>NC_088800.1:68952295-69254492 GCF_011386835.1 Chrysemys picta bellii | reverse complement strand
ATTTTAACTCTGCTATTTCTATTGCAGCACAATGAGGAGTCTGGTGGCACCCCCTTGTTGTTTTTGTGGATACAGACTAACACAGCTACCCCTCTGATACAGGACAGGT
This sequence comes from Chrysemys picta bellii, assembly GCF_011386835.1. Classification (NCBI taxonomy): domain Eukaryota; kingdom Metazoa; phylum Chordata; order Testudines; family Emydidae; genus Chrysemys; species Chrysemys picta. The sequence continues at coordinate 69,254,383 of NC_088800.1, read as the reverse complement.
TCCCAGATGAAAAACAGTCACCAACTTTCAGAGTGGTAGCCGTGTTGGTCTGTATCAGCAAAAACAATGAGGAGTTCTTGTGGCACCTTAGAGACTAACAAATTTATTTGGGCATAAGCTTTTATGGGCTAAAATCCACTTCATCAGATGCATGGAGTGGAAAATACAGTAGGCAAGTATAAATACACAGCACATGAAAAGATGGGAGTTGCCTTACCAAGGTGGCGGTCAGTGCTAGCCAGCCAATTCAATTAAGGTGGAAGTGGCCTATTCTCAACAGTTGATAAAGGGTGAATACCAAAAGGAGGGAAAAAAGTCACTTTTGTAGTGCTAATGAGGCCAATGCAATCAAGATGGCCCATTTTAAACAGGTGACAAGAAGGTGTGAGTATCAGCAGAGTTTTTGTAGTGACCGATCTACTCCCAGTCTTTATTCAGGCCTAATTTGATGGTGTCCAGTTTGCAAATTAATTCCAGTTCTGCAGTTTCTCACTGAAGTCTGTTTATAAAGTTTTTTTTGTTGAAGAATTGCCACGTTTAAGTCTGTTGAGTGTCCAGGGAGATTGAAATGTCCTACTGGTTTTTGAACGTTCCAATTCTTGATGTCGGATTTGTGTTCATTTATTCTTTTGCGTAGAGACTGTACAGTTTGGCCAAAGTACATGGCAGAGGGACATTGCTGGCACATGATGCCATATATCACATTGGTAGACGTGCAAGTGAACAAGTCCCTGATAGTGTGGCTGATGTGGTTAGGTCCTATGATGGTGTCCCTTGAATAGATGTGGACAGAGTTGGCAACGGGGTTTGTTGCACGGATTGGTTCCTGGGTTAGTGTTTTTGTTGTGTGGTGTGTAGTTGCTGGTGAGTATTTGCTTCAGGTTGGGGGGCTGTCTGTAAGCGAGGACTGGCCTGTCTCCCAAGGTCTGTGAGAGTGAGGGACTGTCCTTTAGGATAGGTTGTAGATCCTTGATAAGCTGGAGAGGTTTTAGTTGGGGGCTGTAGGTGATGGCTAGTGGTGTTGTTACTTTCTTTGTTGGGCCTGTCCTGTAGTAGGTGACTTCTGGCTCTATAAATCTGTTTCTTCACTTCACCGGGTAGGTATTGTAGTTTTAAGAACACTTGATAGAGATCTTGTAGGTGTTTTTGTCTGTCTGAGGGATCGGCGCAAATGCGGTTGTATCTTAGAGCTTGGCTATAGACAATTGATTGTGCGATGTGGTCTGGATGAAAACTGGAGGCATGTAGGTAAGTATAGCTATCAGTAGGTTTCCAGTATAGGGTGGTGTTTATGTGACCATCACTTATTTGCACTGTAGTGTCCAGGAAGTGGATCTTTTGTGTGGACTGGTCCAGGCTGAGGTTGATGGTGGGGTGGAAACTGTTGAAATCCTGGTGGAATTCAAGGGCCTCTTTCCCCTGGGTCCAGATGATGATGTCATCAATGTAGCGCAAACAGAGTAGAGACGTTAGGGGACGAGAGCTGAGGAAGCGTTGTTTTAAGTAAGCCATAAAAATGTTAGCATACTGTGGGGCCATGCGGGTACCCATAGCAGTCCTGCTGACTTGAAGGTATAAATCGTCCCCAAATCTGAAATAGTTGTGGGTGAGGACAAAGTCAAAGTTCAGCCACCAGGTTTGCCATGACATTATTGGGGATACTGTTCCTGATGGCTTGTAGTCCATCTTTGTGTGGAATGTTGGTGTAAGGAGCTTCTACATCCATAGTGGCAAGGATGGTGTTTTCTGAAAGATCACCAATAGATTGTAGTTTCCTCAGGAAGCCAGTGGTGTCTCAAAGATAAGTGGGAGTGCTGGTAGCGTAGGGCCTGAGGAGAGAGTCTACATAACCAGACAATCCTGCTGTCAGGGTACCAATGCCTGAGATGATGGGGCATCCAGGATTCCCAGGTTTATGGATCTTGGGTAGCAGATAGAATACCCCTGGTCGGGGCTCTAGGGGTGTCTGTGTAGATTTGTTCCTGTGCTTCTTCAGGGAGTTTCTTGAGCGGATGGTGCAGTTTCTTTTGGTAACCCTCAAACTTGTGAGTCTGCCAGCTAAACCTGAACAATTAAAGTATTCAGAGAAAGCTCATTTATAAGCTTTACATTCTTTGATCCAGGTTCAGAGGTAGAGTTTTGTACAGATCCCATCTCTAATTTAGTTAGTTATTTTTATAATATGATCAATCACCCTTGAGCATACCTATTTCCAAGACAATTTGGACTCATTCAAATATAGCTTCTTTTGCATGGCTTTCAGTTATTAAAGAGTTATGGCTAAGTCCTAAGAGTGCCTGCAACTACCACCATGTGCTACAGAGAGGAAATAACTAGTAAACATTTAAAAATAGACAGTTTGCGAAGATCTTCAGTGCTGCCTCACCACAAGGCTTTGGTACATTATGCATTAATAAAAATGGAGTTAATGAAGGCAGCTAGGATGGATACTAATGTACCCCAATGTGTGAGAATTAGTAAATTACTGCAGCCCTAGAAGAGAGCTCACTGACAAATGCAGCCAATATTTCTGAGCTCCAACAGTCACTAATAAATCTTAATTTCCCCCAGGAACTGTAACATCTTTTACTGTAGCACTATGTCCTTTTAAGAAGAGCATCAATCATGCCATTCAAATATTTTGAGCAACTTGCTTTCATACTGATCTAGAATGTATCACAACTATGGGCGCTTGTGATTAGATTCTAACGTTTTGATTGGTGACTCCATCTCCGTTGGAACTGGACATCATTCTCTCTTGCTTCTAATAGCTTTCAATGTCCTCTGGGGGAGGGGGGTGTATATGCACACGCACACTTTACTTCAGGTTAACTTTTCTCACCTATCAATCACAATGCTAGCATCTAAAAATATTGCAAGATCTGGCCATTTCTCACTTCCTTGGCTAGCCGGATTCCAAATCCTGCCCTTGTATCCAAGATTGATTACTTGCAAGTTTCTCTTGCAACACTTGAGTGGGATAAAAACAAAAAAACAAAATCAAATAGATTGAAGCCTTACAGAAAATTCTTCTGCTGAAGCTTCAGGCTTTAGAGCAGGGGTGGGCAAACTTTATGAGCCAAGGGCCACATCTGGGTGGGGAAATTGTATGCAGGCCGGGGCAGGGGGTTGGGGTGCGGGAGGGAGTGGGGGGGTGCAGTGTGCAGGAAGGCGCTCAAGGCAAAGGATTGGGGCAGAGGAGGGGTGCGGAGTGCAGGAGAGGGCTCAGGGCAGGGGGTTGGGGTACATGGGGGTGCAGGGTGTATGAGGGGGCTCGGCATGGAGTTGGGATGCAAGGTGCAGGAAGGGGGCTTAGAGCAGGGAGTCAGGGGGCAGGGGGCAGGAGGCAGGAGGGGTACAGGCTCTGGCCCGGCGCTGCTTACCTAAAGCGGTCCCAGGGTGGCAGCAGTGCGCATCAGGGCCAGGACAGGCTTCCTGCCCTGTACCCGGCCCCGTGCCACTCCAGGAAGCGCTGCAGCCCCGGGGGAGCGGGGGGCAGGGGGAGAGGAAGGGGGCATGGCGGAGGGCTCTGCGTGCGTTGCCCTTGCTGCGCCTCCAGGTACCTCCCCCAAAGCTCCCATTGGCCGCGGTTCCCCGTTCCCAGCCAATGAGAGCTGCGGGGGGCAGTGCCTGGAGGCAAGGGCAATGCATGGAGCCCTCTGCCCCGCCGCACAGGGGCCACAGGGAATTGGTGCCAGCCACTTCTGAGAGCAGCGCAGGGTCTACAGCGCCACAGGGGGCAATCCTGCAGGCCGGATCCAAAGCCCTGAGCGGCCGCATCCAGTCCGTGAGCCGTAGTCGCCCACCCCTGCTTTAGCGAGACAACATATGTGTGTTCAGAACCAAAATGTGACCTGTCTTATAAGAATTAAAAGTCTCTTGGGGAATATTCTAAGAGGGCTGGATTGCCCGTAAGTGAATAGTGTGAGAAGAACTACTTTTGCCGTACTTGGCCCTGCATCCTGAAGCTAACGGCAATGCTCCTAATGGGAATTTCTTTGAATAAGGATGAAATACAAACTGATCAAGGTCCTCAGGCTTTATCCCCAGAAGCGGAAGCCTCCAGGTGCGTTAAGAGCACTACCAAACACAAAGGGAAAAAAGAGTGGTTTGCACAGCTAAAAGGTCTAACAAGGCATCTCTCTCAGACATTCAAATGCTGAAGGAATAGTGGCTTTCCTTTCAGCATCATGTGCTTTAAGGATTGGACAAGATGGATTTGCTAAGGCAAATCCCATTTCTAAAACCCCGTTAAGAGATGATGTAAACAGCAGCCAGAGGAAGCCATTTGCAGTGCCCAAGTTTTATAGGGCCTACAAAACCCAGGAACTATACTACATGTTATTGAGCATCATCTACCGGCATTTTATCTAATTTCACATACACAGACAGAGCTCTCATGACAGGGTGGCCTATGGGGAGAACCACTTTCTTTCCTCACTCTCCCTATTTTAACTAGACCATCTCTTATGGTTGCATAGAGAAAGAAAATCCTGCTTTAACAGGCTGAGCCATTCATTCACACTTGGACAAAAAATGAGAATGACAGACATTCTCTCCTGTTCGTGGGGGGAATGTTACCTTTTTCAGATCTCCCTTGAAACTTCAATCCATGCCTCATTTAAACAGAATCTGACAAGACAGCCATCTAGCTTAGAGGAGACTATAAATCTCTTCGTGATGAGGCACATGCAAATTCAATTCTGCAAATTTATGAAGTTGAATCAACCCTCCCACCTGCACAGAGTTCTACTGAAATTGGTGGGGCTACACCCTGGGCACATGAGTGATCAGATTACAGGATCGGGTTCTAGTCATATGTCTGCTATGTAGTGCAGTTTTGTTCATACTGAATGAAGGTTGAGATGTTCAGCGTTTGCCACACAACTCAGTTTCAATAGCAATTGCTGGCTAATCATGGTCGTTGCCTTTGAAATGCTTACCTAAGACTGTAAACTCCATACTTCACTGGGCTACAAAGGCATCACTACACGCCATTATAATAGCGAATTCTCTTTAGAAGTCTAAGTAAAATACTTCTTAGGGAAAAAAAAAAATCTTGGTTTACACAAATCAGTAAAAAAAAATAATAATAATAAATTGGTAGAAGACAAGTGCACTTTGAGACTTTTTAAAAAAGAAATGGGTATTTTAGCTCATTTTAATAAGCTGATTCAAATTCCATTTTCCCAAGCAAAAATATATGAAATATTAATTCCAAAACTCTTTAGCTAAAGGTCACTTCAGTTGACAATACTGGAATGTGTCCAGTTTCCTGCACTCCCTAGGCAGTTTGCTCCTCATTTTGCTATGGCATACGCCCAGAAACATTGAAATGGGATTAAAGTCTTCAGTGACTAATTTTTTTTATGACTGACTGGTTTAGATTTATCAGGAGGTCTCACACAATTTCAGTTGAAAACTCAGCCTTGTCATGGTTAATGCATGGTATTTGATTGCTGGCTCACATTTTAAAAGGATAGTTCTGTAATATCCCGGGGGGAGGGGGGGGAGGAAAGAAGCACTAGGAAGGAGGAAATGAAGCTAGGAATAGTGTGAATGCCCACAAAAGAGATCAGTGTACTTTACAAATATCTTCCTTTTTGGATACAGGTTCTTGTTGACCTTGTGTATTGAAAAAATAAGGGCCATGGAAATATCTGAAGGCAATGTCTGTAATATACCATAAAGAGAACAGGAAGGGTGCAGAGTGTCATCTGGATAAAAGGCCCATGCCAACTTCACCAGCCAATCCAAATGTCTGAGTTGGGGATTGGTCTTGCTTTGAGCAGGTCCCTTCCAACCTTGATATTCTATGAACTGGGATACAGCACATGCTATCTATTCCCATCCCCATAAAGGGCAAGTCATAGTAAGTATTGCTAACTCCAAGCATTCAGAAAACATGAGACAAGCTCCCCCCAGATCATGATACTGGCTCAAAAATCATGAGATTTAAAAAACAAATATTTGTGTGCGCCTTCTGGTTTCTGCACTCGCTTCCCATTTTCAAGCTTCCATCTGTAACCACAAAGGCTAGAAGGTGACTTGTTTTAAAACTGAGAGCCGAGATCGCCATGCCTCCTGAATCTGGCAGCTAGGTCTTTAAGAAAGACGCTAAATAATACAAACGTTGGCAACCCTGTTTTGAGATCTGAGGAGAGGAAAGCAACAAACAAGAAGGACAGGGATCCTTGAAAGGCCAGGACTATCTACAAAGAGGCCTTTTCAGCTTTCAGTCTTAAACCAAGTCACCTTCTAGTCCTTGTGATTGCAGATGAAAGCTTGAAAATGGGAAGCGGGTGCAGAAACCAGAAGGCAAACAAAGAGCAGTGGGGTACACAGTGCCATGGAGGTAACTCAACCCCCACCCCTTAAAAACAAAAGGGGAGAGATCAGCATGCAGAGACTCCCCTCCATGGTTCTGGAGGACAATCTGGGATATTATAGATGCCCAAGAGGAGTAGCACTTTACAGAAAGAATAAAGACATGGCCCCAGCCCCAAGAAGCTTGCAGTCTGGGCTAGATAAGATAGGACATCAACACAGGAAATTAGACAAAGGGGAGGGAAAGAGAAATCCACAGCATAACACTAAGAGGTTGCCGGTCTCACAATACCTCCTTTTTAAAAATTACTAGAGGTAGCAACTACCTAGTTGTTATTTGTATTGTGGTAATGCCCAGTGAGGTTGTGCTCTAATACGGAGGCTCCTGTGCTAGGGGCTGTACCAACGCAAAAGAGCCCCAAACCATTTAAATTCTAAGAATAAAACAAGAGACAGATACAGACTGACAGGGGAGCACAAGGAAAACAACAAGACAATGTTGGTCTGCACAATAGGCAGTGATCTCAGCACACCAACTGCCTAACCATTGTCAAGTTTTTTGTAGCAGAAAAAGAACATAAATGCTATTAATTAATATGAATTCCAGAGAAAACTCTTCCCCTCATACTGCTATTTATACATTGTGCTTTGAGTTCCCTCCAACTGTTTGCAACACAGTGTCACTAATTTGTTTTTGCATGTTCATTGAGATCTATACCATTTGGATCTATTTTTGTAAAACAACCCCTTTTATGGGGGAGTTAATAAGAATCTGTGAGTATTTCAATCTATTAATGCTCCTACAGTAGAAAACTATGGCTGGCAGAGCTTGGCTGTGCCAGCACAAACCAACCGCCAATTAAGAGGTATTTTCTAAAGCTCTTGGTGCTGGCTTAACTATTCCCATGGAAGCCAAGCCAAGACAGAGCTTTTGAGAAGCCAGTTGACGTATCCAGGAATTTTCCACTGAGATTACACCTCTTACCAAGGGCAAAGTTACACAATGGTTTGTTTTCACAATGTTAAAGGTGTTAGTAATGACATTCAGCTACAACTTACTTCTCTCTCCCTGCCATTTCGGGCCTAGTCTTGCTCCCATTGAAATCCTTGACAGAACTTCTTTTGACTATGTTTGGAGCAATATTGGACACACTGTACCTGATTCACTGTTTACTTGAATGTTGCAGTTACACCAATGCAAAGTAAGTGTAAGTGCTGTTTTTTAAGTACATCAGAAGCAGGAAACCTGCCAAACAATCAGTAGGGCCACTGATGATTGAGGTGCTAAGGGAGCACTCAAGGAAGACAAGATCATCATGGAGAAGCTAAATGAATTCTTTACATCTGTCTCCAGTGCAGAAGACATGAGGGAGATCCCCACACCTGAGCCATTCTTTTCAGGTGACAAATCTGAAGAACTGTTCCCGACTGAGGTGTCATTAGAGAAGATTTTGGAACAAATTTATAGATTCAACAGTAATGAGTCACCAGGACCAGGCAGGAACTCAAATATGTAATTGCAGTTCTAATTGTGGTATGTAACCTATTGCTTAAAATCAGCCTCTGTACCAGTTAACCGGAGAGTAGCTAATGTAAGATCAATTTTTAAAAAAGCTTCAGAGATTATCCTAGCAATTACAGGTCACTACGCCTAACTTCAGTACCAGGCAAACTGGTTGAAAGTATAGTAAAGAACAAAGTTATCAGACACAGATGAACACAATACATTGGGGAAGAGTCAACACTACTTCTGTAGAGAGAAATCATGCCTCACCAATATATTCGAATTCTTTGAGGGGATCAGCAAACATGTGGACAAGGGTGATTCAGTGGGTATAGTACACTTGGACATTTAGAAAGCCTTTGACAAGGTCCCTCACCAAAGGCTCTTAAGCAAAGTAAACTGTCATTGGATAAAAAGGAAGGTCCTATCATGGATCAGTAACTGGTTAAAAGATAAGAAACCAGGAGAGACGTAAATAATGGGTCCGCAGAGGATCTGTGCTGGGACCATGCTGTTCAACATATTCACAAATGATCTGGAAAAAAAGGGGTAAAAAGTGAGTGGCAAAGGTTGCACACAATACAAGATTACACAAGATGGTTAAATCCAAAGCAGCTTGCAAAGAGTTACAAAGGGATCTCACAAAACTGGGTGACTAGGCAACAAAAAGGCAGATGAAATTCAATGTTGATAGATGCAAAGTAATGCACATTGGAAAAAAACATAATCCCAACTATACATACATATACAAATTATGGGGTCTAAATTAGCTGTTACTCCAAGCTCTTGGAGTATATTTCTCTGAAAACATCCACTCAATGTGAGGTGGCAGTCAAGAAAACTAACACCATGTCAGGAACTATTAGGAAATAGATAGATAAGACAGAAAATATAATGCCACTACATAAATCCATAGTATGCCCACACCTTGAGTACTGCTTGCAGTTCTGGTCACCCCAGAATTGGAAAAGGTGCAGAGAAGCACAATGAAAATGATTAGGGGCATGAAACCTAATGATTCTATATGATTAGAAGATTAAAAAAAGACTGGGACTGTGCACCTTAGAACAGAGATGACTAAGGGGGGTTATGACAGACATCTGTAAAATCAGAAATGGTGTGGAGAAAGTAAATACAGAAATGTTATTTACCCCTTCACACAAGAACCAGGGGTCACTGAATGAAATTAATAGTCAGAAGGTTAAAAACATACATAAGTACTTCACACAATGCACAGTCAATCTGTGGAACTCATTGCCAGGGGATGTTGTGAAGGCCAGAACTATTACTGGGTTCAAAAAAGAATTAGATAAGTTCATGGAGGATAGGTCCATCAATGGCTACTAGCCAAGATAGTCAGGGATGCAATCTGATGCTCTGAGTGTCCCTAATCCTCTGACTGCCAGAAGCTGGGAGTGGACAACAGCGGATGGATCACTCGATAAATTGCTCTGTTCTGTTCATTCCCTCTGAAGCATCTGTCATTGGCCACAGAAGACAGGATACTGGGCAAGGTGGACCACCGGCCTGGCCCCGTATGGCCATTCTCCTCTGATTGGATAGTTTTACACTCAGTATGCACTTTGTAAATAATTATACAAGGTGAACAGCCATAGTGAACTAGGCCCTTGCAAAAGTGAGCAGTAGGGATGGTGTGTGGAGAGAGAGATTTGATACCTGGCAGGGATTCTTTCAATTCACACCACTTTAAACAGTCCTCCCTAGTCTCCTGTCTCTAGGAGTGCAACCCTGCAGTCCTTCTGCACACAAAACTCCCACGGACGTCAATGAGACATGTACACACTCAAGGACTGCAGGATTGACCCTTCAGAGGAAAAGTAAGAGCATTATGATTAGAGATAGGCCCCGAGCTGGGGAGATCAAATCCTACCCCAAACTATTCCCAAATTCAGGGCCAAAGGGTTATCATCCAGAGTTGTAGTTCAGGCCTGTTCCTACTTATGGCTCTCCAGTTCAGAGATCAACGATGCTGGCATTTACAGAGTTAGAGATGTGGAACAGATCAGAGGACACCAGGGAGTGGCCTCTTATGATTGGGGAAAGAGGTTCCCCCGAAAATAGAAATTGATTGTTTAAAAGCTTGAGTCTGTTAAAACAACCAAACCACTGGTGTTCAAACAGGCAGAATTTTCAGAGCTTTACAACACTCTCTCATCACTAAGTACCTCAACAGATATGTCAGTAATTCTCAAACATCCTGATTATTTGGAATGCTTTACAGGCTTAGAATTTACTTGGATAACAGCCCCAAAGGCAATGGGACCAGTGGCCAATTCCCCTTTGTCTAGAAAAAATAAAGAGCTACTTAAGATAAAGCTGAAGCTTCATGGGCCCAATGAGCAGAGGTGGAAAAGTGGAGGGAAAAAAAATCAAATAGATCCATGTATAGTAATTAACAGCAGTGTTTGTCTGTTTGAGCTCTTTGTAATAGATCAGTGCACTTACTATCACTTGAGACTCTAGAAACATCTGTCAAATGTTCATATTTAACCAGAACCTTTTGTCTGAAATATGCTTAGTGAATAATAAGTCCCAGAAGGCCATGTCAACAATTCTTGCTTAGTGGATCAGAAAATAGGGACATAGTTTGTGTCCAATTAGAATTAAGAATTGGAGCGAAGGCTGCCACTGAATAGACAGAGTAGCTAAAGGACTGTGTGCACAAAATATGTAGTTAAACGGAAGTTCAAATGAATTTGGAGAACATAGCAAAGTAAAATCACCTGTCATCTGCTCTAGGTGTTCTTTTGTCAGCCAGGCTTTGGAGATGTAGGACGCATGTGCCTTTTAGCAAAGCAGATGCTGGTGCTGTTGGGCCTGCTCTGATATGGACAGGCCCACAGCTGTCTTCATCTTTGACATGGAGGTGCTACATATGGACTCCCAGCATCCATTGATCCATATTGAGCGGCGACCAAAGAGCATATTCTATATACATTCTCAATTTGCTACAAATTAGATGTGGTCCTTTGGTTCCTAGCAGGTTGCCTCAGCTGAGCAAAGTTCTCTGCCTTTGTGTATAAATTATGCAAGAGAAAGGAAGTGAGAATTCCCCTCCTTAAGGTGTATGGTCTTTCTTCACGGATATACATAACTTCCATTGACACTAATGGGCATTACATTCCACACAGACGATAGGTATTTGCCATTGAAGATCTGAGTATTGTATTATAAGGTTTTTTGGGTTCTCCAGTCAAAAAACCCAGGGGTATAAGGAACACAAACAACAATCAATACTGAAACTAGTCTACAGTGAAGTCTGTAGAAGTTCCCAGTTTGTCTGAATTAATGGTGTAGATTCATCACATCTAAGTAAACCGCACTCCAGGGCTTGAGATCCATAATGACAGTCTGATTGGACATGGTCAGAAAGAACGTGGCTTCTCAGTAAGTGAAGTTCCCATTGATGTTAATGAAAGTGCCACCAGACATGAAGGGCAGCATATGGCCCTTACGGTAAAATGTAGGTACAGATGATTCAGGAGTACCTTCAAAACACCCAGGACCTGATTCTCCAATGCCCTGCACCTTCAGTAGGTCACATCTATGCAAAGTGGGTGTAAACACACTGCCAGTTTGAAGTGCTAACTGGGACAGATTCTGGGCCACATTAGCACTGGGACACCTTTATACTTACTTGCCCTAATCCTGATCAGGTTGAATGGCTCAATTTAGAGCAGCCTCAGGGCTGTCCTAAATTAAACCTGGCTGATCACCACCCCAGTCAGAGACTGCTGGAGCACAGACGCTTAGCAATCACACCCTTTGTCCCCAGCTATTCCCCTTTTTGGGGCTGATGCAGCAGAAAGCCATCAGAACATAGGGGAGGAAGGGAGAGGGGAGGCACAGGTATAAGTCATTATGTAAAATGTGGTGCAGAATCAAGTCCCCATTCTTTGGTCTCCTTGTTTCCTTCCATGGTTTTAATCCCGTTCATACTAAATCTGAGTGCTATGCCATGTACTCTGCCTCTGGATCAACATGGTGATGTTTTCCCTGCTCCTATTGCTTTTGACAGAGAGATATGGTCAGGCCACTCTTGAATGACCAGAACAGAGAGATTCTGCATAGCACCCACAAGGCAATGAAGGGGCTCAGGGCACCAACCCTGGAAGGCAAGTAAGGTAGAACTGCGGGGGAGGGGAGAGACAGAGAAACATCCTTGGAGGAGTCTGCTCGGAGATGGGATGAGTTATGGTGGGCAAACTGCATTTGCCCAGCTCTACAAATTGAGACTTCAACCCACCCTAAATATGGGTTGATCAGGTTTCTAGCCAAACTGTTTGCACAGAACAAAAAGTCAATAAAGGGCCAGGCTAGCACTTTACTATTTTCCCCCCAAGTAAGGAGCTGTGTACGTTCAGTTCCTGAACCCCTTTGATCCATAGGGGCATAAACTGTTCCAATCCATCTCCTGCCACACTAGCTCGGCTGTACTGGGGACATATTGAAGGGGGGGGGGGAAGGAGAACCAAGGCTCCACTCACTCATTTCTGCCCAGCCATTCCCCATCCACCTGCATGGCAGGTGAAGTAGCAGCTGATCTCCCTCCCTCCTTCACACAGGGTCTGGCAAGTAAAGAGCCTGTGTATCCCTAAACCCTCTCTCCTCCAGGGGCATATAGATGGACTGATGGATGAGCCAACAAGGACCAGGTACTGTTTGATGAGCTAAGGTGCTGACATCTTTAAGATCTGTTCTGGCCACAGCTCAACATTAAAACTAAAAAAAAAAAAAGAAGGCTACTTTGACTGAATAAAAAATCCAAATACTGCAAAGTGCTACAGTATTTATTTATACTACACCCTTTGCTTAAAAGTTTATATATAGGCTTTGCTATTGAACATACTGAGTGATTGATTGATTTATAGAAAGAGCTGGATTGGAGGGGAAGCTTCCTGGTGCAGAAATAATAAGCACAAATTTCCTCTCCTTTCACTATAAATAAGCTAACCAAAAAGGTCATCAGATCCCTGGGGCCTCTATTTTTTGTTGAAGATATTTTTCCGTTAATAGGACCCCGGTGAGATTGCATTTCAAGAAGTTTTTGCACATGAGCAGTAGACACATTCGTTTTTCCCCAGAGTGTAATTAACATAATTACTACCAGGGCATTAAAATACGGCAATTAAAAAAAAAAAAAAAAAAGAGACAGGCAGGAGCCAAAAATGATTTTGCTTTGGCTCTGAAAACCTCTCTCTCTACTCTTGTTCTGATGGAGATGCTGATACTGGGTGATAAGACATTTTGCTGAAAAGGAGAACAGAAAGCCCATAATTAATTTGATCTGATAGTGTTCTGCAAAGAAGAAGAAAAAAAAACCCCACACACTATATTCCCTATCATGGGACAATAAAGAAGAAGTACTCTCAGTGCTCAAAATGACATGCTGGAGTGCCTCCATGAATACAGTTTAAACACTAATAGATAAAATTGATGTGGTTGATGAGGATTAAAAGAAAAACAGCCCCATAACATATAAAAACTTAAATGTAATACTGCAGGGGGAAACAAGAGAACAAGTGCCATTTAATCTCTGTATTATAAATATTGAAAAAACCATCAGCTTCAAGGGACAGACTGAAGAGGATCTTTGACAAGCATCCCACAGCTGCTAACTGAGTTGCCAGAAAAAAAAAAACAGAAATTGTTTCAAAGTTCAAAAGAATATATGGCACCAATGCTCCTTTGAGATTGGCTAGCATGGACCCTTGCCCCCATGCGGTGTCTCATTGACTCTCTTTGGAAGTGAATTAAGATAAACCAAATTAAGGCCACTTTAATTCTCAATAACATCCACAGAGGGATTTAATACAGTTTAACTAATCCACTTCAAATTCACACCTTTAGTTAATTCAAATTACTTTTCCTGGACATATTTACACAGGCACATCCAACATCTTCAAAAGAGTCCCCTAATATTGGGTGCCACCAATTTTGGCCAGTGAAATTGAGACAGCTGGACATTTCATGCTGGGCACCAAAGAAATGAGGCACCCAAAGTTTGTGGACACTTAAAATTGGGGCCTTACTTCTTGAACCTCAATTAAAAGGGGATACTAATCCTTATCCCCCTAAGGAGGAGTTCTGAGAAGTTTACGCATTAATCAATTTAAATGCTTTGAGATCAGAGGGAAGCTGCTATCGAAGACCAAAACTATTTTTAAATGATGTCATACTGCTCTACTCCCAACATACCCATGAGATGGGTGGTGTTAGCCAGGCCTCAGTTTCTTTATCTGTAAAAGGAGGCTGAGTGACTTTTCTGAGGTCATGCAGCAAGTCAGTCAGCGATGGGAATAAATTCCCTGCTCTGTAAACACCACTTAGAAAGGGAATGTGAAACTGAGAATAATCAAAAGAGCAACATCATGCCAAAGATGCAGAGCAAGGTCAAGATCTCCCCTTTTAAGTATATTTACAGATCTTTTATTCGTTGATTATAGGAATACAGTACAGATTCTAATTGCACTCTTGTCATGAATCATTTAGTCTTCTCGGATCCAAATCCTGGATCCAAACACTCCTGAACTTGAGTGAAATTTGAATCTGGACCTAAACTCTGCAGTTCTGACCTCTATCAATCAGCAATGCCTATCACACCCGATTCCCAGGGCTCCATCTATATAGTTTGTCCTTTGGCGCATCTCAGCAGTACCTCAGTCACTTTTCAGATGTCCCCTTGTAATGGAGTGCTCAGTGCAAATAGTGTGATTGTATTCTTAGCCTGTCAATATTTGCCATATTTCCAGGTCTTCTAATACTCCACATCCACACATATTGTAGTACATAACTCCTTTGGAAGTGCATATAAAGTTTTAATGAATAACAATGAAATTTGCCCTCCATCTACCCCTCAGTGGATCTATTTGCATTCATTATCAATGTAAAAAACCTGACAGACATTAGGAAGATATTTGGGAAAGGAGAAATCCCCACCTCTAAAGCTAGACTTTCAGAGGAGCAACCACAGTTTTTATGCAAGTCAATGGGAGCTGTGGGTACTTGGCACCTCAAAGTCAGTGCCAAGAAATTTGCAAGGCTGCCTCATAGGGCTGGACACAAAATTTCTATTAACATTCGTGTTCCATGACATCTAAATCCCTGATGTATCTTCCATTCTAGATGGCGCTACTATAAGGTGGGTGCAAAACTGGTTGGAAAAAACTGTTCACAGAGTAGTTATCAGTGGTTCACAGTCATGTTGGAAGGACATAATGAGTGAGGTCCTGCAGGGATCAGTTCTGGGTCTGGTTCTGTTCAATATCTTCATCAATGATTTAGATAATGGCATAGAGAGTACACTTATAAAGTTTGCGGACGATACCAAGCTGGGAGGGGTTGCAAGTGCTTTGGAGGATAGGATTAAAATTGAAAATGATCGGACAAACTGGAGAAATGGTCTGAATTCAATAAGAACAAATGTAAAGTACCCCATTTAGGAAGGAACAAATCAGTTGCAAACATACAAAATGGGAAATGACTGCCTAAGGAGGAGTACTGGGGAAAGAGATCTGGGGTTCATAGTAGACCACAAGCTAAATAGGAGTCAACTGTGTAACACAGTTGCAAACATCATTCTGGGATGTATTAGCAGGAGTGTTGCAAGCAAGACATGAGAAATAATTCTGCTCTACTCCGTGCTGATTAAGCAGCAACTGGAGTATTGTGTCCAGTTCTGGGCGCCACATTTCAGTAAAAATGTGGACAAATTGGAGAAAGTCCAGAGAAGAGCAACAAAAATGATTAAAGGTCTCGAAAACATGACCTATGAGGGAAGATTGAAAAAATTGGGTTTTAGTCTGGAGAAGAAAAGACTGAGAGGGAACATGATAACCATTTTCAAGTGTATATAAAAGGTTGTTACAAAAAGGAGGGAGAAAAATTGTTCTTAACCTCTGACAGGACAAGACAAGAAGCAATGGGCTTAAATTGCAACAAGGGAGGTTTAGGTTGGATGTTAGGAAAAACTTTCTAACTCTCAGAGTAGTCAAGCACTGGAATAAATTGCCTAGGGAGGTTGTGCAATCTCCATCATTGGATATTTTTAAGAGCAGGTTAGACAAACACCTGTCAGGAATGATCTAGATAATACTTAGTCCTGCCATGAGTGCAGGGGACTGGACTAGATGACCACTCAAAGTACCTTCCAGTTCTATGATTCTCTCACCCAGCCTACTAGTGTTTAGTGATCACAAGAGAAAGAGATCCTAAAGTTCAGTCTTACCAAGTTCTATTCACCCACATCAAGTAACCTTTCGAACGAACGAGAAAGATATTGTTGTCCCTTCGTCCCGAGCAGTTAACAGATATGAGTGGTTTCTGTTAAAGTATTTCTCTGGAGCAATCCTTTTATACACAAAGAATGTACACAAAATTCTGTTTCCCTGAGCGCAGACCTGAAGTCGTGAGCAAGGAAATAGTCTCCTAATTTCCAAACCTGCCTTATTACCCAGAAGTTCTCTCTTGGCTTCCTTTCAAGACCATGCTAATGGTGCTATCTTACTATCAGTTGGTTTCTCTGTGTTCTGACACAGCTGCAATCCAATCAATGCCCCAGTCCCTGCATTTTCCATCAGTTCCAAGGAAATCCTCCTCATTCTCCCTGAGTTACCTCTTGCTCTGGCCTTCTACGTGGTCTGTGCTTTGGGTGGTGGCTTCTATTGTTTCAACTATCTTATTCCATAAAGGAACTTAATTGCTTCTTCCTTTAGGCATAACGAAGGACGGCAAGCATGCCCATGAGTCTCAACAAAGTCCCATATATAGGGCTCTACCAAATTCATGATCCATTTTGGTCAATTTCACGGTTATAGGATTTTTTAAAAGTCATAAATTTCATTATTTCAGCTATTTAAATCTGAAATTTCATGGTGTTGTAATTGTAGGGATCCTGACCCAAAAAGGAGTTGCGGGGGGGGTGTCTGTAAGGTAATTGTAGGGGGGGTGTTGCAGTACTGCTACCCTTACCTCTGCACTGCTGCCGGCAACAGCGCTGCCTCCAGAGCTGGGCAGCCGGAGAGCGGTGGCTGTTGGCCGGGATCCCAGCTCTGAAGGCAGAGTAACTGCCAGCAACAGCACAGACGTAAGGATAGCATGGTATGGTATTGCCACCCTTACATCTGCGCTGCTGCCTGCGGAGCTGGGCCCTCAGTCAGCAGCTGCCACTCTCTGGCCTCCCAGCTCTGAAGGCAGCAATGCAGATGTAAGGGTGGCAATACCATACCATGCCATCTTTACATCTGTGCTGCTGCTGGCGGTTGCTCTGCCTTCAGAGCTGGGATCCCGGCCAACAGCCGCCACTCTCCGGCCTCCCAGCTCTGAAGGCAGCAACGCAGATGTACGGGGGGCATGGTATGGTATTGCCACCCTTACTTCTGCGCTGCTGCTGGTGGGATACTGCATTCAGAGCCGAGTGCCCAGGCAACGGACGCCGCTCTCCGGCCACCCAGCTCTGAAGGCAGCGTAGAAGTAAGGGTGGAAATACCGCAACTCCCTTTTGGGTCAGGACCCCCAATTTGAGAAACACTGGTCTCCCCCATGAAATCTATGTTGCGTGCTTTTACCCTATACTAAAGGCCAGATTTCACTGTGACACTTTTTCATGACTGTAAATTTGGTAGGGCCCTACCCGTATATCAAAGAGACACTTTCTGGCAGCTACCAGCACCCTCCAGCATAACAGTATTTTTTCCCCCGCTCACTATCCTTGCCCTTTTGTTAGAGGGCAGGTGAACGGGTTTTGTGCACGGACTGGTGTATATTTGTGAACATTCTGAAAGATTATGCTGTAGTTGTGTGATCTACTGTTCCACGTCACTGTTGCTGGTTTGGCAGGAGCGAACATTGGGAATTTGCATCAGTACCAGTATTACGCCTATTCTCAAATACTTGCCATCCTCGAGGTCTTTCCTTTAATACTAATTTGACACTTCCACAGTCCAAGAATAAAGACTTGTTTGCACATTTTTGAAAAACTATAAACACTCCAGAAAATAAAAATGTAAGGCAAGTTTTGACAGTGTTAAACTTCCAAACATGATTGCATTGGCTGTCTGTGATATGTACAGCAATCAGCTGCATGGTTATTGTTTTGCAGAGACTGATGGAAAGTGACACAATGCCTTCTTAAGTTCCCATCCCCACACCACTCAACTGCCATCTACCTCCCTGCACCCTCACCAACTCTAACTGGCAGTGACCCACCTGAACCGGTCAGTTCTTTGTGGTCCTCTCTGTTCCATACATCACAACACTGGAAGTGCAATTTTCTAGAGAAAGAATAGACTCAAGACCAGAAGGCGCCATTGCGATCACCTAGTCTGACCTCCTGCATAACACAGGCCATAGAACTTCTCCAGATATGTGCTCTAGAGCAAGGAGGATTTAGTTTAGAAAAAGAAAAAAAAAATCCAGCCTTGATTTAATCATTCAGTCTCTGCCACAGCCCACTTCTATCATCTTCGTCATCTGTGATGAAGTAGGATCTAGAAGTCTATCAGGTCAGAGCCTTGTTGTGCTGTACAAACACATCTGATGAAGTGGGCTGTAGCCCACAAAAGCTTGTGCTCAAATAAATTTGTTAGTCTCCAAAGTGCCACAAGTACTCCTGTTCTTTTTACAAACACACAGTGACCACTTGCACCAAAATTAAATATTGCTGCGGATACAGTGCTCTGGCATGGTTAGGGGTGTAAGGCAGGGGCCTTTACATCCTCTTAGATTGATAAACCTAAGGCTCCCACTGACAGGAATATCTGATGATACAGTGGGGGTCATTAAGCCATGGCCATTGATCACTTTTGACATTGTTTATAGTATTGGAGGTATTCCCTTTACAGCATGGAATTCTTGCAGCTGTCACAAGAACGGTTTAAAATTGCAGTAAATGGTAGTTTTTGAAAGTTTCCTCCATGCATCAGATTAGAGGGAATGCTGCCATTTCTATTTCCATATTTGTTCAATAAGCTGAAGCACATCTAATCAGCAATATAATAGCTCATATATGCAAAACTAAGGACACCATTCCCAGACAAGAGGATTTACCCATCTCAAGTAGAAGTCACCCAACAAAATAAGCCGCTCCTCAGTCAACAAAAGCCAAAGAAACCAGAGGGCTCTCACAGTGTGCCCTGAAGATCAACAAACTCGGGTTCTGATGGAACAACATGAGCAAGCAAGTCCCAGAGGCAAGAATGCCACTCATCCACCATGGAAGTCACCCTGCCAGCAGCCCAATCCCACTTATGTCAGTGAGTGACTAGCTCAAGCACAGATTCTGATTGCTACCGCATTGGTAGCATACACAATTTAGTTTACAAGGTAGTGGGCAATAACTTATATTTACAGTCATATTTCTGTAATGTTTTTAATGTCACAAATCAATAGAGAATTTCAGAGAGGACAAGTGTGCCTTGCATGTGCTAACATGATGTTCAATGGACCAGACTCATTCCTAGTGTAGCTACCAACTTCCATGAGTTTACAATAGTCCTGATTTGGTTCACTGCTTCTAAGGAAATACAGAAAAAGGTATGCACATCATGTCTAACAGGCTTACGTTGTATCATTAGGAGGTTCTAGTCTATTCACGTTCTCACACCACCCTCATCACCACAGTACCCGAGTGCCTTCCATTAAGTGACATGACTAACACCTGTCATGTGTGATGCCGTCTCTCTGATCCTCTCCCCAGAAGTAACTGTGTACAGGCCAGGGTAGCATATTGTTATTTGGTTGATTTTTTACTATAAATCATATGCACACTGTGTTTATATTAGAGAAGGCAAGGTTGGTGGTTTCTGAACCCGTTTCTGGTAGCTCTTATTCCTTAATGGGAGTCCGTTCCTTGTTCTTGTACATCTTCCCCCCACCCCCAACCCCACTCCCCAAGAAAGCTCTGTCTCCTGCACAGGTGAGCTTTTCACTTGCTGTGGACAGCTCCAATTTGTCCACTGGGTAGAGTTCTCATCGCAACACTTCCAAGCATATTTTAGGCAGGGCCAGTGCTACCATTAAGGCAAACTAGGCTGTTGCCTAGGGCGCCAAGATTTGGGGGCGCCAAGAAGCGGTGCCCCCAATTTTTTTACAGCGTTCCTACGCCACTCCACTTCTCCTGCCTCCCAGGCTTGCAGTGCCAATCAGCTGTTTGGCGCTGCAAGCCTGGGAGGGGAGGAGAATTAGAGCGGGGGCGGCGTGCTCGGGGAGGAGGCGGAGCAGAGGTGAGCTGGGGTGGGGAGCTGCCGCACGGCTCTCTGGGGGTGGGGAGCTGCCACGGGGGAGGGGGGCACCTCAGGACAGAGGGGGGCGGGGAGCTGCTGCAGGGCTGGGGGTGGGCGCAAGGTGGAAGTTTCGCCTAGGGCGCGAAACTTCCTTGCACCGGCCCTGATTTTAGGTATGCTGGGCCCAGACCATTGAGCGTCTTGAAAATAATGGCCAGGATCTTGAATTTGACTCGATGTATGGACAGCCAACGTAGAGAGTTGAGGACAGAGTTGTTGAATCTCCTGAGGAGATGCACTGCCACATTTTGTACTAGCTGCATTTTCCCGAAGGGCTGACTGCTTTATACCCAGTTACGTTGCACCAGAAATTGACAAGACCAGGTCACTATCCACCAGGACAGGATGCAATCCCCTAAGCCAGTCTCGGGTTTACAATGGCTCCAGTGGCTCCACGGAGCCAGGCCCATGCTCAGAAGGGGCCCTGGCCTACTCTGTTTGCACTGCAACCCGAGACCCCGCTGGCTCCCCCCACCCACCATTTGCTCCTCTCAGCCTGTCCACCTGCTGTCTCCTCAGCCCCACCCCCTTGGCCAGACCCTAGTGCACCTCTGGTCCTGGGCAGGAAGGCAGGCAGACACAGTTGCCTCCCAGCCGCACTTGCTGGCCCTGCTGGGAGGCAGGGCATGGGGGCCCACAAATAATTTTAGCGCCGGGCCCACAAAAGATTAATTCGGCCCTGCCCTAGGCAACCAGAAGTATGCAATATACTGTATCCACAGATTGTGATGCTCATGGTGAGAGTGGAGAATTACATTTGAACAAGTTTCCTTTGATTTCATGTGCAGGGAAGCATAGCTGAACTCTAAATGCCAAACAGATCGGAGTTTCTCAGCAGGACAGAATTTGCATTCTCTTTCCATTTGGGTCTGTTGCTCCTGAAAGGATGATGACAGGTAGGAAGGTATGACATTCCAAACAATCAGTGAACTAACGAATAGTAAGAAGTCAAACCAAATCACTGAGGGCAATTTTAAATGAGTCCTGAAGCAACTCACTTTAGGAAAGCTTAAAGGGATATAGTTCAACAACCTTACAGTAGTTAACAAAATTAACATCAGGAATCCTAAGGTTAGCGTGCTAGAGCTAAGACTGAGGCCAGCTCTTTAATTACTAATTCTTAGCAAACAATTACCAACATGATCCAATAGATTTTGAAACAGGAACTGATTTTATATGCAAGGTACCTTATGCACACTGCTTTTATCTACACTACCATCTAGTGGAGCTCAATAGAAAATAAAAACTGGTCACAATTTGATGGTAACCCTTCATATGCCCATCACCACCATATGCTACTTCATTCTATGTCCCGTTCCAGCTTCCCATCTCAGAATCAGTTCAGTTTTCTTTAGGTAACTTCCCCTTCGACAGGGCACAAAATGGGGGCACAAAAATTATTTCAGAGCTTATGAAACCCTTTATTAAAAGTAAAGATGGGCTTGAACCTAAACCACCAATCAAAGAGCACCATTCTTTGGAGGATCAATTTGAGAGCCAGATCTGATTTCAAGTTGTGGTTCTTGGCTCATTAGAAGAAACACTGCCACCTACGTTCTGCTCTGTTCCTGCAAATACCCAGACCATGGGCTGAATCAGCATAGAGACTTAATTCCCTTCTCACCACTCAAGGTGACCATGCTAAGGGAGGGTTAAAGCATGATGGCAGAAAGATATGCAAAAGCTCACCGAAATGTTACCTATGGTAAGCCTGTTCTTAAGACAGCTGCAAAGGATGAGGTCTGCGTGTTTATGAAGTGATAGCTCAGAACAGTGCCTACATGGGAGAAACTTCCCATGTATAAATTTGCATATGTAAACTGTGCAAGAACCTTGGATGGGCAGAAAGACACCAGGCTAAAAAAAGGGCAGGTATGGCATAATGACAAAGCAGCCTGTCATAGTCTGTTCCTTCCACAAAGGGTCTGATTCTTTGAATAATCTGGTATCTAGTGCTAATACTTGGACAATGGATTACCAAAAGGGGTCTGACTTCATTATACTACATTGCTGAAGACAAGTGAAGGATTTTGTTTTATTGCTAAAAAGCTTTGAGAGATACAGGGTGTTTATAATCCTTACCATTAATTCTACTTGGAATCAAATATGAATTATGGACAGGTTAATGCCAACCCGTCACACCTTGTGTGAGCAGCAGCAAACTTATCTGGTCTGTGTAATTCAAAGAGTTATAAATAAAAAGGATGAGAACATTCCCTAGAGATTGAATAGAATTAAAGTGTATTTATGGTCAAGGAAGCAACTATTAAAAATGGCATATTATTACTCCACAGTCGTGCTCTCTGCAAGTACTCAGTTACCTGCTTACTGTAGTGATATAAGTGTGTTACGATGAGCTAGAAATGCAGCAACACCACCTCTGAGAAAGCAAACTGGCCTCTTCCGGTTCACACACCAGTGATCAGAATTGCTAACTTTTAGTGGTGGAATGGTACTGCTGTTGTGTATAAGGACGATCACAGCTTGATTTTCAGATCCAAGGGCAACTTCACAGCATTAAGAGTTAAGAAACATTTAACCAGAAAGAGCAAATTTGACACGTAAATCACTGAGAAACAAAAATGTGGCATACCAAGATGCCATCTTTTTAGCTCAGTTGCTTTTGAGAGTAGAAATGTATTTTCAGGAATGGGTTACCCAGAGAACACTACAAACTTCAGGAATCGGTAACGTTTACACTGCCAAAAGTTTAATATTAATCAGCCTTCTGTTACAATGATTTATAAGTCAGGACTATGGTATTTCATGTATAAATGCTAGTATCTGCCGTATATATTAAGCTTAGAGCAAACTACCCGAGTGATCTTCAAATGCCCTCTGAGGATCCAGGGTTAAGAAGGAAGTTTTTCTTAAATTGAGAATATTTTTCTTAAAATTTAAAGTAAGGATTTCATTTGTCAGTTAGAAAAAGCAAGTTAAGTTAAATATAAAGTTCAGATGTTGGAGTTTAAACTTAGTTTAAATGTAAAGTGTCACTCTTTTCAAATAACCAGCATCACATGGACACATTGAAGAAAAGCTCCAAATTCCCTTAACAATAACTTTCTGATTTTACTTCAGATCTGATACTTCATATAGAACCCACTCTGCACCCTCATTAAACTGCTATAAATAAAACATTTAAAAAAATTTCTCCACTCTGATGATTTGTTCTCTTCCATCACAATTTGCCTGTGGTGTTATTAAAATCTATTTCACAACAAAATGTAAATGGAGCTCATGTGCTCAATCAGCACTCCCACCTCACAGGAACAAGTTCTATTTTCAATGATGTTAATTACTTCTCTTAACAGCCCTCCTCCTCTGCATTCACAGCTTTCATTTTAAGTCATGGCAGAAACTTCGGCTGGGGTAACCCATAACTGAGACAGGTAATATTATTGTATTTGTTTCCAGATTGAAACATTTACGTACTGAATGGAACGGAATGCTTTCTGAAAGGCACAAATTTATCAGTTGACAGCAGGAGCCCATGAAACCTTCTTTTCTCTCTCTCGTTTGATCTGTTACTGGAACACGTACGTAAGGTGGTACTGGGGCTAATACTCTCAGTAAGGCTATATCTGCACTACAGCTAGAAGTGTCCGTCCCAGCATGGGCAGACAGACACGCACTAGCTCCGCTCGAGCTAGCATGCTAAAAACAACAATGAAGCCAAGGTAGTATGGGGGGTGGCTCGGGCTAGCTGCCCAAATATGTACCCAAGGAGTTTGGGATGATGTGTACTCAGGCTGCTAGGCTGAGCTGCCACCCACGCTACTCCCCAGCTGCACTGCCATTTTTAGCTCACTAGCTTGAGCAGAGCTAGCATGTGTCTGTCTATCCAGATGTGGAATAGACATTTCCTGGATGGCTGCAATTTAGGGTGACAACAGTTTGTTTACAAAAACACACTGGGTGAAATCATGGCTCCATTGAAGCCAATGAAAGCTTTGCCGCTGACTCCAATGGGGCCAGGATTTATTAACATAAAGGTGAGCCCTACCCATATACACCAGAACCGGACCCACATTAACCACTCAAACCCCTCTCTAGGATGAGCAGAATCTCAACACTGAATCCAAACAGTAGAAGTGTTTAGATTCACATTTCAAAGCCCCAAGTTTGGAAGTAGCCAGGATTTTGGTTCAGGTCCAGGTGTAAATATTATACTATTTCCCAGCACCACTTGCTGACAGAATACAGAGGAAAAAGAAAAAGTGCCCCCCCTCCCACACACACAAAATCATCAATAGGATAAGCAATGTTTAAAAAGCATGTTGCCTCTTTGGGGTACATCTTCAAGGCTCTCAAACATCCATCACTTCAGCCTCCCACAAGGGTCACCTATTCACTCCTTGTCCTGAAACTGGCCTCAGCCTCACTGCTTTATGAATGGGAAGACGGGTGTCTGGCTGCCTCCCAGGAGACTTTTCTTCAATGGGAACCCCTCACCACTACAGTGCTAGCACCACTACAGTGCCAAGAACAGTGTCAATGGGCGGAGGAGTGCTAGCGTGGACAGGGCTCCGATTTCTAAACATGATGTGTCCAACCTTCTTTAGGGCAGGTCTAGACAACACCATAGTGATTAAAGTAATGAAAACCAGTTTACGCTATTGCCACCATCAATAGAACTGCACTGGTGCTAATGTGATGGTTTGAGATTTGTTTTAGAGTCTAGTACAGATATAGCCGAAGAGCTGTATCATCCTGGAGAGTGAAAGGCCAAGAAAAGAAACTAAACTGGTCATCTCCTGCATGACAATGTTAACAGCAATGCCAAGATTGGCACCATAATGACCAATGAGGCAGGAATATTTTGCTTCTCTCAGACCTAGAATACATTCCGCTTTCACATTCAGAATATTTTAGTAGCTAACGTTCTCCAATTTCCACCCTTTTCATAAGGGAGATGAATGCAGATAAGAAACCGGATCCATATTTCTTATAGCCTTCTTCAGTGAGGTGAGGAGAAAACATGTTCTCCCCCTTTGCACATGTCAGGAATATTTTAGTAACTGCCTTAAAGGCAGAGATTTAACATTTTGTATTAGAAGGAATGACCTAATAAAGAGATTTCCAGAATTCTTAGTATAAACAGTAGCTCCTATAGGCCTCCAACAGAGATCAGGGCCCCATTGCTCCAGGCACCACTCATAGAAAAAGACTGTCCCCACTCCCAGAGAGTTTACAATCTAAATGAGACAAAGGTGGGAGAAGAGGATATTTCCTGCTTTACAGATTAGGAGCTAAGCAGAGAGTTGAAACAATTTATCCAGGTCAAACAGTAAGTCTTTGGTAGATCTGGGAATTGAACTTACCCAGTCCAGAGATTCTCTTCCTGTATCATCTTTTATTGATGATTTGCAGGTTTTACTACATCTGAATTCTCTCAGTCATGATGATTTAAATCCAGCATCTTTCTCCAAGGGCTCAAACATATAAGTTTCCATTTTCTCCTCACCACATAGTATAGTCCATACCTCAGAGTTGTAAGA
Source organism: Chrysemys picta bellii (assembly GCF_011386835.1). NCBI lineage: Eukaryota > Metazoa > Chordata > Testudines > Emydidae > Chrysemys > Chrysemys picta. The sequence continues at coordinate 69,228,749 of NC_088800.1, read as the reverse complement.
TGCTAAAGCATCAGGCTATCCAGGTGAGCGAGGCAAGAACACAAGTCTTTAAAATGAAAGAAAGTGTTTAATGCTGAGCTACAGACATGCCTTTATCCCTGGAGCTGACTGTGGGCCTTAGTGATCTATGTTGTCACTGTAATCAAAAGCGTGATTGCAGCTAGGGTAGGCATACCTGCACTCGCTTTAATCTAGCTAGCATGGTTAAAAACAACAGCGAAGACGTGACGGCATGGGCTGACAACACAAGTACATACCCAGAGTGCCACGTGGGCTTGTACAGAGGGGTCAGTGATGACATTCCACATACACCTCTACCCCGATATAACGTGACCCAATATAACACGAATTCGGATATAACACGGTAAAGCAGCACTCCAGGGGGGCAAGCTGCGTGCTCCAGCAGATCAAAGCAAGTTCAATATAATGCGGTTTCATCTATAACACGGTAAGATTTTTTGGCTCCTGAGGACAGCATTATATCAGGGTAGAGGTGTAGTTTTATTTCCTCTTCATTGAGTCCCATGTCCAATATCCACTTAGTTAATGCCATTTGGCTCCCCTACATACCATCCAATAGAGGGGAGCACCGGGTCAGTATCTGGTAAGCATAGACCTGTTCTGTGCTTACCCACCCTTGTTACTGACTTGCACCTGTCTTGCCATATGAATTGCCTTTACTTTCGTCACTGTACTAGGACATACCGCACTACTTTAGTCTGTATTTTATATTCTCATTTCAATAAAATTACAGCTATAGAGAAGTTACCAAAAAAATGCAAAATTTGGAGAGAGAGACCAATATTATAATTCAATAGGATGAACAGAACAAACATACTATTCTGGTTTCCACGTGGGTCTTTTCACTGTATATTAAAGTACTATGATTAGACAGACATCTAATATTTCTGAGTTAAGTGAGATGAGCCTCTAGCCTGTGAAGATGTTTATTATCTGACATTTTAAGGTTGTGAGACTAATTTTATTTAAAATACAACCTACTGCCAGGCAATATTATAATTATATTATTATAATATAATTCTATTGATACGTCTTATGGGTTTTATTTTACTCTATGTCAGCTTGGTGGAATCAATATATAAGCTCCCTTTTGATTTTATGTATAATTTATTTTTACTGCTACTAATCCTTCACAGCTGTTCAGATATGCAACATCTTTAATAATACTCAGCAATATGGAGACAATTTTTATTAGCTCTTCAGCTTGAGTTAAGCCAAATTGCTAGAAAAGCACATTTGAATGTTGTGCACTTTATCTTCTTTGACCCTGTTAGAGATCCCCAATTCAGTTAGCTCAGCAAGAGAGTAGGGGGCAAGATCCTCAGATGGCATAATTTCAGTGGAGCTATGCTGATTTACACGAGCTGGGGATCTAGCGCTACAAACATGCAGGCATAAATAGTTTATGTCATGTCTCCAAAAATGCACTTACATCTCCACAGATATTAAGCTGCACAACGTATGTATAACACGTTTCTTTCCCAGTCATGACTTACACATGGCAAAGGCCTTTAATGGACAGCCAAGTTCATGGGTCAGACCGGTAGTAACGACACTGAGTTACGGGATATCTTGCAGAGTATAGATGGTTTCAGGGAACTTAGAAGCATGTTGAAGAAGAATGTCCAAGTGATGTTCTGAGAGCCACCATCCCAGGAACAAAGGAAGACACAAAAGAAGATTCTGGAAGTGAACTGCTGGCTAGGTACATGGTATAGGATAGAGAGTTTTGGCTTTGTGGAACATTGGTCCAACTTCTAAGAGGAGATGGGGCTATATTGTTTGGATGGCCTCCAGCTCAGTAGAAGACAGACCAACCTCCTTGTGGACAAGCTGGCTAGAGTAGTCAGGAGGATATTAAACTAATAAAAAAAGGGGAAGGTATAAAGAGGGATGATGTGCAAAGTCACTTAGCACAAAACTGAGATGTTGAGAACAAAATTAATCAAGAACCAAAGGATCTGAAGAGAAGTAGTTGTTCTTGAATTGCCTCTACACCAACACTAGGAGGTAAACAAGAGGAATTGGAATTGCTCATTTATGAGCATTAATTCAATCTAGTTGGTATTACTTAAACCTGGATGATTTGCAGGATTGGAATGTTTAAAAAAAAAAACACAACACCACCACACACATCAATAATTATAACCTATTTAGGAAGGATCAAGTGAGCAAAAGGGGAGGGGAAGTTTCACTCTGTCAAAAAATGGCATTACCTGTTTCCAGGGGCCATTTTCACAAATCTGAAACAATTGAGACATCAGCTATGATGAAGAACTTAATCAGAAAAAAAATGTGAATAAGAATTGAGATAATTTAAGAACACCTTACTAGATGTCCAAAATGCCACAATCAAGGTAGAAGGCTGTGCTGGTTAAAAAACTCACTTGGTTTAAAGGAGAAACGAGGACAGCTATAAAAATTAAATATTTAGAACAGATGGAAGAAAGGGGAAGTTGATAATAATAAATATAAATCAGAAGTTAGGAAGTGTAGAAAATTGATAAGGAAAGCGAAAAGTACACAAAGAGAAATCTATGGCTAGCAGCGTTAAGAACAATGAGCAGGAGGCATTTAAATATATTAGGAACAAAAAGAATTCTGACAATTGTATTGGTCCATTACTAGATAGAAATGGTAGAATTATCAATAATGCAGAAGTGTTGAATAAGTATTTCTATTCTAGATCTGAGGTAAAAACAAATGATATTGTCTCATCATATGGTGATAACACTCTTCCCGTTCCACTTGTATCTTTGGGGAATGTTAAACAAGCTACTGAAGTTAAACATTTTATAAAGAGCAGCCCTGAAACTTATATCCAAGAGTTTTAAAAGATGTTTGATGAGCTTGCTGGACCATTAATGTTCATTTTCAATATGTTCTTGAAGTACTGGGAAGTTCCAGAAGACTGGAAGAAAGCTAATATGCCAATTTTTTATTTTTATAAAGGTACACAAGATGACGTGGATATTTATAGGCCTACCATAGAATATCAGGGTTGGAAGGGACCTCAGGAGGTCATCTAGTCCAACCCCCTGCTCAAAGCAGACCAATTCCCAACTAAATCATCCCAGCCAGGGCTTTGTCAAGCCTGACCTTAAAAACCGCTAAGGAAGGAGATTCCACCACCTCCCTAGGTAACCCATTCCAGTGCTTCACCACCCTCCTAGTGAAAAAGTTTTTCCTAATATCCAACCTAAACCTCCCCAACTGCAACTTGAGACCATTACTCCTTGTTCTGTCATCAGGTACCACTGAGAACAGTCTAGATCCATCCTCTTTGGAACCTCCTTTCAGGTATTTGAAAGCAGCTATCAACCCCCCCCCCCCCATTCTTCTCTTCTGCAGACTAAACAATCCCAGTTCCCTCAGCCTCTCCTCATAAGTCATGTGCTCCAGCCCCCTAATCATTTTTGTTGTCCTCCGCTGGACTCTTTCCAATTTTTCCACATCCTTCTTGTAGTGTGGGGCCCAAAACTGGACACAGTACTCCAGATGAGGCGTCACCAATGTCGAATAGAGGGGAATGATCACGTCCCTCAATCTGCTGGCAATGCCCCTACTTACACAGCCCAAAATGCCATTAGCCTTCTTGGCAACAAGGGCACACTGCTGACTCATATCCAGCTTCTCATCCACTGTAACCCCTAGGTCCTTTTCTGCAGAAAAGCTTCCTAGCCATTCGGTCCCTAGTCCGTAACAGTGCATGGGATTCTTCTGTCCTAAGTGCAGGACTCTGCACTTGTCCTTGTTGAACCTCATCAGGTTTCTTTTGGCCCAATCCTCTAATTTGTCTAGGTCCCTCTGTATCCTATCCCTACCCTCCAGTGTATCTGCCACTCCTCCCAGTTTAGTGTCATCTGCAAACTTGCTGAGAGTGCAGTCCACGCCATCCTCCAGATCATTAATGAAAATTGGCTTAGATCACGTGAAAGATAATGGAGCTTGTCATAACTATAAAGGGAAGGGTAACAGCTCTCCAGTGTACAGTACTATAAAATCCTCCTGGCCAGAGACTCCAAAATCCTTTTCCCTGTAAAGGGTTAAGAAACTCAGGTAACCTGGCTGGCATCTGACCCAAAGGACCAATAAGGGGACAAGATACTTTCAAATCTTGAGGGGGGGGGGAAGGCTTTTGTTTGTGCTCTTTGTTTGGGTTGTGGGTTTGCTCTTGGGACTGAGAGTGACCAGACATCAATCCAGGTTCTCCCCATCTTTCTAAACAAGTCTCTCATATTTCAAACTTGTAAGTAAAAAGCCAGGCAAGGCGTCTTAGTTTTACTTTGTTTTCTCAACTTGTAAATGTACCTTTTACTAGAGTGTTTATCTTTGTTTGCTGTACTTTGAACCTAAGACTAGAGGGGAGTCCTCTGAGCTCTTTAAGTTTGATTACCCTGTAAAGTTATTTTCCATACTGATTTTACAGAGATGATTTTTACCTTTTTCTTTAATTAAAAACCTTCTTTTTAAGAACCGGATTGATTTTTTCCTTGTTTTAGATCCAAGGGGGTTGGATCTGTATTCACCAGGAGTTGGTGGGAGGAAGGAGGGGAATGGTTAATTTCTCCTTGTTTTAAGATCCAAGGGGGTTGGATCTGTATTCACCAGGAGTTGGTGGGAGGAAGGAGGGGAATGGTTAATTTCTCCTTGTTTTAAGATCCAAGGGGATTGGATCTGTATTCACCAGGAGTTGGTGGGAGGAAGGAGGGGAATGGTTAATTTCTCCTTGTTTTAAGATCCAAGGGGGTTGGATCTGTATTCACCAGGAGTTGGTGGGAGGAAGGAGGGGAATGGTTAATTTCTCCTTGTTTTAAGATCCAAGGGGGTTGGATCTCTATTCACCAGGAGTTGGTGGGAGGAAGGAGGGGAATGGTTAATTTCTCCTTGTTTTAAGATCCAAGGGGTTTGGATCTGTATTCACCGTTTCTCAAGGCTTCCCAGGGAAGGGAATCCATTGGGATGGTGGCAGTGAACCAGACCTAAGCTGGTAGTTAAGCTTAGAAGTCTTCATGCAGGCCCCCACATTTTGTACTCTAAAGTTCAAAGTGGGGATACAGCCTTGACAGAGCTGCTGATATGGGACTCGATAAAAAAAGAACTAAAGGAGAGAGTAATGTAATTAATGCAATTCAACACAGGTTTATGGAAAATAGACCCTGTCAAACTAACTTGATTTTTTTTTAAATGAGATAGTAAGTCTATATAGTTAAAGGAACAACATTGATGTAATATACTCCCCAGCAGGAGCGCCAGGCAGGTGGAGCAGGGCAAGCCCCACACCCCAACCCCATTTCCCTGGCAGGAGCCCTGGGAGGACTGCAGGTGGAAGAGGTGGGGAGGGGCCCTCACTTGCTCTGGCCCAGGGTTTCAGAAACCCCTAATCCACCTCTGACCACAGTTGCAAGTAAAAATAACCTTTGTGAATCATAAACCCAGTAGATCAACCCCTGATGTAAAGTAGTTGATCCCAATTCTTTAACCAAATAAGCTCTTTCAAAACAGAGAAGTCTTAACCCTTATGATCTTCATTTCATGTGTAGATTTTAAAATTCATAAGAAAATAAGTTTTATTTGCACATTATATCTATTTGGTATTTAGCCAGAAGCAACATTTCTCCAGCTCCCTGTGATATAGCTTTCCCTCTTATCTGAGAGGTTCATCTTTCTCTCCCCACTGCCACTGCTTTGTGTGGGCCCCCCATTTCAGTCTGGGGTTGAAACCTGACCCAGAATACTTGCTAGGCCACTGAAGCCTATATACTGGAATTCAAGTGATTCTGTTTCTGCTCCATTAGACTCTACCCAAATCCAGTCCTGAAGCCACTATGTTATTTAAAATAGGTCCTTTACAGAAGTAAATGGAAGTGTATATTCATTTCAAACATTCACAATATTGTCCCTGGAGACTGGGGCACTATATAAAAGTTGCAGCAGGACTATAGCCAGCAATAGCTAGAGCTTCAAAGGAAAAAAAAAAAGAAGAAGAAGAAAAGACAAAGAAAAGAAGGAGCCTCCCTTTCATTCAAGGAGTTGTAATGAGGCAGGAATATGAAATTTACCCTCCCCATGCCAGCCTCAGTGTCCTCAAAACCTAACTGATTAATCTTCTGCACAATGCTTAGTTTTCATTATGGAGTAATTTAAGCAAGCAATAACAACTGAGTACAACACCTTGTACATCTAATTGATCAGCCAACTAATGTATTCAAGAAGAGCATGCTAACACCACACTTGAGGACAGAATTCAATTCTTTTAACTTTTCTGCTACATACATAACACTATTTGTGATAAACATTTTTCACTGAAAAAGGTGACTAGGGAAATTACACTGAATATTAACAAAAAGTGACGGTTTTTCAACTTTAGAACAAATAAAATGTCAGGCCTGTTCATTACAAATTTTACAAAAACTGTATGATACAGTAATGGGGGATAGGCTTCAGCAATTCCAGTTTTAAGAAAAATCAAGATAATGAATTCTATTTATTCTTTGGTAAATATTCTCAATATAGTCAATTTGAAAATCAGAAGTATTATTCATAGGAATGGGGTATTTTTCATAGAGCTATTAGAAAGTTTAACAAATGTTGTAGGGTGAAAACCAACTATTATTTGTCTACAGAATCAAACTTTTTAATCAAAGGGTTTTTACCCCATTAAGTTAAATTTTGCTTCTAGCTTTAACCCTCTCTACTCCCCTCTCTACCTTTAGATTAGCAGGAAACAGTTCCAGAATCAAAGCACTCTTCTCTTAATGCAGTTACTGTGTAACTTGTATGAACAATTAAAGGGGTTACATGCACACTTGGAGATGAACAGACACGCATCTTTAAATCCATGTAGTACATTGAGTGCACTAAAGTGTAATGGTGTCATGTATAAATTGTAACCTCTTGAACCCTAGATTAAAAAAAAAAGTGTGACTTTATGAGGTTTGTGGTTTATCCTCAACATACTGTTTGACTACCACAAAACCACCAAACAAAGTTACCTACACGCTACCTCTTTGCCACTCTATTCAGATCATGGTCCATCAACAGCAGTGGTACAAACGTGAACTAGTCTAACTTGGCACAAACCAAACTTTTAGGCCAGATTCTTAGCTTGTGTAAATTGGTGTAGCACTATTGACTTCAATAAAGCTACAGTAATTTACACCAGTTGAGAATCTGGCCCTGCCTCACCAGTTCCGTACTTGTGTTGTTATATAATTCTGCCTCTGCATCAACCATAAAAGAGGAAGACTCAAGGTTAATGTGCCAATAGACTGCACATATAGTGCACTCACTACTCTGTGTTTCAGTCTTCACTATCTTAATTCATTACCAGAACTAAGTACATTGCAAAGTTATTTTCCCTAGCTCTTGTGGTTCAGAATAGTTTCCAAAACTGACGTGTCTAGTCTGTGCATTTCACAGCAAGATAAACGAGCTACCATATCTTGTGATAACATCATGTACCCCAAACACACTGCCATCATAAGCCTGAGCATTTCTCTATCTCCAGTATGATTTGTATATTTTGTCCTTGTCCTTGCAAGTGTCAATTACCTTCTTGCTTTTTTTTTTCTTCACCGCTCTGTTATCCTCGCCACAAGCGCATCGCAGTATTATCAGCCACCACTGTCAGTTGGCCAATAAAGCACTCAGTGAAATTTTCCATTCATCCTTCTCTGGGTTGCAGAAGGAAGTGTGTATCATTTGACAACATAATTCAGTGTCAAAAGGGCTCGTATGCTACAGCAGCTCAACTTGCACTGTCCCATAACCACCGCCTTAAATATGAATCATTGCTTTCATCATGCAGCTGAACAGTCATTCATTCCACGGTGCATATCATAGTCAAGCCACAAAAAGCATGCTCCCATACCAGCAAGGGGCTGACTAAAACCTTACCAAACAGATGTTCCATCTGGGATTTTCTAAGGGGCCAAAGAAAGTTGAGCACCAAACTCACCTAGAATTCCACTGAAAGCCAAACTTCCTTAACCACCTTTGAAACCCTCAGCTTACTTCTCTAACTCACAGGCTTTAGCCTGCACATAGCCATGCATGGTGATCATACCCGCTGTCCCATGACCACATGATACGCCTACTGAGACACATTGGGTGAGAAGGTATCAGCCTCTGTGTATTTGTGGACGTGCATTAGAGGCTTAACTACCTTTGTGTCTTTTCAATAGAATTAAAATGTTGCGCCATTGTTGACACAACAAACTGGCCATCAACAAATTTAAGCTTGAAATAAGATGAAGGTTTCTAACCATCAGAGGAGTAAAGTTCTGAAACAGCCTTCGAAGGGGAGCTGTGGGAGCAAAAAAACACCTAGCTGGCTTCAAGACTGAATTTGATAAGTTTATGGAGGAGATGGTCTGATGGGACTGCCTACAATGGTATATAGCCAATCTGTGACTGCTAGTAGCAAACATTCCCCAATGGCCAGTGATGGGACACTAGATGGGGAACGCGCTGAGTTATTACAGAGAATTCTTTCCTGGTGTCTGGCTATTGCCAAAATTCACAGGACCCAACTGACCACCATATTTGGGGTTGGGAAGAAATTTTCCTCCAGGTTAGATTGGCAGAGACCCTAGTGGCTTTTTTGCCTTCCTCTGCAGCATGGGGCATGGGTCACTTACAGGTTTAAATTAGTGGATTCTCTAACTTGAAGTCTTTAAATAATGATTTGAGGACTTCAATAACTCAGCCAGCAGTTATGGGTCTATTACAGTAGTGGGTGAGCAAGGTTCCGTGGCCTGCAGTGTGCAGGCGGTCAGACTAGATGATCCCTTCTAAAAACTCCCTGCAAAAGTATCTGACAATTGTCATCAGAAAAAAGTCTTTAACCAAATAACTATACTTTGTTGGTGATAAAGATTCTGAGTGTTAATAAAATTAGTTGCAAGAGGTCAATCGTTAGCATTTATCATGTTCATATTTAGCATTGTTTTAATGCTCAGACTGTACTGTTATTATGTTGCTGCACACATAGGGAAACTATCTTAAGTGTCATTGTTTTGGGGAACAACTAAGGAGAAAACTATGGTATTATGAACTGCAGGGTACGGACCTTCACACATAGACTTTGGTTCCAGAACTAGGATTACCCGGCGTGCTTAAAGGAGGGGTTTGAAATCCAAGGTTTTGATATTGATCCGTTTCTGCTGTGGATGGGCAACCTTCTCCCTATGCAGCAGCTCTGCTAATGCACATTACACCTGACCAGTTTGACAGCACATTGTAATGGGGATTATCCACAGACAGGCTCTGCAGACTTTACAGGAAGCTTTTTGATGCATGTCTCTTCCTTGCATCATTAAACCTATAATAGGATTTCACCAATTTTTTGTTTAAGGTCTAAACACATTAGTATTTATCCACAGACAAAATGCTCCAGAGAGGAGTTTGGCATTTTCTTCAGCAAGCGGCTCCTGTTGTAGCTCTTATTTTGGCATACCTTCCTTCCAGAAGAGGGCTAATTGTCTGAATGGAATAATCCATTTGGACATTTGGTAATGCTGCTGCTCTCAGATGCCAGCAGAACAGGATATCAAAGACAGACTAAAGTACCTCTCGTGTCTGTTCTAAAACACTGGCTTGTTCATGGCAATACACTGGTTTAAATAATAATCCTACAACCTACAACAAATTTGGTGTCTGTGGCTGTAGGATCAAACAGCAGAAGGGCAGGTTCTCTGACCAGTTGTCAAATATGTGAGGGATTGTCATCCTCTACTGAACCTTATCAACAATTTCACAAGCTCCGACACAAGAGTCTGTTGACTCACTTCAGAGATAGAATTAAATGGATTTTTCTCATGAGAAGTTAGTACCAGTCTGATGTTGCGTTTTTTGGCCTTCAACAAGGATTGAGAGAGATTCTTCCGGCCCAGTTTTAAGAGGTGAGGTGCATCCACAACTTCTGGTGAAGTCAACAAGGGCTGTTCATGCTTAGCAGCTCTGGGGAAAAAAAAAAAAATCAGGTCCATCCATGTGTCTGTTAGTGCCTCCTGCAGTGCATGTGTCTTCATATAGTAGTCTCCACTTAGGTGGAGATCACTTAACTCTATCGCCTGCTTATGTGGACAGGAATCTTACAGTCCCAGACCAGTTTAACTGGACATCATGCATTGTTACTCCAATTCATCTGATAGCACTCACTAACAAACTGAGACCAAGCACTGCCAAATTCACAATGTAAACCAACAGAAAGAGGGAGAACTTTTTTCCTCCAGTTATAGTAGTGTTAATTGTAAAGCTAGTAATTAAAGTTTCAAGTAAAAGTGTCATAATTAAGTTGATGATTTACTTTGCCTAAACTACACAGATAATGAAACCATAACATTTACATGGGGCTTTCATTAATAACTGGCAGCTGGTCAAAGCTGCTGTGGACTTAAGCCTGGTCTACTTAAGTTATACCACAGTAGACGTGGTATAACTATGCTGGTCAGGGGTGTGATGTTTTTACCAAAGGAGTGATAGCAGTACAACCATTGATGTAAGCAGTTATCCTCACTTGTATTTCCATAGTACCCAGTCATGGACTGGACCCAGTTATGCTAGGGACTAGACAGACACAGAACAAAAAGACAGTCCCTCTCCCAAGAAGCTTAGGCCTCATCTACATTTAAGTTTTACTGGCATAGCTACAGCTGTTAGGAGTGTGAAAAAAAAGTCACACCCCTGACCAGCATAGCTAAGCCAGCAAAAGCCCTAGTGTAGATGCAGTTGTACTGGCAAAAATTCCCTTAGCTTATTTCATTCAGAGAACTGGTATAAAAGAACTTTTGCTGGTCTAAGATGTATCTCCAGCTAGCATAGCTATACTGGTAAACCCTTTTAGTGTAGACAAGGCCGTCATTATATCAGTGTAACTGTGGTCACACTAGGGAGAGAGATGTATTGTTTACTGATACCAGTGCAATACAACCTGTGCATGTAGTTACACATGAGAATAGTCTTGAGGAGTAGAGTAGGACTACTTACATGAGTAATGCATATGCATCAGTCTTTGCAGAATTAGTTTTCCCATTTCTAAATAGTAGTTATGCCAGTTCCCAGGATCAACTTTATCTAGAGCAAAGACAATGAGTTTACTGAATTTGAAACAGTTTAATTTTAAAGTCTCGCTCTCTCTCTCTCATTTTCCTCCCCATGGCTACAGCATGCCTCCATGACATTTCTAACTCCGGAAAGGCAAGTGTTTCATTTCTATCAAACCTCGGTCTCAGAAGCTTGCTGGGCATTCAACCCTCAGATATGCAGCAAAAGTTCTTCAAGAGCTCCCTGTCCCCCAACACAGACAATATTGATTTTGGTGCAAGGTAATAAGAAACTTTTCCACATTTTCCTCAGAACACTGTTTTTGTTTTTTGTTTCTGCCATGCTATGAGGAGGATAGGTGCGGATGGGTTATCATCACGCTGTCTGAAATATTTCAAACTGCTGGATGGTGCTACTTCAGCATATTTTTAATAACTGTAGCTGGCAGGGAATGGTGCCAGAGTCTTCAGTTTTTAGAACAGCCAGGTTTCTGTCTCTGCCCACAGTTGTTGCTGACTGGCAAGAAGGCTTCAAGAAGAATAAGAGCTTTGCTAGACTCTCTACAATACATTTTTCCCCCCAAGTGAGAGATTGCCACTTAACAATGGTTCCCTGCCAGCCCAGGACTTGATTTGCAGGTTGTGTGTGTCCCTGCTATACTTCTAAACGCCTTCTTAAAACCCAAGAACTTATAAAGCAAGAAAGTGAACAAAGAAATCCTTTTATGAATACAGGACAACTAATGGTTCAAGTATGTTTCCTTAATACATGACCGAATAATAAGTTTGTTCATAAATAACTTTGCAGTTAAACAGCACTGTTTCACCCAACTGAAGATACCAAAAAGTGTTCCAATAGCAAAAGGTAGCATGAGCATTCCCATCCTAAGTCCCTGTATTAAGATGCTTCCCAAACTTTCACCATTTAGGATGAAATTTCCTGTGCTTGGTCTCTGTCTGAAGACAACTTTCTAGGAAGTTTGGGAACTCATGTGGGAGGATCAACCATTTGCCTGGGGGGGCGGGGTATTGGCTGGTTTTGTGTTTGTTTTTAAATATAGCATTAGAGCACAAATGACAAGGTGGGAAATGGCAATGGCTGTGTCCTTGACACATTTCAAATAGCTAGACTGTAACATCACAGCCTACCTTGAATGGAGGTCAGCATGTAACTGCACCACCTCAGCAGAGGACCAAAGAAGAAACAGTGACTCCAAGTCATAATTTCACCCCAGCTTGTCCCATGCCCTGCAAGAGGAAGAAATTACTTCACTCCTTCTGGTCAGCAAATTACTCCTGTCCATATGGCCAAACAGCTAATCCAGTCAGCGAGTGGGGGAGGGACAATGCCAGAGCTCCTTCTACTCCCCATTCCTCCCTGCCTACTTGTGCATGGGGGTAGGAATTAAACAAATAGTGCCAGCTGCCACAATCTGGGCTACCCTTACTCCAGCAATCACTCTTTCTTCCTTACACCCCTGCAAAGCTCTGTAAGGACTGTGACAACCTAATTCTCGTGAGTATTGTGGTGAGACCTGGCTTTGCTCTGATTGACTTAGGACTGCAGGCAGCACGCTTTCATAGAGCCATAGGCATCACTGGGGCTCTGTATGGGCACAGGGATCTGCCTTTAGTCATCTATCATGTACACAACACTTTTCTCCAACCAGCAGCATAGCCTCTCTTAGATGCAGTTTAAGGGGTGGGGCCCATGAACTATAAAGCTAACTGGGGACTCATCCTTCCAAGTATTTACTCACATGAGCAGTCCCACTGAGTTCAATATGAGTAGAGTTACACATGCAGTAAGTGTTTGCAGGATGTACTGTCATATTTAGTCTGTAGTCTACTGCGTAAGAACCGTTAACGGTGTATATGGAGTAATAATAGAAAAATTGACATTTCTATTATTAATCATGTAATTAAGGATGGGGACATAATGCACAAGTGGGCAGAGTAAAGGTTATATGTCCAAACTTAACTTTGTCATTGCCTGACTTTTAAATGCTTAACTTCAACACTCATGCACCAAGGTGCTGGGGTTTTTGAAAGAACAATATATTTATCTCCCTTGAACACTTTACAACCACGGACAATTCCAAGTTTTCCTCTAGGGAGTGACAAGCCCTTTGACATCTCCAAAGTGCAAAGAATAAACTGTCATCACAGCTATCGGATAGGAGAAAAGCTGCAGTCTGGGAGGCAAAACAGGAACTCACCAAAAAAAATTATAAAAAAAGTCTTAGCTGTCATAGGCTAAGTGTCACCTTCACAGGACGCACTTTAAAGGCCACCCTCAAGCAACTTGCTAATTTGACACAACTTTTACTGCTATAATGGCACAGCAAGTCTCCTATTGGTAGACACACAAAAAGAATGCAACTTCATCTGTTTTCTTGAAAGGCTTCATCACAAGACAATATAGGAGAATGAAAATATTCATTTTCAACAAACAACTGGCACCAAGGAACTGTAGTGGCTATTTCAGCAAATAGTGGATACTCCAAGTTGAAGGATGAATTTCATCTTCTCAGCCACCACCCTTCCCTTGCACAGAACTGAATTACCCGGATTTAGCAAGGATTTCACTCAGAGTGGGAAGAACTGCAGATAGCTATCTTTCCTAGCCTTCCTGTTTCACTTAGATAGCAGTTTCACTCTTAGACCCATAGACACACAATATTGGCTTTTTCCAAGATGCACCTGCATATCTGAGACTGGAATAGGACAGCCCTTAAACCTGAAATACTTAGGATAATAGCATAATTTTTGGATTGCACAACTGTGTTTCCTTTAGATTAAAATAATTAATTACTGCCCTCCTATTGTCCTTAAGATGTGTCATGGGGTGGCCCCCTGTGTCTCTCACCTTAGGTACACACCACACTCCTCCAGGCCACCTTCATCATTTCTGGGGAGAAAGGCAGGACAAATAGAAGGCAGAACTGGATGTTACTTCTGCTAGGTTCTCCCTCTCCACCCCCTACCTCTTCCTGGGCTTCCTTCCTATTTATCTGCTCCCAGTTGCTGGGGTTGCTTCTCCCTCTAATTAGCCCTTCAGCTGTGGCTCTTCTCATTAGTTGGTCCTCTATTTAGGTCCCACTTAACCCACGTTGGTGGGGATTTGAGTGACAGGGTATCAAGTCCTGTCACAGATCCCACTTCAAAGATTTACTGTCTTCCTATTAAACAAATCAAGTACTAGCTTTCCAATTACTTATTAGGGGCAAGCAAATGCCTCACTGACCTAACAGCTGGCTCCAGTTCTAAGTTAAGCAGATCAGTTGGGCATTTCCCCCCCCCCCATAAAACTCTAGAATGAGGAGGTGCCTCTGAATTGAACTTGGAAAGGATATACAGCAGAAAAGCCTCTTTAAAGGTGTATAGCTGATTGCTGAAAAAATACCTGCATAGGACCAGGGGCCAGGAAAGCTATGGTTGCATTATAATATAATCTTTCCCATGAGAAATGTAGATCTACTTAAGCTCCCCAACCCAAGACTGCTCTAAAAGTGTCCTATAAGCAGATGTCCTATATCCATCCTTTGCCCCTGGAAAAAGGGGGGGGGGGAAGAAACCCTTACAGGACTGTACTGTATTCCTATATTCTTTCCCTTCCTGCTGAAGAGAAGTGAAAATATAGTATGACATGCATCCATTAAAAACTACATCACTTCAAATGAGCAGAGCAAAGGTCTGAAAAGAACTGTTCATTCACAGGTACCACAGTTATTTAAGAAAAATCCACACTGGGGAGGGATGGTTCTTATCCAGTTAAGAATAACTTGGGCCTCAATCCTGCAACTGCACATATGCAGGTAGATTCTGGGGCCTGCACACAGCCCCATTGACTCTTTAAAATGTTTTCTGATGTTTGGTTTTGTTACCACCTATTTAACTGCAAACTTCTGACAAAGAGCAAAGACCAAGGGAGGTGGGGATCTTATCAAGGCAGAGGTAAGAGTGGAACCACTCAGTGCCAGGTGGGAGGATGCTTTTTGAGGTTTTATGCTATGGGTTTATTAGTAATAGGGTTGTTTACCCAGATTTTGTATGATTTTCTGTTTTCAGTTTCATGCCCTGAGTTTAGTTTAAATAAGCAATTCAGAAGGAGCTGCCCATCTTCTGTCTCTTGGCTGGCCATTTGGCTAGTATTTTTATTGGTGCTTTACACAATCAAAGTGGTTACAGGGAAACTCAGGGTGAAGTTTCTTTTTGCAGGATTAAAACCTGCACTTGCGGTGCAAGGTGGTAACGCTTGCTTCTCTTTTCTTTGGTAATAGACTTACCTCTCTGCCCCTTAAGCTGTAAACCTGAGGCCAAGAAGATGGTGTCTGAAGTTGAATTCAACTCCAAGTTCCCAGAGAGCAGATGGGTTGTATGGAGGATTCTGGGAAGTGAGATGAGGGTAACTTTTTACATTTGTTTCTATTCATGTCAGGAATATTTTACACTCCCCTCCACTTTCCCATCATGCTGTACTGGTTTGGGTTTTTGTGTAACCAATCCATGCAGACATACTGGATAAGATTAATGCTGACTTCCCCACCAGTGGATGGGATAAGAACATAAATACACCTCTACCCCGATATAATGCGACCTGATATAACACGAATTCTGATATAACGTGGTAAAGCAGTGCTCCGGGAGGGGGGGGGGCTGCGCACTCCGGCGTATCAAAGCAAGTGCGATATAACGCGGTTTCACCTATAACATGGTAAGATTTTTTGGCTCCCGAGGACAGCGTTATATCGAAGTAGAGGTGTATGTATGCATACCAAGTCATTTATTTTAGTCCAAACAAAATAGTGGGAAAGTTATATTCAAGGAGAAGGTTTAATCAGCAAACACAAGAGATGGGACTGCAAGTCCGAGGCCCCAGTTCAGCAAAAGAATCAATGGGATTTGAGTGCATAAGTCTCTGCCTATTCCATGAGCAACTGAAGCATGTGCTTAAGTGCCTTGCTGAATCAGGACCCAAGTAAGTTTTCTCATTTGTAAAAGCAGACCGTGAAGGGAGGAAGTCATGGCTTTGGAAATCTTGTGTGTGTTAGCAGGATAGATTATGACTTGGACAACACATGTAGATAAGGACCCCCTTACAGCCTTGCAGATGCTGCCAGGACCTCCTCAAGTCCAAGTGCACAGAACTAAGCCCACTTACTCCCCACCAGAGTCAGCCAGGTACATGGAGAGCAAGGAATAGGTGGAGAGTTGGTTCTGGCCTTCAGAGGTGGAGGCCAGCAGCAAATCATACCCCTGGAGCAAGGGGAGAGCCAAGACAGCATTGTATTTCAAAGATGGCTGAAATACAATGCTTGCCAGGGCTACCACTAAGGGAAGGGAGCTTTCACAGCACCTGTTGGTAGGATTGTACCTAAAGACACAATCCAGACCACAATAAATTTAACAGTGTGGGGCTGATCCTGGGGCACAAGAAATACAGAACTCCCGTTCTTTCTTTCAGAACAGAATGCTTCATTTGACTTAATCTTTCAGACCTTCCTCTCCTACACCTCCTTCGTCTCTCAAATTGCCAAGAGGAAAGAAGCATTGCAAAAAATAAAGGGAGACTCAAATGCCATCAGATTCATTCTGATATACTTTCTATTGACAGTCTCAAGACCAGCGACTGGGTAGGTTGTAAAATAATTGGTGCAGTATCAGAAAGTAACTTAAGCGCTACCTACTGCATTATGGGCTCAAAATTCTTTCCTCTGGACTCAGTCAGAATTGAAGCTGGAAGTTCTGGCAACTTCTGAATATTCTGTCAAAGCCATTGGAAACACAAACTATGCATTTATAAGAGACAGGGAGTAAACCCCAGGGGGATTTGAGCCACACAGTATGCGGTAAAACCTTTTACTCCTTGAATAGTTCCTACATTATTTCCTGAAGAGTATGATCTGGAAGGACAAAAATCCCACAGAAATACAATAAAGAAAAACCAATCCCAGTTTGCAGCTTTCTCTGCATCAATTTCCATTATCATTAAAATGGAAATCTCAACTGTTTTCACAGTGTATCTTTCTATACACGAATGGCTGAAGCATGCTATGGTGATTTATATTCTAGTAGCATCTGGAGACACCTCCATCCCACGACCAAGACCAGACCTCATGATGCCAAGTGAGACGATAACTCCTGCTCCAAAAAGCTTACAGTCTAGATGCACGATACAGGGAAAGGGTAGGAAGGGAAACAGAAGCACAAGGTCAAAGAGCAGGTTAAGGATAAGAACCCAGGTCTCAATTCCCAGTCCAGTGCTCTAGACAGTAGACCATACTGCCTCCCTCTTCTACCAGG
Source organism: Chrysemys picta bellii (assembly GCF_011386835.1). NCBI lineage: Eukaryota > Metazoa > Chordata > Testudines > Emydidae > Chrysemys > Chrysemys picta. The sequence continues at coordinate 69,211,374 of NC_088800.1, read as the reverse complement.
GTCTTGTTCCATAGATTATAGATAAAGCGATTACTTCTGAAAACCAGCAAAACAACCTATAGTTCTGGATACATACACACATCCTATTGAAAGGGGCAGGGTCTCTCCTTTTTAAATGTAAGCCCGTTGAGTTCACGTATGCTTTCCACTTCAGCTGTTCCTATTCTTACTTGGGTTCGCTATTAAAAGGAAATGGAGAAATTAACATCTCGGATTTCCCGCAACACAAGTGTGTTTTAAATGCACCATTTGTACAAACTGCTACAGACTTATGTCAATAGGTGAAATCCTGACCCCACTGAAGACAATGGAAAAATCCCCCCCCCCTCATCAACTTCAGTGGGGTGAGGATTTCACTCGATATTTTTACTAATGGAACAAGGGTCTTCTCAATTGCTCTCGCTTCAGCAAAACTGCCCTGCAGCTGGACTATAGAATGAGAATTCAATGCTTTTCCATGGTTGTCAAATCAATGCCTCTCCAGAACTGAGGAGAGCCAATTCTAAACCCAGGAGAGTAGAACTGCACTTTGATAGGAAGCAAATTTCATTCTCTATCTGGACAAATTCCCAGCCTTGAGAATGTGTCTAATTTTAATTTGCTACACACAGATAATTTACTTCATATTGAAGCTGCTGTAGTTTAAAGTTTATCATATTCATAACTAAATGAGCCACCAGACATCACTGTTCTAATGTTTGATTTGTACAAGTTTTCTTTGTGTTTTTACAGAGAACTGAGTCAGAGAAAAATCTTTGGCCAGTCCCCAGAACATGTACACAGAAGAAGGGATCTCCATAATTCTTCACAGCTTGCCAGTTTAAAAAGGCAAAGGGTCAGCAGAGAGTGGTCTATTTTTCTGAAATCAATATAGGGTGGCAGCGCTCTTCTGTTCCAACATTGCTCCACAATGGTTGCATTTAAAGATTGGCCAGATTCCTCCCACCACTCCAAGAAGCCTCAGGTATTTGCAAACCAGAGACCCCACCACTGTGCATATAATGTAAGAATTCAGATACTTGAGGCTCTATTTGTTGATATGAGCTTGTTTTTCCATGTACTTTCCTGAAAGCACTTACAATCATGCCATCTCAGACTGAGATCCTGGTAGAGTCACAAACTGAGCAAGGCCTACCTGGGTCTGTGCGCAGAGGAGAGACACTCAAAGCACAAGGAGTTGTGCTGGGTGAATAGATGGTACTCTTTCCTCTGAGTCACCCTGGGTCAATGCCCACAAATAGTATAATGGGACACTATACTCTTTAAGATGGCAACTCTCAGGTGAGATGAAACACCAAGGGTTTCTGGCCACTTTATAGTCATTAACTTACCCAATGCACTTTTTGGAAATTTTAACCCTACTTTTCTGTGCAAATTCCAGCTTGGTTTAATTACATTCTACCTAAATTCCCTTATAGTTTTAACTGTCCCTGGCTTTCTTCTTCTCTTCCTGGCCTGTACTGTTGCTGTCCCCTATTAAACATCTCCTCTATGCCAGCTACTAGATTGGGGGAAAGTGGAGGAGGGTGCATTTCAGTGGTGTCCCCCATATATCCTCTATTTACTTCACAGGATTGTTGCAAGCGTTAGTTATTTGCAAGGCATTAAAACATTGGGTGAGACGTATGATAGAAAAGGGACATCACTGCTAGTTCTGAGAATGACATGGCAGTACAAAATATGTTCAGCCACATGTGGCAATACTACCTGCTGGAGCAAGTACTCCACCAAATCACAGTAGGCCATGAAAGTGCGTAAATAGTAGGATTGTTGCAATTTCCCCCTCAAACTTAAACCAATCTACTGTTCACGCCTCCCAGGGATAAAGGGGTGGGGAGGAAAAGAGAACAACACAAAAAGACAGCTGAAAAAATACTACACAGGTGTTTCAAAATTAAATGCAAAAACCACATAATATGCAATGCACTTGTGAGCATATTTAGTCTTCAAATGATTCCACAATAAAAAGCTTGCAGTTTTGTAAGTAAAACTTAGTTCCACAATAATCATGTCCCCAGTCTACAATCTAGTTTTCCAACAAAAGGGTGGTTATTTGTAGTAGTTTGAACAAGGTGCAGTTACTTAGAGTTTGAAAAGTTCAGAGTGACTGATTAGTGTTAAAAGTTGAAAGGCTTACCAGCTCTCCTTAGGCTTCCTTCAGACAGCCCTGCTCAGGTTCCTTCCTCAGGTTTCTCTAGGCCTCGTCCTGGCCTTTTATCCAGCTACAGCCCCGACCCAGGCTCCTTCCTCCACTCATCATAAAGAGACACCATAACTCCCTTCATTTTCAACCACAAGCAGCCTTTTTATAACCTACCCCCTTTTCCCACAGTCACCTGACCCTTTTGAGAACTACAATTCCCAGAATGCCTATACCAAAAAGGGCCAGTATAGCACTGGGACATACTGGGTCAAACCAGCCATTTTAAAGGGGCAGCACATCCCTGTCACAATGTAATCTGAGATATGATGAAAGGCACTAAATACTGTAGGAGCAAAATTTCATTGGTCTGAATTCAGGTAATAGAATTGTGCAAGTTAGACATTAAAAATGAGGGGGAAGCAGATGCCTCTTCACCTGTCTGAAATTATTTTGTTTGTTATGGAGGCAATTTTATGAGCATATCAAATGTATTGCTTTCATGCATATGTATGCTATTATTTTGCATGAGATTTTCATATAGAACATGTAAATTGAGCCTTACATTTACTGCTGATCTGGGGGCAAGGTGGGGAACTATAAGGGATATTTCTTCTTTTGTGAATTCAATAAGGCCACTTATAGTGTAAGGAGAATATTATATGAAGTGGCAAGAGGCTCTGTCCCAATCTGACTGCAGTGCATACATTGCAGATAAAATAATCTCACTAGTACAGTATGCAGCACGTGTGATGCACTGTGATTTATCAGAAGACTCCTGGCACACATGCACTGAGTAAAATCCTTTCTGGTACTTTACACATTATGAGCTGTTATAAATCTATCTGGCTCTTTATTTTGGTTCCTGATTAAACATCCCCATGGTCCCATCAGGCTGGACCATTAAAAGACTTCTACTTAATGGATCCTTACTTAAAAGAAACACGCTTGAGATATTATCATTACAAACTTTTGCAAAACATATGATACCTAGGGTTGCCAGGCATCCGGTTTTTGACCATTTAAAGTCCGGTTGGTGTGGGGCTGGCAGGCTGCCTGCCCAGCTCTACGCAACTCCTGGAAGTGGCCGGCATGTCCCTCTAGCTCCTAGGCGCAGGGGTGGCCAAGGGGGCTCTACGTGCTACTCCCGCAGCTCCGCAGCTCCCATCTGCCAGGAACTGCAGCCAATGGGAACTGTGGGGGCAGTGCCACCTGGCTGCCCTTCCACTTGGCTGCCCTTCCAGAGGGACATGCCAGCCACTTCTGGGAGCTGCCTGATGTAAGCGCCGTCCAGAGCCCAGACCCCCTCCCACACCCCAACTCTCTACCCCAGTCCTGAGCCCTCTCCACCCAAACTCCCTCCCAGAGCCCACACCCTGCACCCCCTCCCTCACCCCAACCCCCTGCCCAAGCCCAGAGCCCCCTCCTGCATCCTGAACCCCTCATTTATGGCCCCACCCAGGGCCAGCTCCAGGCACCAGCTCTCCAAGCATGTGCTTGGGGCGGCACCTGGAGAGGGGCGGCGCTCACCCGGGGAGAGCGGGGCCGTGGCCGGGCTCGGCACCCTCCCCCGGCGCTCCAGCCGGCCGGGGAGAGTGGGGCCGCAGCCGGGCTCGCCGCCCTCCCCCCGGCGCTCCGGCCGGCAGGGGAGAGTGGGGCCGCGGCCGGGCTCGCCGCCCTCCCCCCGGCCGGCCGGGAAGAGCGGGGCCGCCCTCCCCTGGTGCTCCGGCCGGTCGGGGCCCCGGCCGGGCTCGCCACCGGGGAGAGCAGGGCCCCAGCCGGGCTCGCCGCCGGGGAGAGCGGAGCCACAGCGGGCTCGCGGCCATCCCCTGGCACTCCGGCCGGCCGGCCGGGGAGAGTGGGGCCCCGGCCGGGCTCGCCGCTGGGGATAGCGGAGCCACAGCGGGCTCGCCACCATCCCCTGGGGCCCCGGCTGGGCTCGCCGCGCTCCCCGCCGGGAGGTGGGGGGGGTGGCGGCGGGAGGCTTTTTTGCCTGGGGCGGCAAAAAAGCCTGAGCCGGCCCTGGCCCCACCCCAAAGCCCACACCCCCAGCTGGAGCCCTCACCCCCCCTTCCACACCCCAACCTCCTGCCCCAGCCCAGTGAAAATGAATGGAGTGAGCGAGGGTGGAGGAGACCAAGCGATGTAGGGGGAGGGAATGGAGTGAGCAGGGGCGGGGCCTCTGAGATGGGGCAGAATAGGGGCATGGACTTGGGGAAGGGGTGGGGAAAGGGTATTCAGTTTTCTGCAAATAGGAAGTTGGCAAGCTTAATGATACCATGAGCTTAGTCAAAAAGATTCCCCTCAATTAAGGAAACTATTTTAAAAAGAAGATTTAAGGCTGTGACAGGAAACTAGGCAAGAACCAAAAAAGATGGAATTCCTCAGGGATCGGTTTTGGGACCAATCTTATTTAATCTTTTTATTACTGACCTTGGCACAAAAAGTGGCAATGTGCTAATAAAGTTTGCACATAACAGAAAGCTGGGAGGTATTGCCAATACAGAGAAGGACTGGGATATCATACAGGAAGATCTGGATGACCTTGTAAACTGGAGTAATAGTAATAGGATGAAATTTAATAGTGAAAAGTGCAAGGTCATGCATTTAGGGATTACTAACAAGAATTTTTGTTATAAGCTGGGGAAGCATCAGTTGGAAGTAACAGAGGAGGAGAGTATTGGTTGATCACCTTGCAGTATTGGTTGATCACAGGATGACTATGAGCCGCCAATGTGATATGGCCTGAAAAAAGGTAATGCAGTCTTGGGGTGCATCAAGCAAGGTATTTCCAGGAGAGATAAGGAGGTGTTAGTACCATTATACAAGGCACTGGTGAAACCTCATCTGGAATACTGTGCGCAGTTCTGGTCTCCCATGTTTAAGAAGGATGACTTCAAACTGGAACAGGTACAGAGAAGGGCTACTAGAATGATCCGAGAAATGGAAAACCTGTCTTATGAAAGGAGACTCAAAGAGCTTGACTTGTTTAGCCTAACCAAAAAAAGGCTGAGGGGAGATATGATTGCTCTCTATAAATATATCAGAGGGATAAATACCAGGGAGGGAGAGGAATTATTTAAGCTCAATACCAATGTGGACACAAGAACAAATGGATATAAACTGGCCATCAGGAAGTTTAGACTTGAAATTAAACAAAAGTTTCTAACCATCAGAGGAGTGAAGTGCTAGAACAGCCTTCCAAGGGGAGCAGTGGGGGCAAAAGACATATCTGGCTTCAAGACTGAGCTTGATAAGTCTATGGAGGGGATGGTGTGATGGGATAGCCTAATTTTGCCAATTAATTGATCTTTGACTATTAGCCGTAAGCATGCCCAATGGCCTGTGATGGGATGTTAGATGAGGTGGGATCTGAGTTACTACAGAGAATTCTTTCCTGGGCATCTTGCCAACATGCTCAGGGTTTAGCTGATCACCATATTTGGGGTTGGGAAGGAATTTTCCTCCAGGGCAGATTGGCAAAGGCTCTGGGGTTTTTTGCCTTCCTCTGCAGCATGGAACACGGGTCACTTGCTGGAGGATTCTCTGCACCTTGAAGTCTTTAAACCACGATTTGAGGACTTCAATAGGTCAGACATAGGTTAGGGGTGTGATATAGGAATGGGTGGGTGAGATTCTGTGGCTTGCGCTGTGCAGGAGGTCAGACTAGACCATCATAATGGTCCCTTCTGACCTTAAAGTCTAAAGTCTATGAGAAAAGGGGGAAATAATGAGTATAATGTGCACAACACTTCAATTCTTTGTCATAAATGCTTATTCACTTCCAAGATTACAGAATGTGACCCAGTGTGTGTATGTAATTCTCACTACCCAGGCCCAGGAGAGTATATTAATAGTAATACCTAGCTCTTACATAGCATTTTTCATCAGTAAATACCAAAGCACTTTCCAAAGGAGGTCAGTATCATTCCCCTTTTACAGATGGGAAAGTTGAGGCCGAGAGAGGAGAAGTAACTTGCCTAAGGTCATCCAGGAGACCATGGCAGAGGTGGGAATAGAACCCAAGCCTTTGAAGTCCCCCTCCAGAGCTAGAGTAAGTAGGCTGCACAGTAAGCAACTCAAGAGTTAATCCTCTGTGTCAAAGATTTGAAGCTAGAGAAGCACCATATCGGTCCAACTCAGACAACGACATGTAGAGTTTGAGAGCCCAGAACTATGTGAAACTAATCAGATTTCAGTTTGCAACATGGCCTTTACAAAAAAGCAGCTTTCCTCCTTTTGCCAAATTGCCTGAAAATTGAGAATGGTTCAAGGGGGACATTTCAAATTTGGAGCTTTCGGTGAATCTGTCAGAAGCAAAACTCCCTGAGGTATTTTCCTATGGTGCCTCCCTCTACAGGTCTGGTAAGCAGAGTGCTCAGCCAATCCACCTTGTCTCCAAATAGGGAGCCCAGTGCTTAATTTGTAATGAAAGAGATGCTGGGGCTCAAGCAATTTTTTACTTTCATAACTGATGTGGCAAGCCAAGAGGTGCCAGGGCTATGAATTGCCAAGCCTAGAAGCACTGGTGTCAGCCCTGGCAAGCCCTGGGTTCACATTGGCTTGCCTTGAGATGTCTGCAGCTGGTCTGCTTTATCCTCTCCCCCGGTTTCCTCACTCCGCTTGAGAGTGAGGCCTTAGGCCTGTGCAGGCAGTGAAGTTTATTTATTTATGATAATGGTAAAAGGGATATTTAAGGGAATCCATCACCTACCAATGAAGGCCGCATGTCCCAAATACATCATATATCCAGCTGAATTTCTCTGCTTTTAGGGCTGTCCTTCGTAACAATAAGGTTCTGATAAAAGTTTTGGGCTTCTGCTATATGATCTGCTTGCTCTGATTGTTTTCATAGATTTGTAGATTCCAAGCCAGAAGGGACATTATGATAATTTAGTGTGACCTCCTATATCACACAGGTCATAGAACTTCCCCAAAATAATTCCAGTACAGATCTTTTAGAAAAACTTCCAATCGTGATTTTAAAATTGCAAGAATCCCCACGACCCTTGGTAAATTGTTCCAATGATTAATTACTCTCATCGTTAAAAATGTACACCTTATTTCCCATTTGAAATCATCTAGCTGCAGCTTCCACCCATTGGATTATGTTCTACCTTTCTCTGCTACATTAAAGAGCCCATTATTAAATCCCTTAAACTTCTCTTTGTTATGCTAAATACATTGAGCTCCTTGAATCTATCACTATAAGGCATGTTTTCTAATCTTTTAATCATTCTCATGGCTCTTCTCTAAACCCTCTCCACTTTTCCCAACATTCTTCTTGAATTATGGGCACCAGAACTGGACAGAGTATTCCAGCAGTGGTGTAACCAGTGCCAAATACAAAGATAAAATAAGCTCTCTACTCCTATTCCCGATTCCCCTGTTTATGCATCTCAAGACTGCACTAGCTCTTTTGGGCATGGTATCACACTGGGAGCTCATGTTCAGTTGCTTACCCACCACAATCCCCAACTCTTTTTCAGAGTTGGTTAAGATTTGGAATATCTGTTCTGTGGGAAATTCTGACATTTTTAAGTTTGTTGGGACAAAACCAAAAACTTTTGAAATTTCCTACGAAACAAAATTTGTTTAAAAAAATTAATTTTGGATCAACCATAATGTCCCAGCTTGATAAAATTTAAATGTTTTTAATTTCAATTTTTATTTTAGATTATAATTTATATCCTCAAAAACATTTGGAAACAAAAAGTAGTTTTGAAAGAAAACATCAGAACATTCCATCCTCATTAGGTCAAATATGCCAAGCAGCTGTAAACCTGAGAGGTTAACTTATGTAGGCTGGTGATTACATGCTATAAAGCTAGGAAATATTTTCATCTAAAGCATAAATGGAAGTAACCTTTCTCAACAGAGGCATCTTAACAGACATTATATTAACACCTGCTGGAGAACACATTGGTGATTCAGCTGGACTCTTTCCCTCCAGTTTTAATCATAAAGCCATCATTTTGGGGTCTGTTTTATAAATGGCAAAAGGACCAGTAGGTCAAAGAAATGCATTTTTCCTGGGGGTGGGCAAGCATTTGAGCACACTGGATAGATTTTGTTTTCTAGTTGGATTTTTAAATCAGAAATGTAAGCCTCCATTCCCTACAGATTTGATTCTTCAGAATTCCATTGAGCTTCCCACAAACCAAATAATCCTCAGCAGAGAGGTACAGATGTGCAGATGGCCCTTTGTATTATACCCTTTACTGTCAAACAGAAGGAAATTAGAAGAAACCAGAAACTAGCAAACAGCCCCCTGGCAAGAGATAGGAAAAGACCGTGAGGAGAATGGAAAGGCAGAATTGCAGGATATTCATCTGCTGCTGTTCTCTTCTTGCGATGTGAAGGATGACGTCAACACAACTGAAAAGGGACACGGCTAACAGGAAGGGAAATATTTAAGATTCTGCTTTAGGAAAACGAGCTGATGATCAGGCTCTGTGTGAGTTAAGGAGCCAGCCACAGCACTTCTATCATGCCGAGTAAATGCAGTGAGGCACAGAAGACTCAGAACAGCCTAGTTCTTAGCACCTTCTCATTTCACAGTAGATCGTGTTTTACAAGGGCCTATAAAATTGGTGTTGGCGGCAAATTTCTAGATGATGAAGTGGATTTTTTTTTTTTTTTAATATTAAGGTCTTGATTTTCTAAGAACCCATGACTTCCATTGAAGTCAATGAGACATGCAGCTACCCTGCCCCTCTCCACATCAGGCCCTAAATATTTATTATCTGAAGGACTTTCCTCATCAAAATGTTTAATATAAATCAAACTGTATTTCCAAGCTTTGTTAGTGTCCTTCCTGCATTCTTTTCTTTACTTTTTCCATCACAGGGTAATTCATTGTAAATTGGTTTCTTTCTAAACATCATTTATAGTGGTCAGAGCTACCTTAGCTAGGTGATTATGACATTAATGTGTTGTTTATAATTACAACAACACTTTGAACTTACCTGGCACCTGAGAATCTCACAGAGTTGTATAAAGGGCCACGTACAGCCTTCCATCTGCACACACAAATCCCCCGGGTTTCACTCAGAGTTGCACACACATTAGCTGAGGCAGAATGAAGTATCACCACATCCCTTGGTAAAGGGAAATTGAGGTACAAAGTGGTATAAGCCACATTTTTAAAACTGGATCCTGATTTTTGGTGCCTCCGTTTTTTGAGACTCCAACTTGCATCTCATTTTCAAAGCTGCTCTGATCCTGCAATTCCCAGTGACATCAGTTGGAATTTGGGGTGCTCAACACCTCTAAAATTCAAGCCCAGAGTGTTTCGGGTCAGGCAGCCAAAGTCACAGGCCATGTCTGAAAATAGTGGATTAAGGCACTTGGCCAAAGGCATATGACCAATCAGTAGCAAAGCCAGGGGAAAAAAATGATTTCCATTTAATTGCTCTACCCACTAGGCAACAATCCTTTACAGAACAGGAAGGATGGATCTGTGGTTAAAGCTGTGGACTCTGCCTCAGGAAATTTGGGTTCAGTTCTTAGCTCTGCTACAGGCTCCCTGTGTGACCTTGGGCAAGATACTTAATCTTGTACCTCAGTTCCCCAACTGTACAATGGGGACAATATTCAGATTCTGTTAATAGATTGTAAGCTCTTTGGCGCAGGGATTTTGTCTTACGATGTGTATGTAGAGTGCCTAGCTGTGACATTTTCTTGGTGCGCCAGGCCTAAGAGTCAACTTGATAACCCCCTTCCTCAGCGAGCGAGAGACTTGCTGGGGTTAAACTTGGTGTCAGCTTCCCCTCACCCCAGTCTGTTAGCCATCCAAACAATCTCCTCAGAAGCCCTGCCAGCCTTCACTCCACCTTGCAGGTAACACTTGGTGTACCCTATTGTGAGAGAACTGGATTTGACGCAACTCGCAGCCATTTTGTGCACTTAACCCCCATGGACTGGAAGCAAGAACACCACATAGGCAGTGGTGCTGGAAGAATTTTTATAGTGTGGGTGCTGAAGTTGGAAACCATGTATTTGGATTATTACTACTTCAAGCCAGGGGGTGTGGCAGCACCCCCAGTTCCAGCATCTAGGCACATAGGAATAATCTGGCCTGGGGTCAGACAGAACACAGACAGCTGTAAGCTGCAGTTTTACTGACTGGGATAGATAGAGTGAAAGCACAGATTCATGAGAAGGGGCGAGGGGTGGAAAACTTTCCTTGATTCTGGTTGTCTGTGTTTTTAAGTGTGGTGGGGGTTTTTTTGTTTTTTTTTTGGCTGAAGCTGCTTTGCTGCTAAGTAGAATAATGAATTATTATTGGCTGTTGCTAAGGAAATTGTTAGCCTATTGGTTTTCTCTGGTCAAAGCACATCAGGAGTTTAGTTAGAAGTTGTGCTTTGGAGAAGTTTGGATTTTCTACGAGCAAGGAGTCACTACCATAAAAACTCCACAGCAGCTAGGTGGAAGGCTGGCCACTGGAACCCTGTTGCTGTCATTCAACACCACCTCAGACTTTGAGTAACTAAGTTTCTTGGGATTCAGTGGGGTGCTGTAGCCCAATTGCTACTTTAGATGTATACTTTGTATTCAATAAAAATAAGGATTTTGGGGTGGAAGCTCTCGTGTGTACCAATCAACAGTCGGAGTTGTTGTTTCCCCCACTGATTTATTTGCTGACACCACCTGGAAAACAGAGCCTAGTTACCACAGCTGTGGGTTCAGATAACCCCGGATAACAACTCCAGTTCCCAAACACTTCAGAAGTGTTTCACTGTTGAGTCCAGCCCCTGCCACTGGACACTCTCAGTAATTACCAAGGCCACTGTCTCCAAGGAGACAGTGTACACACCAGATTGCGGGATTCAACTGAGGATGCCTGTTTTACTTAGTATCACAGCAGAGAGATGAATTTATAATCTCAGTGCTGGAACTAGGGGGTGCTGCAGCACCCCCTGACTTGAAGTGGTTTCCATTATACACAGGATTTACAGTTTGGTGCAATGGCTCACAGCACCCCCCAATATAAAAATTGTTCCAGCACCCTTGTTTATAATAAAAAGGGGATAAGTTTAGTGATAAAGAACAGAGAATCCAAGATGTAGTGGACAAGAATAATGAGAGCAACAGGTTACAAATAAAACAGAAGTATAATGCACTTTTGAGAGACTAAACTTTAACAAGCTACTGTATAATCTTTTGCCGAAAACTGTCTCTCACCAAAGCTTTCCTGCAGAGCTGGCTGGTTTTCAGTCAGACCAGGATCCAGATTTCATGATTCCACTATACACTACAAGGGGTTTCTTCAGTAAATGGGTAACAAAGGGGTTCTTTTTCCTTCTTCTTATAGTCCAGTAAACCTTTTAAATGTCTCCTTTTGAAGCGTATCACCAAGACTCTTCTCCCCTGTCACTTGTTCTGCAGTGTGTTGGTGCTATGCTACCTTCACATCCCCATGTTAACTCATTTTTTCTGTTTACTTCACTTGCAGATGTAACTCCCCTTGTCTTTGGCTCACAGTGCTTAATTTACATAGACAGGGATAGTTGCATAGACAAGCTTTTGTCTGGCAGAAGACCTGTTTGTCCACTCTGCCCTGTTACAGACTTTAAAGTATAATGTCAATAGGTGTACATAATTCCTCATACAGTGGTAATGCATACACTGCACAGGGATATTAATGACCAATGTGCTACCAGCTTTCATTAGATACCTTACAAGACACATTTTTGGATAAACACTTTGAAAACAGTATAATGAGTTTGCCAGGCCTGAAAAGATTTGTTGATACAGATTAACAAACCACCCATGGGCCTCAGTGTCAGACCAGCACAATGGGTCTCCATCACGGTTGGGGCTGTTAGGTGCCACTGCAAATACTAAATAACAATAATAATGAAACAGTATTTATGCCACAGTTCTCAGCTCCCTGCTAGCTTAATTAAATGCAAACCAGTATTTTCAAAAGACAAATCTAACATTTAATAAATCCCACTGTTTAAGGTATTTAGGCATTGCTGTGCTCAGCTTTGCTATACCCAACTGATTTAGAAACCTATATTTCATTTTCAAAAATGGTTTAGGCACTTAGGAGTTTAAATCCTCTCAATGGGCTGTTTGGCTCCTAAATGCCTTTTGACAATGATAGAGGCTCCTAGATCAGTTAGGTGCCACAATGTTGAGCACAGCAAAACATAAATACCTTTAAAAAAATCTGGGCCTAGGTCTTTCAAAAGACCGTATCTGAAAAGCAAAGGTCACTCCTCCTACTCCCTCCTGAGCATGACTAGACCTCATCCTGAAAAGTGATGTCAAAGATCCCTCCTAAGTAGCCTTTCCATTGCCCATGACAATGTTACCCCTTAAAGATATGAGGCTATTAGGCAAATAAACGCAGATGATTCTCAGGGCACAGAGAATATGCAAAACCATTTTAATTTACTGGATGTAGAATTTTGACTTTGACACTTAATATAATTATTGGAGAAATTATTCAAACTAAGAAGATTAATATGGCACAATAATTTCTAATTTACTTAATGAGCTTTGTTAAGCAAAAAATGATTTCAGCTGCAGATCTAGATTCTGATCACCAGAACCAGCAGCAGGAGTCTTGCTAGCTGTATGATTAAGTCAATCCCAGGTTTAAACAATTAAAGACAAATACACAAAAAGAGGATGGAAGAGCATCTCCTAAGCAGATCCACATCAGAGCTGAGGAAGCCATAGTTTGCAGTATATAGTTCAGAGTGAGTCTCTAATGGCTGGAGAGCAAAATGAACCTGGTTCCAGAGCTGTCTAAAGGACTGCAATGGCAAGAAGGCTCTTAAACTACATCTGCTACTGATTGTGATATGATTTACATCCCACTCCTAGCATGGTCACAAACTAAGTTACCTTTCACTCTTGAGCAGAAAGCATGCTGTAGGATTTAGGCAGAGGGGGACTGTTTATAGCAAGATTTCTCTGCTGGTGCAGTAGGTAGGTCAGTACACAAACACCGGATCACACCGTAGCAGGTGAGTGTGGAAAAATTGGACAAGTCCTGTGGTAGCTAGAACCCCATGGGAATGACATCAGGTAACGAAGCACCTTTAATCCTTTCTCTGCTCCTCGCTACACCTGCTCTGCACTGCCCATTTCTTCTCCAGTTCCTCTTCCCTCCTCTCTGCCCACAGGTACTTTCATCCCTCAGAACACACAAGTTCAAGGGCTATCCAGCTAGATTCCTCTTGCAGTGGTGCTTCACGGGAGTGGAGTAGGCCCAGTAGTATTGTAGCTTGTACAGTAGTTGCTCAGTTTGCTTCCAGGAAAGCCCAGTTGCTGCAGCAACCTCTCCTTGGAGCAGATGTCATCAAGGCTTAGTTCATCTGGTTTGGCTGTTGTAAAATCAGCTGACCCAAGTACAAGACTGTTTTGGATCCCCTATGCTTTACCCTTCGACTGGCAGAGTGGTCAATTCTCTCAGAACCAGCTTTATTTTCATTACAGGGGGATAGGCACTAAACAAACAAATCACTGAGTTTAATCCCTAATACTGAAGCAATCTCTTGGAAGAATCTACAATGTTTGGTGCTACCAAAACATGTGTGGCTGACATATAAGACAACAATATAATAATGCATTTTAAGCTTATAGAACTAGGGTGACCAGATGTCCTGATTTTATAGGGACAGTCCCGGATTTTTGGGTCTTTTTTTTATATAGGCTCCTATTACCCCCCACCCCCATCCTGATTTTTCAGACTTGCTGTCTGGTCACCCTACATGGAACAGAACCCAGGTATGTAGACATAAACCAAAGTTACAAGGCTCCATATTCAATATCTTGCTTTCAGAGCTTAACAATTTTTTTAAAATGTTTTATGTGCCCTAAAAATCATATCAAAAACATAACAGTGCCCCATTATTACCCTAGGTCAGCCTGCAGACCACAACAGACACTAAATTATTGTTCAGTTAAAATAAAATTGCATTTTTAAGGTTGATTTGACATTGCATTAGCTGCTGTGGCCGCCCAGCACTGACAAAGGACATGGAGGAAGTTCTATGTGGGACAGAAATTGACGTGCTAATATATACCAACAAAAGGGTATTATTTCCATTATTAAAATTAATGAACACAATAATCATAGACAGCATTTGCTACCAGAAAGAACATGTACTCCGTGACCTAGCGAAAAGCTCAGGCACTTTTTATGGATGGAGTTTCTTGCTAATTAGTTTGACAGAGAAGAAAAATGTTACATGGTACAATATGGAATAAAAACTAATAACCAAGAGCATTTATGTCTTTTTTGCCTTTCTAACTTCCATGTCACTTCTCTTCTCCATTTATTTGCCCAGTACTTGTACGAATGAAGACTGCAAACAGAGAGGGAAAGCTTCTGATTGCATAGTCCAGCCTTAGTTTACAGAAAAACTAGGCTACATGAAGTGTTCATATTTTCTGTAGTAGAAGAGCTGTCTAGGTGCTGACAAAAGGTACCAACCTGATAACCTTGGAGATTGACATCCTAATTAGCCACAAATGGCCATAGCTTAGGCCCAGTGCAGCAAAACACTTAAGCACAAGTTTAAAGCTTGTGTTTAAGTACTGGATCAGAACCTCAGGGCTTCTCTACATGGGGACATCCAGGAAAATTAATCCAAATTAACTAAAGGTGTGATTTTGAAGTGGATGAGTTAAACCACATTAAATCCCTGTGTGGAGGCGGGTATTCAGAATTAAAGTGGCCTTAATTAAATTCAATTGAATTCACTTTGGAATTAAACTAAACCAAATTAATACCCCTTTAATTTTGAATGATATTGTTCACACAGAGGTTTCATGTGGTTTAACTCACTGGTTCTGAAAGTGTACCCCTGGGAGATGCAGAAGTCTTCCATGGGTATATCAGCTAATCTAGGTATTTGATAGTTTTACAACAGGCTACATAAAACACACAAGCAAAGTTAGTACAAACAAAAATTTCATACAATGACTTAATACTGCTCTGTATACGATACACTGAAATGGACGTACAATATTTATATCCCAATTGATTTATTTTATAATTACACCTCTACCTCGATATAATGCTGTCCTTGGGAGCCAAAAAATCTTACCGCGTTATAGGTGAAACCACGTTATATCGAGCTTGCTTTGATCCACTGGAGTGCGCAGCCCCGCCCCCACCCGAGCACTGCTTTACCACGTTATATCCAAATTCGTGTTATATCGGGTCGCGTTATATTGAGGTAGAGGTGTATATGGTAAAAATGAGAAAAAGTGTGACACTTTTGTATTTTTATGTCTGATTTTGTAAGCAAGTAGTTTTTAAGTGAGGTGAAAGTTGGGGCACGCAAGACCAATCAGATTCCTGAAAGGGGTACAGTAGTCTGGAAAGGTTGCGAGCCACTTGTTTAACTAATCCACTTCAAATTTACACCTTTAGTTCAGTTGGATAAACTCTCCTGGATGTCTCCGTGTAGACAAGTCCTGAGTGATCTGGAGATGTTGTGCCAGCATCCAGGCAATATGAGTTTAGGAACCAGAAGCGCTCCCACTGACATGAGGGAGATTTTCAGTGAGGTGGATAAGGTTCTATCAGAAACTTTTACTCTCAGGCCTGGTCTACACTACGACATTATGTCAGCATAACTACGTTGCTCAAGGATGTGAAAAATCCACATCCCTAAGTGATGCACTTAAACCGACCTAACCCCTGGTGTAGATGTAACCCACACACACCTCCTGGGTGTGGTGTTCTGTCCCATGGGAGGAGAGGGAAGGGCAACGGACAGACAAACAAGGAGTCTGCCCTACAGCAAGTTGAGCTCATGCGGTAGAGGCTCATTTAGTTCCAGAGGTCCCAAATTTGATCCCCCCCACTGACGACCACGGTCTGTCGGTGATACAAGTGGGGGTTTGGCCAGGATTTCAATAGGGAAGTCTCTGAAGCCTGGGACACACTTCCTCAGCTAGGGGAAGTATGTACCCAACACACCTCCTGGGCGTGGTGGTCTGTCCCCTCTAGTGGCATCGAGACCACTTAGAAAGTGAGAGATGAATGAGTTTGCTTAATAGCCAGTCGGCTTTTAGCTCATGCACTAAGCTCCAGAGGTCCCAGGTTTGAGCCCACCCGCCGACGACCAGGCTCTGTCAGTGTTACATAGACACAACTAGGACGAAGGGAGAACCTCTTCTCGGGGAGATGGAGTACTGACAGCGATGGAAGAACTCCTCCTGTCAGCATAGGGAGTGTCTTCACTGAAGCGCTAAAGCAGTGTCGCTGCATTGTTTTAAATAGAGTGAAGTCCTTAACCTGTCCCATGCGGGAAGAAAGCACTGAAAAAACTTCTGGTTGATTCAGGACTAGGTCCAAAGGTAGCTACATCTGGCCCTCCTGTCCAGAAAGGTAATAAATGGGTGTGAAATAAAATGGTAGACCAGGGAAGCTAGCTGGAGCTTCAAGGACCACTGAATAGATTTTTATGCCACGTTGAGGATCCTATTTTTATCTTATAGTACTCCACATATAGGTTTCCTGTTCCCTCTTTTCGAGGGAGTGTCAGTGGTGGCCTTTGTCCTGTGGAGGCCCCCTGCAGGTCAATTCTGGGGTCCCTATCTGTGGGGAGCAAAATGGCATCCTCCTCCCAGGTAGGGCACATTCTGGCTCCACTACAACTCTTTGTCACCAGGGACAAGTAACTGACTCACCATGTCAGGGGGCTCCTTCGCTGCCTTAGGCCCCCAGCGATTGCATGTGGCAGGTGCCTAACGCTGTCACTGAAGGGTGATGCTGTTCTTAAATTAAATTAATGGAGATATCCCATCTCCTAGAACTGGAAGGGACCTTGAAAGGTCATCGAGTCCAGCCCCCTGCCTTCACTAGCAGGACCAAGTACTGATTTTGCCCCAGATCCCCAAGTGACCCCCTCAAGGATTGAACTCACAACCCTGGGTTTAGCAGGCCAATGCTCAAACCACTGAGCTATCCCTCCCCCCCTTATGGCCTGCGAATCAGGGAACCTGACTCTGCCATGGACTTGCTCTGTCATCTTGGGTGAGTGTCTGTGCCTCAGTTTCCCCATCTGTGAAATGAGCTTAACGCCACCACTTTCTAAATTGCTTTGAGACTTATCACCGAAAAGTGCTCCTGCACCCGCTGCAGTCAATGACAAAACTCCCATTGATTGCAATGGCACAGGATCAAGACTTATAAGAGCTAAGTATTATTAATAATGGGAGTTATTATTCCCATTCCTAATCTGTTTAAGCACTTGTGAAAATCTCACTAAGGCCCTAGCTGCATCTTTAGGTGCTTAAATCCCTTTAAAAATCTGGCCCTCAATGCTCCAGGAAGCCTTGCTATAGTAAAAGTTAAGAGCCTACCCTTTGTTCTGGTTTTAAATAAAGCGCCAGGGTAATAAATCACCAGTGTCCAGCGAGCTGGCTAGCCAGTTCCTCAAGGAGCCTCTCCTTTTTCATGATTTGGGGAGCCGGGGGAAATCTGGACAAATAAAGTTGGGATTCTCAGAACCACCAAAAGAAGCAAGGTGCCCGATTCCCATTGAAATTCAGTGCTAACTGGGCTCTATCTCCCTTAGACACCTTTGAAAATCCCAGACTAAATGGTTAAAATTGTAGGAAACTATCATTTTGGAGAAGCACAGGAGCAATTCCTTTGGCTCTTATTAAACTGGATTCTTTCATATATGCATGCAAATCACATTCAGTGATGAGTCATTGAAAATATTACCCTATTATACTTTGACAATTACTGGTGCATATTGTTGTTTCACATATTATTTACATATTATTATAAACTTATTCATTGTCACTGCTCCTCTTTGAAATGTTGATGATATGGAAGTGAGTGGGTAGAATTTCTTTTTCTTCCTTGCAATACCTTGATCTTTTTTAAACATGAGACCCAATCCTGTAAACTGGTTTTCATATGCCACTCTCCGATCAGTATAGTAAGCTCATTGACTCATACTCTGGAAACTGTATAGTTCAAAAATAACACAGATCAATATAAAGACATTATCTCCAAAGCACAAATAGTGTCTGTCAGATGAACTTTGGCTCTCTTTACATTGGAGTTTACAGAGAAGCAAGGGTAGGCGTGGAAAGACAAATTGTCTCTGCATCAGGTCCTACAACCAATAAAAATAAAGTTCACTCTCTTCTTTCAATCCAACAGCCAGTATCCATCCTTCTAAACAATCAAGACACCACCCAAAAGCTCTCAGTACCCGCACCAGAGTCTGAATCCTATTTATTTAATGGGTTAGGGTGACATTTTCATAAGCACCTAAGTGACTTGGATGCACAAGCATTATTGAAAGCCAATGGGACTGGTGTTCTTAAATCAGTTGGGTTCTTTTGAGAATCCCGTCCTTAAACTTCTGCAGTCTGGCCTCAAAAAGTTTATCAAACTAATTTGACAGGTATTTCCTTGTGTCCTCACCAAATAGGTGCCATTTCCTACAGCAAAGCATGTGCAGTCCTGCAAAAATAGCAGCCACCTCCTTACTAAGCCCAGAGTCAGTAATGGCGTAAGAAGTGCCTAATTTTAATGATGTGAATAATCCCATTGATTTCAGTAAGTCTACTCACGTGCTTAACATCACGCACGTGCTTAAGTACCTTGCAGAAACATGGCCTTAGCATATAAGCAAGGTCAACAGCAAATGGCTTTAATCAGAATCAGTGACCATCTCTGAGCATTTTTAGGAGCAGTTTCTTTCAGGGAGTGGAGCCATACACTTCTTTGTGGCCATGTTTAGTACACTTGTTCTTACCCTGCTGACACCTCATTTGTGTCCCTCTTTTGATAGATTTAATGATCCTGTTGCATAGACAGTTTCTTGTCCACTCAGGCATTTGGCTCTTATCAGAAACAAAAGCATTCTAGAGCAGCGTGAGGCTCAGTGAAAAAAGAGCAGTGCTGTATGCCGTAGATGTGATGACAGACAAGGTGATCGGGAGGGGGGCAGATTAAGGCAAATGTTTCAGGTAGAATAGAAATAATAAAAGTTAAAAGGCTAGCAACAGAGAGCCAGTGAATGTAGCAGTTGTAGAGTCTCTGCTACTCCTTTCACCCAATCTGCTTCGCCAATTATTGGCTGGAAAGATAAAGTACATCAGGAATAGGATAACCATGTTAATTCAAAATGATGAGAGCACTCAGTTTGTTGGTACACATAGAAAAAAATGCAAATGAGACAGCAACTTCTCAGAGACTTAAGGGTCAGAAGGGACTGTCATGATTATCTTGTCTGACCTCCTGCATACTGCAGGCCACAGAACCTCGTCCACCCCTCCCCCCCTTTAATAGACCCATAATCGCTGGCTGAGTTACTGAAGTCCTAAAATCATGATTCAAGTTACAGAGAATCCTCCACTTACATTAATTTAAACCTGCAAGTGACCCAGGCCCCATGCTGCAGAGGAAGATGAACCTCCAACAGGTTCTCTGCCAATCTGACCCGGAGAAAAATTCCTTCCCAACCCTAAATGGTGATCAGTTGAATCCTGAGCATCTGGGCAAGACCCACCAGCCAGACACCTGGGAAAGAATTCTCTGTAGTAACTCCGAGCTCTCCTCATCTAGTGTCCCATCGCCAGCCATTGGAAATATTTGCTGCTAGCAGCCTTAGATTGGCTACATGCCATTGCGGGCAGTCCCATCATACCATCACCTCCATAAACCAAAGATAAGGTTCAGGTATCTAAATATAAAAGAATGAAGTACTAGATTTAGAGTTACTGACAGACATAAGTGGAGGCTCTTAAACTGCTCAACAGGGCTGCAGAGATGAATGACAAGTTACTGTGGATGAGGCATGATGGACAGGGCTGGCTCTGGCTTTTTTGCCGCCCCAAGCAAAAAGCACCCGGCTGGCTGGAGCAGCAAGGGGGGGGGGGAGAAGGGAGGAGGAAAACAAACCTGCCCCCAGCCGGAGCAGCGAAGGTGGGGGGAGAGAGAACAAACCGGCCGGAGCGGGGGGGAGAAGAGAACAAACCTGCCGGCTAGCGGCAAAGGTGGGGGGGGCGGGAAACAAACCTACCCCCGGCCGGAGCGGCGGGGGGGTGGTGGGGGGGCAGAGAGAACAAACTCGCCAGCCGGAGAGGCGAAGGGGAGGGGGGGAACAAACAGGCCAGCTGGAGCAGCAAATGGGGGGGGGGGGAGAACAAACCGGCCAGCTGGAGCAGCAAATGGGGCGGGGGGACAAACCGGCCAGCCAGAGCGGCAAAGGGGGGGGGGGGGCGGGAAACAAACCTGCCCCCGGCCGGAGCGGTGGAGGGGACAAACTGGCCAGCGGCGAAGGAAAGAAAAAACAAACAAAAAATACCTGCGGGGCGGCGGGAGCATGGGTGCAGGGGGACTCCCGGCCCTGCAGTCCCCGGGCAGCGGAGTGCACACCCCAGCTAGCGGGGGGGGGGGGGGGGGGGGGAAGAGAGAAGGGGGACGGACAGGGCTTCCTTAAGCGGGGTGCTTGCCACGCGGCCCCTCCCGCTGCGCCGCCTGCCGGGAGGGCTCCGCGCCGCTCCGGTCGGCAAGCAGGGAAGGACGCGGGCTTCCCTGCTGGGCTTGCTGCAGGGCGCTCCCCTCCTCCACCCCCTACAGGGTGGCGGGAGCAGCAAACCAAAAAGAAAAAACCTGCAGGGGCGGCCAAAGCGGTGAAGCGCAAAACAAAAAACAAACAAAACAAAAACAAAAAGGATTAGATGGAATGCCGCCCCGTACAATTTGCCGCCCCAAGCACGAGCTTGCTCGGCTGGTGCCTGGAGCCGGCCCTGATGATGGAAGATGTGAAAGGTGGAGATACCCAGCTACACAGAGGTACAGTATACAGATGTAGGAGGATCGGACTTCATCTATAGAAAAGATGAAACTATACCAAGCCCTAAACAATGCACAGCTATAATGTTTCTAACTAGCAGATGGAGTGGGCCCCCACAGTGACTCACCCAGTTCTAAGGGAGTCTGCAAGCAGGTAATTGTTATGGAAGCACAAAGGAAATAATCAGCAGACAGCTGGTGAGGGAAAATATAGACAGCGCCACGCCCTCACAGATTTTATATATAATGTGAAAAAAGACATAACTACAACATTTAAAGTGTGCTTCTCCTCTGCGAAGTGGCATCACAATGTTCCAGTTGTATTGTGTCTCACTGCCACATGGCTTGTCTCAGTTTGAGAAGCCATCCTTTTCACTTGGAAAGTGACTGCAAATTCCTCCTAGATTCTAAGACCCTCATTCTGTCATGAGCAATATGTGGGTGGACTTGTGTCTACACAGAGCCTATTTAATATCAGTAGGCGTCACGCGCAGCTCATTGCAGGACTGAGGCCTAATAGTCAAGCTGGCTTTTTTTCCTTCCCATTCATCATCACCAGTAACAGAGATTCTGCAGGCTATATTCTGCCCTTATTTACTATCGTACAATCCAATCCAAGTCCCCGTTGAAGGTTAATGGGGTGCAGCTGTGGGCAGAATGCAAACACTTTTTCTGACAATTTTTTTTTTTTTGTATTTGATTTCCTTGTTTCTTAAAAGGAGAACTTGCCTTTGCTTAATAAAGTCTGCATGTAAATAGTCCCACTTCACCTAATGACAGTGCTGCTCACTAGTATGGCTGGAGCCAGCTGGCCATTGGGTTACATTTGGCAAGTATATCTTCACAGCAGAAAGAAATCCAGGCCCCGATCCTGCAAGGAGATGTGCAGAGGCTGACCCTTGTGCCTAGGCAAAGCCCTGTTGAGACCCTCTAAGAGGGTTCACCCCCATGCCTCCCACTGTAAAACTGGGGGGAATCTTAACTTTCTTTACTTGAAATCTTAGGATTTGCAGGATATTCTATAATGTAGAAAAAACTAGAGACCATAAAACCAAAATAATTGCCTTTTTAAATAAAAATGCCTGTGATTTCCGCCCCCTGCCAGATGTTAGGGCAGCTTTTGGAGGGAGTTTAATGGTTTATGGTTTACAAAAAACATTTTTTATAAATTCTAAGTGACTAAACTCACAATGGTAAGCAAAGGAGCTAGAGTCTTGGTGGTGGGGATTTAATTACTCTGGTGTCGACAAGAGTAAGTGGTAAAGAAAGAGACACGGGGCCTGCTCCTGAAGGCAATAAAAAACAGGTTTATCTTTCACTGTTTAGTGAGCGTCTGGATATGATAAATTCTATAACCTCTGGTGAGTGTTTGATGTTTTATCATAATATATCACTGGGTTTTTCAAGTAAACATAGTTTTAGGCTATAAAGGGAACATAAAATATGAACCGGGGGCGAAAAAAGGCTTGAGACAATTGTCAAGCAATATGAAATTCTTAGGCTCAAATGACCTCAAAAGCCAGACACTACTGAGGGGGAAGAAAATGGAAGATTATATAAAGAACAGAGGGCAATAATATAGTCATATTGATTCCATTAAAAACAAAGAGTTTAAAATGATAATGGAAGCCAAAGGAGCTAGGCGATAAACACACAATGGATATGCAGGAATTACACACACACGCCCCAATACACAGCAAAAACTCCTGTGCAGGTTCACACACGTCTTTTGTCCTATGTGTGGGCTTATCCTACAGTTAGGTTAACAGAAAGATGAGCTCACACCTATCAATCTCAACAAATCATAGAGGTTAAGGCCAGAAGGGACCACCAGATCATCTAAACCGACCTCCTGAAATGACAAAATTTCACCCAGCTCATAATATTACTTAAAGGTTGAAAATGTACAGGCAAAACACACTGGAGGGAACACTCCCACACTGGTTGAGGGAGGATGGTTCAGTAGTTAAGGGCCTAGTCTGGGTTTCATTCCCTGTTCTGACCCAGACTCTCACTGATCTTGAGTAAATCTCTTAAACTCAGATTTTTAAAGGTATTTAGGCACCTAAAAATGCCAATAGGTCCCTGGGGGATTTTCAAAACTGTCTAGGTACTTAACTCTCACTGATTTCGTAGAAATTCTACAGAATCTATAACACCAGTAGTATGGGATCTAGTCCTGAATTCAGCAGGTTGGAGCTGGGGAGGGGGCTTTTGAATTTCTCAAATTAATGTATGCAGTTTTTCTAGCTACACTTAGACTATGCAGAGCATATGATTTATGCAATGAAAGAAGAGAAGTACAGCAGGATTCAAATGGGAGTCTTAGATAAATGGAGGAGGGTGTTGCACTAACACAGCAAGCCTTTGTGTTCACATAATACCAGCAGAAATCAAAACACCTAAGGACAACACTGGCTATCCATGTCACATATGGTATTTGTGGTCAGCTTGGGCTGGCCTCACATTTCTTACCTTATTTTTCTCTCTTATTTTGGCAGCTTTGCATGGATCCCTCATTTCCTGCTGTGGGATCTCTTGGTAAAGCTGGGATGTCCCATCGTGTATCGATCACTAGAGCCAACTCTTTACCCTGTATTTCAGAATTAGTTACCGAATTCGAGCATAAATCAATAATCTTACTTTTCCTCCTGACCTACATGTATAAAATTCAAGAAATTGCTATCCAAAAAATGTAGTCATTTGAAAAATGTATTTCTCTCCTACTCAATGAGAACTCATTTAGAAAACATTCTCATATTGAAATCCAGATCAAGAAAGTACATTAAAGTCCTTAGGTTGGAGTTAAGGTTACTGGACTACTAAGAAACACATATTTCTTTATATGTGATTAAAATGTATGCTTATTTCGTGGACATTACAAGACTTGACATCTTTAACTATTCATTGCCTTGCTTTTAAAATGCCTGTTTTATAAATAACGATAGTAGTTATCGATCACAGTTTCAGGGTAACTGCACCTGTATTCCCTCTCGGTGCTGCCTTGTGGGCACTCACTGGTTCCCAGCCACCTCTCTTGGGCGGAGACCTGTGTCTCACTACTGTCTGACTGGGGATTTTAAAGCTGCACAGCTCCCTGCTGACACTGTGATATCCCCCAGCAAACCAGACTGCCTAAAAAGCCAGCGCCTGTGCTTTGCTTTCTCTCTGAGGGCTATGACCAGTGTGTGTTGCCCACAGTGATTTTACCACATAGCTCCTTCTAAGCATATTTATTCTAAAGGTAAAAAGCATTACAGAGACAATATTAAGGACAATAAAAGAACCTACATGCATGCTAAAAAACACTTACCAACAGTCACCCTTAACTCTAACCTATGGCTCTAGTAGGTTTTAGTCCTTCAAACCCCACAACTGAATTTTCCCTGTGGTTATAAGTTCATCCCTCTTAGATCCAGAACCAGAACAAAGGTTGGGCAGATCAGCCATTTCTGTATAAAGCTCAGGTCTTTGACCTTGGTCTTTGTAACAGGTAATCAGCAGCCAACTACTCTGTCCTCAGCCTTCAAAGGGCTAGATTTTTGCATAATCCAAGTTGGGGAATTTTAACCTCCATAAGGAAATCCACTTAACACGGATACAGACTAACACGGCTGTTACTCTGAAACTTGTCATTATCCCCAAAGTCCATACTTGTCTGGCACATTTTCAATATAGTCTTTTCAACTCCCAGGCCTCACATGTCCTCCTTAGAGTAGTTACATACAATCCTGGCCCACATAATACATAAATTATATGAAATAAAGTCTTTCAAGGATATTACAGGAAATCTCCCTATCGGTCACAACTACACAGGTGTTACTAATCAACATTAGCTATTTTTGAAACAAAGTATTTTTTGGTTTTGGAATATGCCTTGATTTGTCATCTGTAATAAAAAGGCTGCATTGTGATTTAAACTGAATCATTGAGATAATACACTGTAAACATTCAATCTCAATGATCCATTTCATTTTTAAACAACAGAATTTTAAGCACGTGTTACACTGCTGAAGAATCACACAAATAATATACAGAAACCAATGTTGCATTTGAAAAAAATGTTATGGAAAAACACAAAATTGACGACCACCTCTAATTCTAAGTCCCATTGCCACTAGGACTCACACATTTGCCATATTTCAAATAACCAGAGTGAATAAATTAGCTAGGTCTTAGATTATTGGATATCTGAGAAAAACAGATGACTTTTTTCCTGGTAAAATATATCTCCTAAGTGAAATATGCTCACACATCCTACTGCCGATTAAGTACATGACCCACCCGTCCATCTGACATACACCTCTACCCAGATATAACGCAGTCCTCGGGAGCCAAAAAATCTTACCGCGTTATAGGTGAAACCGCGTTATATCGAACTTGCTTTGATCCGCCGGAGTACGCAGTCCCGCCCTCCCCTTCCCCCCAGAGCGCTGCTTTACCGCGTTATATCCGAATTAGTGTTATCGGGTCGCGTTATATCGGGGTAGAGGTGTAGTTGCCAGCAAACTGATGCCCTTGTGCTACATGCAAACTGACAAACAGGCACCCACTTAGGAGCTTGCACCCATGTGCAACACTGGCATTTTCAATAGATGGTAAGGGCAAAGGTCCAATCCAACCCATATTTAAGTCTACAGAAAGAGGCAGACCTGGTACCAGGGAAATCTATTTAAGCACTTGGATGCAAAGTATACTCCTAAATTGAAATACTGGTTTCTGCATTTGAATTGTGAATTTCTGAAAAGCCTTATATGTGCATACAGTGTAAATGAGAGAGATGCAGAGAATCAATAAGCAAAGGGCCCTGATTGACACTCAACTGAAAAGTCTTCTTGGGTTGGTTATAAATCTCATTGCAGGTTTTACGAGTGGAATTGGGGGCACTAACCCAGGGTACAAGTACCTTGGTTTTAGTGTGTCAGGTGAGCTTCTGAAAATAGTCTTAGCTCTTAGCACACGCTTTATTTTTCCCCATTCTGCAAATGTATTCTGACTTTTCTGCCAATCTGAAAAGAGTGAGCTAGATACTCATTAGAATTTTTCACACTTGTGCTGCACCCTCCATGCCAAAGCACTTTAAACTGAATAGGCTGCTGATGTGCTATAAGAAGGGAAGAGGAGAGGGAATTTTGGTCACGGACACTGAGGCATATCCCTTGCCAGAGAGCCTGATGATGTACAGTATCTATACACAACAGACAGCCCCTCTCTGAGGAGTCACTTGAAAGACCCCTCCCAACAGAATACATTTAAAGGAATGAAGCCTCTTTGGATTTGAAGCTGTAATTTTCATCAGTCTTGTATTCTCAACCTCAGGTTTGCCCTTCTAAGATGTGTTCATATAATAGGAGAATGCTAGTAGCATTCAGATTTTTCTTACAGTTCCCAACAATGAAAGATACACATTGATCTATGTCTAAACTTAGTGTGGGCCCAATTCTGGGAAGAGGTCTGTAGAGTGTAGACACAGACCCATACACTGCACTCACATGGCCTTCCTCATGGCATCTTAGAGCCTTGAATGTAAGTCCTTTGCCAGAGTTGAGCCTAAGGCTACGTCTAGTCTACAAGATGTGATTATAGCATGGGTCGTTACACTTGTGCCAGCTTCAATCTGCCTCACATGGGTCTCAACAGTAGTGAAGACGTGGTGCATGGGCTAGCTGCACATATACAAGTACGCAGGGGATCTGGGTACACACTTGGCTTGCTAACCCATGCTGAAGCCTGTGCCACCCACCCCACCTACACTACTGTTGCTACCCATGCTAACTAGGTTAAAGCTAGGACACGGGGTGCCTATCTGTGCTACAATCACATGTGTAGATTTACCCTAAGATAGGTATTTGGCTGAGGCAAGTGGATACTACTTAAACTGTCAATCCATCAGCAAATTCCACAAGACCAAAATTAGAACATTTAAACTTCCCTCAGGTATTTTTAAAATCTGCATCTGTGTCCTCCCCAGACCAGCCTTTCATAGTTTACTGCATTAAAAAAAAAATCAAAATGTTAACAATTCAAGCTTGCTTTTAGAATAAATTATATAGGAAAACAAAGGAGATCTGTATTTCATCTTGGCAATATAAATTAAGAGGTCAATAAATAGAGCATAATTTATTGCAAATGCATCCCAAAAATTCTAATGCTGTAAACACTTTCCCATTGCATTCCCCACATTCTTCATTTTTATATTCTTAACAAAGGTTCTCTCCAAAGGAGAGGTTTTGTGTGTACTGCAATGACAATTGCTGACTGAGAATGTTCACTGAATGTACTGAACTTTAATTATTTAGGCCCACACTAATGTAAGAAGTATTAACAAAACTATCATGAAACCTTTAGCATCCAGATCTCTTCTGACAATGGTAATGTCTTTTGGGTTTAAATGTTTAATGTAACCTAACTTTCTTTCAGGTCCTGTAAAGAGGAACATTGCCACTCACTGGCAACATCAATGTCAGTGCACAATTCAGAAATGTTTATGTGCATTTTTCAAAAGTTCTAAACCTTTATGGTACCTGTCAATAAAAAACCCCATTAACATTTAAACTCCATAGGCCTAACTGCCCACTTCAAACAAGAATCAGAAGAGACAGTCATCAAGAAGTAGGGTTAATTATTGTGCTCTGTTTTACTAGGACTGCATTTGTCTGAGAATTCCAACAGTTCAAATTTCTGCTCATTAAAACAAATAAATAAATGAAACAAATTACAACAACTTAAAGGCAGCCTTCCAGCGGGCAAAATGGTCACACGTGGCGTGACAGTTTCAGAAAAGGCAGGACCATAGGCCATGCATATTGCAGTTATGATGCATTTTAACTTCAGGAAGGAAGGTATAACTTGCTGCATCCACTTCGTGAAAATTGGAGGTTTACAGAGTTCACATTACGTACATAAACTTGAGATTTACACAACTTTTGCAGTGGGAACACAAGCATATATATCAGACATTAACACTAGTCATCAAGCCAAGAACTGTCTTCATCTTTGTCAAGCAAACATTTGGCATTTAACTAAAGGTAATTTACTCACTGGGCAAGCATTGATTACATTGCTGTGCAAACAATAGCTAACCTTAAACTGAGTTTTTGAACTATTTACACACCCAAGATATAGTTCTCCAGTTCATACAGATCCATATAAACTTCATATTTCATGGACCTATTGATTTAACAGAACTCCCTGATGGCTGACCTAATAGAATTAAGTGGATGGTTGGAAAGAAAAGGAAGCGGACACCTCCCCCTCCCCCAATAATAAAGGCTGAGAGGTAAATCAAAACCATTTTTATTAGAACTGTCCCTGCAAAGTTATCTGTGAAGATGAGTGTGTTACATTTTTAAACCAATAGGAGGCTTCCAATAAGGAGACAAATGTTGTCTTCGGTATGGAAGAGCTGTTCAGAGTGACAACAGAGCCATTCAATTCTTTATTTTAAAACAAGACAATCTGTAGATGCCATAGAAAATTTACAACCAAAATGTAGTGACTCTGAGAAAGGACTCACATAGTATAATGAAAATTTCAAGTCAATAAAGTCCACAGATTCATCAAAAATATGGTTTAGTGGCCAGGCTTCTAAAACTCCTTGGGCTCCAACCTGACAGAAGTGTCACTTCATGCAATCATTCCTTTCACCTCACGTCCGTCTTGTTTTCTGTTTTTTCGCTTGTCTCTTTGCATCCTCTGGGCCACCCATGTCTGAACCTGTCTGTCCAAGTGCCCGCACTCCTTGCAGTCGACTTGTCAGCTGTAACAGCAAGGGAATAAGCTGGGAAAGAAAGGGGAAGCAAGATATTATTATGATGATATATGCACTTAGAATTATAACACTCTATAGTACTTCTCAGCCAAGCATTTTTACAAACAGATGGTAGACATGCCCTTCAATAGGTTCAAAGACTGGACCATGGTAAATTCTAAATGGTAAAGGGTCTAATACAAACCTCCTGGAAATCTTAAAGCTCAAATATGGTTGAAATTAAATAATTAATGCCTACTTTGAATTCCAGCAAGCAAAACATGTAACGGCGTTGGTGTTATGATCCCAAAAAGAGAAGAGAGATTTGGGTCACTATGAAGGAAGTAAAATACACTTACATCAATGACAGCTGTGATTGGTTATCTGGCATTGTTCTTTCCAGGACCATCATCAGACCAGCTGACCAAAACACAGAAGCAGCATAGGGACTAAAACACTAACCCTAAAACTAAATATTCAGGTATTTAAGAAACTCTAAAGCATTTTGTTTCCTGACATTTAATCCTGTTTTCTTACTTCTATTTAGACATCCACATCGGTTGTACCCTCATTTTATGCAACACAGTACAAAATGTTATGGGGAGTATTAGAATAGTAAAACAGAACTTTTACTACCTTATCGTGATTGTAACCAGCTAACAGCAGGAGCAGTGTCAGAGGCAATGCAATGTAGGATCCTTGGGGAATATCTTGTTCAGGCAACTTTCTCTGCAAACAACAATGGCCACTGGTTTTCAGAACGTTTCTTGCTGTTTTACCTATTAAATCTCTCAACTTTAAATGACTAAAAACTGATTGACAATAGAATTGTGTGGCATGTTCACCACTTACTATGTGACCAATTCCTGTTCAAGTGACATTGTAGGAGGACTACGTCCTCCATTGTAGAAGCAATCTTCATTCAGCTCAGCTCGCCTGTTAGCTGGGGAGCTTGTTTTTAAAGTTCATGCATTAAGGCAAGTCACTACACTGCTTTTAACAAGGTACATTGTGATTTACCTGACATGATACCTAAATATCACCAGTCGCATGGATTAGTCTACAACTACACTACTAGAGGAGCATCCAGGCACACCTGCATCCTTCACCCAAAACTGCCATTTCATGTTTCCCTCCTATTCCACTGGGGTCTAGAGGTGCACTGAAGCAGAAAAGAAACCATCCATTTAAGTGCCACACACACAAAACATGGCTACACTGGCAGAGGCAGAGCCTGACCATACATTCTAAGATCTCTCTCACGGGAGGGATGGAAGTTTTACTCCATGTTAGTTTGGAGAATCCCCCCGCTTTAACTGACAGTCTTGGTTCCAAGTCTCATTCTTTACCAGTAGTAACCAAGGACTTTCCTAAGTGACACTCCTTACCTAAGAGTCATTGTGGAATTACTATGGCAACCTTTTTCCTTTTTAAACCCCAACACATTTCAGCCATTAGCAAATCTGAATTATAGTGTCATGGCTGCAACTCTTTCATGCCACTGCCATCACTTACTCCACAGGAGCTAGGTATGGCAGCTTATATGACAAGTATTAGGTCACTTGTTGTTTGAGGCCTCATATGTATGCATGTTCCTCTGTGCACCAGATCCAACTTGCACTGAAATCAATAGCAAAACTTCCACGGGAGACAACGAAGTTAATGGAAGTCTTGCCATAGGCTTCAATGGAAGTCTAGAGAAGCATACAAGCTACAATACCCAGGCACAATACCTCAAGTTCAACTTTGCAAATGAACAAGTTAGAACACTAGATACTTACGGTGGGACTGAAGACCAAAGTGATGTGTTTGTGGTATCCAGTGGCAGTGAACGAAACTTGCGGTAGGGTGTAATCATACTGGGATTTGGACAGTGTGGAATCCAAGAGCACCACATAATTCTGGGTGTAAAAAATAAAATCAATTGCCAGCTCCAGTAGAAAATATGAGGTTCATAGACAGGAGAAGATTTAAATGTAATAGTCATTTTAACAAGCACCACGCCTTCCGAGACACCTGTTGCTCCAGCACAAGTACAGATCTCATTTGTGCCACAAGCACTTGGGAAATAACGCTAACATCTTTTAAAAAAATTGAAATGAATGAAACCAATAATTAATCATTAATATTACCTCTCCATCCCGGAGCAGAGGTGGGAAATGGAAAAATAGGGACTGGCCTAAGGAGACTGTTTGAATTGGGTTGTCAAGATTTTCACTTTTGTAAAGCTTCACCTGGGAGAGGGGGAAAAGCACAAGAGAAAGACAGTTACGAGGGTGTACTGTGATAAATATTGTAGATGTCGCCTATAAAAGGGAGAACAGCACTTCAAAGTACAGTGGACAAATGTTAAAAGAAAATGCTGAAATCAACCTGGCAATTTAGAACACCTGGTACTGTCAAACTACGGAAGTTTAAAATCCCACAAACTGGCTTGGTATCTTGTAACCGGAGATCTCTGGGCTTGTAAAAAACTCATCTGCTCCTAAGTACCTACTAGGGCTTTGGATTTTTCTATATTTTATAAAACTACTTCAGCAGCTTCACAGTAATTTGTTTTCTATATTTCCCCTTACAATTTAATGAATTTTGCATGCTCAAACATAACCTCTTCCTTTTCCATTGACCAGCCAGCTGGTAGGGCCACATACAGTCCTTTCCGATGCAGGACAGCTTATTCTCATCAATTCCGCCCTGTATCTCTGAGATTTCGGCTCCAACCAAAGCAGCGATTGCCAGCTGTTCTGTCAACTTATGCATCCACAACAGGCTAAACTGAGGTCACAAAACCTCTCACTTGTGTTTATGCCAATCCTGAATGCATCTCTTTCCAGGATAAAAATCTCTGCGTTAAAAAACAAGGGCTATTGTCACCCACACCCGCAGGATGCATGCAAGAATCAAAGGGTGTGTAAGATTAAAACTAATAACAGAACATATGTGCAGGCTTAAAAGCTTGAAAATATATTTCATTCTAGAATAAGCTGCCTTAGTCACCTAGGCTAACTTGTAGGTTATGAATTCCCCTAAAAGAGCAGAGAATCATTCACACACACAGCCCTAGAGCAAGGCATTTTTCCTTCACTCCTGTTCTGTGCGTTTGGTGCTTCTGAGGTTTCCTGTAAAAGCCAATGACCTGGAACTAAGATCTTGGTAACTGAGGGGAGGAGGAGACAATCTATTTGTAACCCTATACCTTGACTTTAATATTTTCTTTATTGCCATTAACACATTGACAGTCCAAATAGAGCAACTGTTTGAAGCTGGGGAACACAGCATTAAATCATACACTCAGGCCCTGAAACAATTTGGCCTGACTTTCAGATGCCTTCAGCACCCCCATCTCTCACTGAAGCCAATGTGAATGTGAGTGGCTCAGCTCCTTCTCTAAAAATGAGACTGAATAATTTGAACACCTAACTTCAGTCACTCGAGTTTAAAAATTTCAGCCATGCTACTCATTCCCTATACTCCCATCTTCCTATACCGTAACTGTATTCTTATCTGTGCATATTCTTACGATAAGTTTTCATTCATGTGATCTCTTTTCCCTAACAAAGCCATGTGTCAAGACTTCTAGCAACATAGCTGTTTTAGGGTCAAATACAGTTCTCTGATCCGAATAGCAGATCTCAATTCTAATGTTTTACTCTCCTTACAGAGAGGCTCTCCCAATGGGAGAGCACTCCATTAGATTAGAGAGCCAGTCCAAAAGAGATCACTACTCCTTAGCTCTGGACAGTTCCATTGAGAACACTTTACTTTCAGTGTCTCTATTCACTGAAATCTCAACTCTAACTAGAATGCAAATTCAGCTTTAGTAAGTAGTTAGTCACTACTAATCTGAATATAATTTATAGTCTGGCTACTGATCAACTGCCAGCGAACTAAGACATAGTTATCTTGGAGTTGAAGGAAAATCCTCGGGAGTAGGATCAGAGGGCTGGCTTTACACTTACCCATAATGTAGAGAGATACTCTGAAGCTGTGATCACATTTCCACTTAAATCAAATTGGTTAATTTGTCGGAATGCTATAATATTCACATCATCGATGTCACTGTTCCCAACCTACAATAGACAAACACTGGAACATTTACAATGCTAGGAGGGAAAATTAACAGAACACAGATACTGTTCAGAGTTTTAAACAAACATTGGATTTCCCACTATCATAGTCCCATGGAAACTTGGAATCTGTTTCCAATCATAACTGGGTTTTCTCCATTGCTGGAGCGTGCATTACCAGCATAAGGCTGCTTGGTACCATGGTGACAAGCACTGTATTACTACGCTAGGACCAGCATAGACATTTGAGAAGTATAGAACATGTAGGCTAAATTGTAAGACCATCATCCTTGAAACAGTCTAACCTCTTTGGGGGGGCGGGGAGGGGAGGGGGGGGGAGAAAGGGGAGAGGAGCAGCGAAGCAAGACCTGACATGACCTCTCCACCAGGCCTTTCCGGCAGAATTACAATTTAAATACTATGTGCTTTTAACACCAGATTCTGATTGATGTCAGACCAGAGTATCTTTCTAAATAACTTCATTAAAAAAAGTGGTTGTGGTTGGAACGGGTGCTTCTTGGTTTTCCATATCAAAAAGGGACACTGGTCCGGGGGGGGGGTAGACCTCAAAACTAGCGATATCATGAGTAGGCTCAATCTGGAGGGTCTTATACATTTGAAAGACAAAGAACCCAGAGCCCTTCTCCAGCTGGAAGGAAATAGCGTGCTAGCTAAGAGGAGAGTAGGACAAATTGGTGTACATAGGCTATCATTCACAGCATACTGGCACTGATTTGTTTTCTGTAACTTAGGTGGCCTCTTCCCTCCCACCTAAGGAGCAGGCACAATTAGCATGAAGAGTGCAAATGCTTGAAGGAATTCTGCTCCTTTCTTTTGCTGCAGAGAAGAAAAGCCTGGTCAGCCATCCGTTTTAGCTTGAGTAATGACCATCTCCACAGAAAGATTTTAAACAACTAATGGCAGGCTAATTAACCTTTGCCGGGTGTCAAGAGATAAATGAGAGGCAACTAATCAGAATCTCTAACAATTGAGGAATATTCATGAAATCTGATAAGTTTTAAGTTCAGGAGGTTTTTTTATTGCATTTTATGGAGCTCTACAGAGCTTAGGGTGACCAGATGTCCCCGATTTTGGGTCTTTTTCTTGTATAGGCTCCTATTACCCCCTACCTCCTGTCCTGATTTTTCACACTTGCTGTCTGGTTACCCTAACCGAGCTGAACTAGTAATTTTGCCTGCAAGAGGACTTCATGATTTGGACCATATAAACAAACAAAAACAACAGAAAAGATATCTACCATGTGTAATTAAGTGTAAAATATAAGCATACTATAAATAATTGAAAGACTTGCACATGCTAAGAAACAAAATCCTTCAGAGTTGCTAGCTAATGTTTCATTGTCTGTGGTAAAGGAAATCCAGAAACAGTGACCTGTGTTAATTCCCTAGACTCAGATACTTGGTGACTGAAGATCACTTATTTCAAACTTGGTTTCTATTGGGGCTTCATTTAGTTTAAGCTTCAGTGCTAATATCCAGCATGAAGACATGGATTTGATGAGGATACCTTGTTTGAACCCTCTGGTTCAAAACAGAATCCACTCAGCTACTCCACTGATGGAGGACATGTCAAATACCAAAACAGACTCAAGATGTGTACAGCTCATATAGAGATCTGACCTTTCTTAAAGTGCAAGCAAGGACAGACCCAGGATTCCAGATCAGTGTGCAGAGCTATCAAAGAATTCTCCCGGCACTGTTGTTATTCTAATATGACCTATTATAGTGACCAAGGTACTCCCTCATCCCTAATGAGCCAAGATAAACCTTTTGTTTATTTCCTTATGCAGATGCTCAGGGGAAGGGAAGGAATATAGTTTGGTTACAATGGATTCAGAGGGGAGAGGTGTCCTTTGGGAAGGCTGGGCTCCACATCCAAAGTCATAGAGGTGCATTTAACTTCAGGGATGGAGGAGTCTTCAGGTACTATTTGTATTTGTTACCTTGTTTTTATTTCTGGTTATAAACCATGTTCCCTTGAATATAATCCCTTGCTGACTGCCTCAGTTTGAGTCAATGTGCCTTCTTAAAATTCAGGTCTAGAGCCAGAATTTCAAAGTTAATGAGGTACCTAAAGATGCAGATAGGCCCTATTGGTATTTTCAAATGCATCTAAGCAGGGTAAGAATCTAGTTCCCATTGAAATATCCAACATTAAATGAAACTTAGCAGAGACAACCAGCAACTCTGATACCTTTTAATAAAAGGTTCAGGTTTAAAAAGATGCCAGAAGAAATTACCTCAACTGCACGATGCTGTGGTAAGGCTCTTTCAATATGATCGTTGCCTTCAGCTTTGAGCTGGACGTGATACACACAACCAGGCTAAAAAAACAAAATTCAGACAAATCCCATTGTTCAGTTATGTTAGAACCTTTGTCATTAACAGACCTGAGATACTCAAAAGGCTTTAAAAAGCTGAGCACAATTCAGTTCATAATTCACCACCATAAATGGATGCAGTCCTATTCACTGAAAGTGTCTCCTGCCCTGCCACAAAAATGTCACTGAATAACACTATCTAAAAAGAGAGGCTCCATTCCTGCAGGGAAGTTTTAAAGGGCCAGGACTGTACTTCCATTGGTTTATCAGAAGGAACGGTCTGCTATGCAACATTTTACTTACACAGAAAATGCATTAAACAAGGTTTAAAAACAGATCAAATAGTCCCTTCCTATATTCAATAAACACTGTGCAATTTGGACTTTTGAAAAGCATAATTATGTCAGGTTAATTTAAGCTGCCATCAATGAAGTAAGGACAGCACACCTTGAGGCAGGAAACCATAGCTGTGCAAAGCATGACAAAATGCAGGAAGCAAGGTTTCTGTTTATGATCCAGTATTCTATAGCTGATCCTAGACACACATGCTAGTCCAAAACTTCTGCTTTCAGGTCTTCATCCAGAACTGTTTACTGTATCTAAAATATGCATGCACAACTGCCTGATAAGACAGATATGTTACTGAGGTAATAATTTCACACAAGAAAGTAAACACTCTCCAAACTCCTCTTTGCCTAGGATACTAGTACTATTCATGTGTATATTCATACCCATTAGATAGATCACACATATTGTGTGTTATTCTAGCTGAACAAGGGAAGTGCAAAAGGATTCTCCCAAGGCCCCCACAGGATACTGACAGAAAGTTCTGTAGGATGTACACTAATGAATGTTTCTCTTTTACTGGAGTTAACAATTACTATACCTCAATGTCTCCTACCACAGACAGACCCAAGGGAGTCTGATCAGGCAACTGTGATAGGAAAATACTAAACTGTGACTAACTATAAAATGCATTTTATAGTTTTGTTAACACACAACACTATACAAGCAAACAACGCTGGACGAATTAGAATCCTTACCAGAAGTCCACGAAGTCTGAATTTACCCTCTTCATCTGTTACTGTGTCTTCTCCATAGATATTACACTCTTTCTGCCCCACAGCTTCTACTGAAACTCCTTGTTCAGGTTCCCCATTTAAAGAAGAAACTGTACCATAGCAGCTAGGGGTGGAAAAGACGGATCCATTACTACAAGTATTTGGCTGCTGCTGCTGATGCACACGTTAAGACAC
The DNA here is from genome assembly GCF_011386835.1 of Chrysemys picta bellii. Lineage (NCBI taxonomy): Eukaryota > Metazoa > Chordata > Testudines > Emydidae > Chrysemys > Chrysemys picta. The sequence goes on along the minus strand of NC_088800.1, from coordinate 69,175,018 downwards.
TCCACTATTACAACAGTTACTTTAGCTCAGGGGTAGGCAACCTATGGCACGCGTGCCGAAGGCGGCACGCGAGCTGATTTTCAGTGGCACTCACACTGCCTGTGTCCTGGCCACCAGTCCGGGGGGCTCTGCATTTTAATTTAATTTTAAATGAAGCTTCTTAAACATTTCAGAAACCTTATTTACTTTACATACAACAATAGTTTAGTTCAGGGATCGGCAACCTTCAGCACGCAGCCCGCCAGGGTAAGCCCCCTGGCAGGCAGGGCCAGTTTGTTTACCTGCTGCGTCCACAGGTTCGGCCGATCGCGACTCCCACTGGCCGCGGTTCGCCGCTCCAGGCCAATGGGGTTGCCGATCCCTGGTTTAGTTATATATTATAGACTTATAGAAAGAGACCTTCTAAAAACATTAAAATGTATTACTGGCACGCGAAACCTTAAATTAAAGTGATTAAATGAAGACTCAGCACATCACTTCTGAAAGGTTGCCGACCCCTGCTTTAGCTGATCCCAAACTTCTTGATGGGAATCACATCTTAAAAGGAAATGGTTTAACAGACAAATCTCTGTCTCCCACTGGCTGTGGTGCAAACCCAACTCAGTGCAGTTGCCAAAGCTCTTTCAAAGCAATGCCCTTCCTAGAAATGCTTCAACCCATGCTCATTCAATCATAAAACCACATCCATGGAGTATGCATTTTTAAATGAAAACTGCTTTTATGATGCACAGTGTGAGAAAGTTAAGTTCTACCTTGAAAAGCCCCCATAAGCAACTGGTATAGAGGTATATCAGGAAAAAATGTGAAGGTTTGGCTTAATGTCCATCCATGCAGAGCAGGGGGCAGTTTTGGGTACACAAGCTAAGCGGGACAATAAAGTATCTCAGCTCTACTCACCTGTAAGCTGTTCTGTGACCTGTTATTGTGATTTTAAGATTCTGTCCCTCCTGCACTTCGATCATTTGAGATGATGGTTCAAAGCGGAACTCTTTCATCATGGGTTTAAAGTAATACTGCCCTGGGCTCTGCAAACAGCATCAAGCAATTTCAGTTTAATTGCCATTAATATACCCATAATAATTCACTTGGCTCCTGCCAACTGCATTTCCTAAAGAGTTCCATGCTATATGGGCTAAGGTTTCCCCCCAACAGCCACATGCCATGCTGTCTTTCAGAACAAAAAAAGAAAAACGTGAGAAGCACTTGAGAACAGGGAACATATGGGACCATAAGCCAACGCAGCCCTGCTGGGAAAGAGTGTGAAATACAAAGGGAGAGGGAACTGCAGTGTCACCTTTATTACAAGACCCCAACAACAGGTGAGTGACCAGGAAACAAGAGATTTATGGGAGGAAACATGGCTCATGTGTGTAAATACTGGTGTGAACAATACTCTAACTGGATTCCAGCCTCAAAGAATCCAAGAGTATTACAAACTAATGTGTTTGTTTTGTGTTTACAAGCTGCATCTAGAACTGCAGGCCAGCTATGTGGAGAAGGTCAGAGTAGGAGTCAAGAAGCACAGTCTTTCCTGGTTAGTTTTCTCCCATTTCCACTCACTGAAATTTGGGGTGTTCTTATAAAACTAACACACCACTTGTAGGGGAACTCAGGTCTATCATGGATGGGTAAGACGAGTGGAGAGAGAATATGGGCTCCCAGTACTGCGGGGTATTGCTAACATCTCCATTTTGGAGGGCAAGGTGCGACTGAACATAGACATACATACACACTTCCAGAATAGAGAAAATCGTAACTGCGTGAACATTACCAGGTTGGAAAAGGTCAGCATGCCATTGTCCTGGGTAAGGAGGTTAGACCGGAACACCCCTCCACTAAGGGATAAGAGAACTCCAGCAAGAGGCTGGTCATCTTCAGCTTTAATCTGTTTTTAAAAAGCAGCAATGATCAATGAACACCAGCAATTCTACTGAACTCTGCAATTTACTTTATAAGGCATTAACATCATCAGGAAATTACTGACAGTATCGAAGTAGTTATGAAAACAATGGTCTAAATTAGGAAAACACACACAAAGCCAGTATTTTGTAAGCGATTCCAACACCTTCACTGTAATACATGCAAGATAATTTCTGCATAGCAAGTCACGGTCCACCAGGGAGATTTGTTCCACTGATTAGTGACACCAAAATCATCCCAGGGCAAATTCTCCCCATATCCCACAATTATTTCTCTGCATTTGGGTTTTTTGCTCTTGAGGCTTTGACTGCATAACTCTCTTGTGAGGAACTTGAAGCGTGAGGAACATTACCTCAAAAGTCACTCCAGCAAGAGCAAAAGCTTTGAAGTCCCCAACTGTTCCCTCTACTTCAGTTAAAACAAACCCTTCTTTCTGGGCAGTAATGGTATAGTCCAAGTCACTGTGGAGAGGGCCAACGCTGCAAATAAAAGGAAACAAGAACCAGTTAAAAAGAAAAAAAAAATCTACCAATAAGCATTCAAATAGTACACACACACAGTTTCAAGTTTATAGTCCTCACAGCATTCAAACTAGGGCAACCCAAAAGACAGAAACAATTGTGCTGTTTACCTATAGGCACCTTTGTCATCAGTGAAAACTGTAATGAGTGGTGAAGTCGCTCCCTTTTCACCAATGATAATCTCAACGCCCTCCAACTCAGGATGAATCTGCCCTTCCAGAAATAAGCCTGCCTTTCCATGAATCTCTATCAGCTTCCCAGGGCAGCTTTCTTGGAAAGGAAAGAAAACAGACAGTAACAATACACTCACCCTGTGCTCTACAGCAATATCTCAGCATCATCAGAAGTCACTGACTGAGGTTCTTTGGCCTGAGTTATGCAGGAGGTCAAACCAGATGATCATAAAGGTCCCTTCTGGCCTTAGAATCTATTAACATTGCCCATGCTCAAATCAGTCAACTGAATTTCAAAACTTAACCCACATGTACCCAACACTGAAGTTCTAGATTTACTAGATTAACTCTCAGATAAAGCACTGTGAATTATACAGGCTTGGAGAGGAATCAAAAAGCCATAATACACCCACAAGTGACTTCAGTATTTCAAAGCTTGGCAAGAATTTATTGGGGGGGGGGGGGGGGGAAGGGCGATGGAGGAGGCAGCGTGAGGGAGGGAGACATCTCATGCCACATTAACAACATTATCCGGAAAAAAAAGCCTAAACCCATTTGTGTGCAAGAATCAAAAACAGTGCAGCCTAGGACAGCATTCAAATGTGTATGAGACACACAGGCAGTCCAGTACTTTCTTGGAGGTATCAAATATCAGATGCCATTCACCTACGAACCAATGGCATATTGGGCATAGGCAAAGAATTTGTGACTGTATTGCAAACTATCTGTAGATAGCAATGATATTATAAACTAATTTGTTTCATGAGGACTATTTTTTATTAATTCATTACAAAAAAAATCTCTGGCAACAGAAAACTAGATTTGCCAGATGAACTGTAAGATGAAGGAAAAAATACAAAAATAGAAACAAATAAAGATCTATCCAATAACTAACTGATAGATCTAATCACGATCAAAAGCTCAAGTCTGTTCCACTATAGATGTACTCTCCTCATCTGTTTAATGAAAGAAAAGACCTGACCATTCAGCTATAGCTTTAGTAACCCTACCTTACAACACGTCTTGCACACATTTGTTTCAATTTATTATTATTGATATTGTTATAGCGCCTAGTGGGTATGAACAAGGACCCCTGAGGGAAAACATCTCTCTTTATTATCCTGCAGCTCAAACACTACATTTTCAATGTTTAATAAGTGAAATTAGGCCATACAGAAACTGTGCTGCAATTGAAAGGGGCTACGTAATGCCAGAACAACCCTAGAAGAACAATTTATGAATTGATCTGTGGGAATGTGACTTGGCTTACACTGTATATGTTTTACTATCTTACACATATTTACCTCCACTGACAATTGTTTCCACAGAGGGTGGATAGAACAGCAGCTCTTTTGAGGAAGGTGTCACAGTGATTTTCTCTCCAGATCTAGATAACAAACAAGACCAAGATTAGCAGCTCTCGTAATACTGCCTAGTGATCAGAATGCCCATCAAGAGACTTTAGAAAAATTAACTAACTGTAAGCTATTAAACGCCAACACTATGTAGTAAAAATTCCTCTTTAGGCTGCAGCCACAGAACATTACCACAGGCACTTAAGTAGCTTGGACACACAGTGTGAGATGATGCAAGTTGGATAACATTAGACAATAGCACCAAGAAAATGGTGCTGCACATCTGTGTGCCATAGTACCTTGCCCAATACGAAAATTCATATGAGAATGGCCCTTGAAGTTCCTCCACCATTTCTTGTACTGGTGGCTTTGTTCCTTCCTCTTCCTGACCCTTCTTTTCTCTCTCCTGTCTGCGAGCCTCAATTTCTGCCAGCTGTTGCTCTCTACGCAACTCTTGCAGTGACTTCAGGGGTCCTAGAACTAAGGCAGGTTCGCTGTCAATTGAAGACCTGAAAGTGGAAATGGGAAAATGAAACCGTCTCTTTGGAACTGAGGCCCATGCTCGTTACATCTGCAATGACACAAGCCTCTCTCCTTGTTCCATACTGCTCAAATCTCTCCAGTTTCCTCATTTTCTTTATCCATCCTTCTTTCATTCTACTACCTATTCCAAGTGTAAACAAAACTAAAGCAACTTGAAAAGCAGAACCAACTTCCCTCCTGCACACCAGCCAGCTAGTCCTAGAAATGCATGTTCACAGAAGACACAGAAAGCCTAGCGTCAACTTAGCCTAGAGGAAAATTGCCTGGTTTACTCTAGAATGGGGAAAGATTGAGGCTTCACATTTTGAAGCTACTTGACCACAGCAGCTCAGTTACACAGAACAAATGCAAGCCTGTGAGAGCTCATATTTCATTTGCCAGTGCTCTGAAACTGTAAAAACCTCAGTGAGAGCCCTGCTTAGAGGTGCAAAGCGTGCATGGCCAAAATAGCTACAAAAATAAAATCAAGGGGACCAAGTGCTGATGCTGAAGGACAATAACTTCAAGTCACCAGACTTCATAAACAAAAACAACCTTTCGAGTCAGGTTTGGCCACCAGTTCAAGTTGTGAAAACAAACTTGGCAGAAATTAAGATCAATAGAAACATTTCTATTTAGACAATATATACGTGCACTATATACTTTAACAACAAAACATTTCCCTGCAGCACCTGAATCGCACACACTGTAGCATTAACATTTATACAGCATTCTGGGTGCATATATGGTGGTGCTTTAGAACTAGACACATAGATATGATCATTCCCTTGGGGAAAATGAGCTAGAACCTGAAAGCTGAACTGGCTAGTCTACTTTATTTTCCAAGCTGAAGAAAATGTGCATAGAAAAAGTGAACCATAACTGTGAAAAGTCAATTCCTTCTTTTACATTTAGTTCCATTATAATAGTCATGCCCATGCTTCAGATCCCAGGAAGTAGGAATTTTTAAAACAAATAGATGGTTTTTAACGTAAGAACTGGCCCTTTAAGATCTGGGACATGTTTTCCTTTATGTCATAAAAGGCACTTACTCTAGAAAGCTTGGAACAGACTAGAGCAGACGTGTTCTGTGGACCAGCAGCAGTCTGCAGAGCACTTGCTGGTGGTCGGTGGAGAGCTGGTTGGTTGCATGATATTGTATCTCCTTGTTCGTGGCTGCTAATAACTGTATTTAAAAAAGCTAACCATTCTTTGCTGTTACTTTTCTATATTAGTAGTTGCTGTAGCTGCCACAGGTTTGCAATATACTAAGAGAGGTGGGGCCCTGCAGGGAAAAGCACTCTCTGTTAAGATGATTTCCATACCATAAGTAAGCCTAAGAACCCCGGACTAGAAAATGTGAATATCAGCAAAGCTCTAGTAAAGCTCTGATCATTAGCAGTCTCATCCAGCCAGATTTGGCACCTCAAACAATTACAAGTGTTCACAAATCAGTGCTCCCTTGTGCGCTGTGTGTTTAGCTATACATAAACAGGCACATTAGTGTGTAATCACTCTGCATGGTTCTCTTTTTATAGCCCTCTTTACATCAGTAACAGGCCGCTAAAACAGAAGACTCTCTCTTTGAAGTACTAAAAGAGAAAAACAGATCCCAGGATTAGAGAGTTCAGAACAGGCTAATATGTCGATTCCCCTTTAGATTCCAGCTAAGAGGCAAGTCACTAAAAATATAAATTCTTGCAAAAACATAATCCAGGTTGTTTTTTTTACCCTGGTACAAATAAGTATAAAAGTGGCTAAATGGGAATCAGGAGACAATGTTCAAAACAATCATCAAGAAACACTTATACATCCATAGAGAATCCCAAGCACACAGCACGACCTGCCATCAAGAATGCTGTGGCTAAAAGTGGGATCACTCAAGAAGCAGTCACACAGCTGTGCTATAGACTGCAGTATTAAAAAGCTGAATAAAGTTTTATGCAATAGATGTCTTTTTTTTTACCCCAAGATTTCTTTGTTCTTACTTAATTGTAACAGTCACCTCCATCAGTTTATCTGTTGTTATTGTTCCCAGGACATGGTGTCGAACTGCAGTGAGTGTCAGGATACTGGGAGAAGATCTGAAAACCAAAGCAGCAAAGAGGTGAACTAAATATCTCCCTCCTTTTAAAAAAAATGAAACAAAAGCATCTCATTTAGCTGAATTTGCCCCCAAAAGTCCCATGCACTTTACAAACTTGGAAATATGTTATATAGGAAAGGCAGTGTGGTCTAGCTAACAGGACACTGGACTGGAAGTCTATTCACAGTGCTGTCACTGATCTGTTCTATAACCTTGGGCAAGCCACTGCCTTACTCTGGGCCTCTGCTCCTCCTCCCAATCTTTGTCTGTCTTGTCTATTTCAACTGTATGCTCTTGGGACCAAGGTCTCCTGCTATGCCTTCGCACAATGGAGTCTGACTCTTGGTACTATCTCTGGGTGCGAGTGGAATACAAGAGTAAAACTACTCCACCCACCAGCCAGGCAGCTCACCACTGCACAACAGCAGTTTAAGGTGAATACTTTATTCAATAAAGACAGCAGGCAAAAGCAAGACAGGTAGAATGTAACTACCATGGCTAGAATTTAGACACAACACTATGGGTAGTTACACAGAGAGCAATTCATCTTCTTGTGCACTTTGTTCCAAGTCTTTTGCATGCCAATCCTGACAAGTGATCAATGTTCTATGTAAAAAGCCATTTTGATGTTTGCTACAAAGAAAAAAATCATTATTCAGAGAAACAAAGCTGTCAAAAATATCAATTTAAAATGACAAAAACATTTTGAAAGCTTAAAATATGGATGAGGCAAGTTTTTGGCCATATCTAATGAACATGAATGTGTCTCTCCTCTTTCTAACATTGTTGTGGTAAGGACTCCCTCTACTGGTTAAAATGACTCACTGTCAACATTTGAAGCTTGATTTGATGAGTCTCAGGTGAGGAAAGCATCCTGAAAGCGTATTATGGAAGATACATGTCAAATACATTGAGTAATATTTGTTCTTACGTGTCGTAAGTGTAGTACTTGTGCTCAAACTGGTGACAGGAACGTGGGGTCACTTCATACACACCTGAAGAGTCAAAAACAGAAGCACTGAAAAGATTGAAGTTTTCCATGTTAACATTCAGCGAAATTCTAATGACAGCTTATGGCCAAAATTTGCACCATTTAAAGCAGTTTAGTTAAATTAGTGCAACCCCTTCTGTGGGCACTAACAAATTGTTTTATCTCACTTGAATACCAGTCACTAGAGAGGCACTATGGGCTAGTTCCCAGATTTTCCCAGACCACACTGATACAAACAAAATTAGGCAGCATGGCAGGTGGGGACATGCACATTCTGTTGTGATACTGGAGTGGACACAAACTGAACAGGGTTACTTGTAACCCATTAAGGTGACCAGTCTCCAACTGGTTACGGACCACTGCAGTGACTGCAGTATCAATAAGACAACTGAATTTAACAGTGAACTGAAGATCAAGGCCTAACACTGAGTTAAACCCAGAGTTGTGTTGATGTCCCTACTAAGCAGGCTATCAGGGGCATTCAGCACAGAAAAGTTTTAAATCAAACTTTCTGAAGTTCCTTTTTCTGCTTTGAAAAATCTTTGGTATCTTCTATTTCAAACCTATCCCAGAAGGAACCCTGGATTGCAATGAGACCTATGGGATTTGTGATGTCACATTCTAGAAAGGGAAAGCCCAGTTATGAACAAAATATATGAACCGTTAGCCTGCTAAATTTAAATGGTCAAAGATCAGTGCCTCTGATCCAATTCAATGAAAGTTTCTGACCTCAATTAGTTTGTGAGGAATAAACTACCCCTAATAGAAGAGCTAAATAGTATGAGAGACTGCATAAGCCTTACAAGGTATCTCTATATGAACAGGACTATAGCCAACACCACTCAGAGCTTTGAGAGACCCCAGAAGATCAGTTACCTTAAAAGAGGTTAAACTCCCAGCAATGTTTTAAATCAACATTATAAAGAAGCTACCTGGCTTTGAAAGACAGAATCGGTTAACTCCTTTGGACAGGTTATAAACACCAACATTCTCTGGTCCATTTCCATCCTGGTAAAATTCCTGAATGAGGGACCCCAATACAAAAGATTATCAGCAGGTACCAACACAACAGCATTTACATGGCAAATACTATTTACAGCACTTCTATAGCAGTTTCCAACCAAAGATCTCTAAGCCCTTTACAAAGGAAAATCTCAAAGAGCTCTAAGCCTAAATACTCTTGTGAATTAAATATTGTCCTTATTTTACAATCCCAGGGAGAGGGGCAGTGACAGGTAGAAAGATCATTTGTCATTGTCACATATGAAGTCAGTAGCATAGCTGGGAACAGAACTCACATCTCCTGATTCCCATTCCTGCGCTGTAACTATGGGCGTCTACACTACAATATAAACCCAAGGTTAGTGGGACTCAAGTCAGGGGACCCATGGTTAGGGAACCCTGGATTTGAGCATCGTCTATTTTGTATTTTAACCCTACGTTAAGCCTTTTCTAACTCATGCTCAAACCTAGGGATCTGGCATCCACTAAAGTGCGCAGACCCGAGTCAAAGTAACCATATCCTAGAGTTCCCCCGAAATGTGGCCGCTCTAGCCATAGGACCATGGTGCACTTTGGAAAAACTTTACCACCCACTTTGCAAAAGCCTTGATCTGTTCGCTCTCCATTGCAAACCCAGGCTCTCTGACAGTGTGCTTGCAGATCGGTGATCAGAAGAGAATGGGTTCACACAGACCTCAGCTGCTGCATTTGCAAAAGGCAGGGGGGCTTCAATTTTTCACAGTGACCCTCACACAAGTCTACATAATACTCTATCACCTCTAAAATGCTTTCAAACAGGAGGATAACTGCAGAAATTCCAAACTGTGTACACGTTGGACTGTGTTAAACTGTGCTTGTAAGAAAACATAAGAGAACATGTCACGTACATACCAGTGTAATTGCATGGGAAAGAGAACACCTCAGCATATACCCAGTCTGCCTAAATTCTATTCCAGACACATCTTCCTCCAGAACTTCCAGCTCCAAAGATTTATTCTTCCAACACCAGTCTTCATGTACAATGCTTACTAGAAAACATGCACGACAGAGAAACTCTTTGTGATTTATAATGGGGGGAACAAAGGTTGTCCTTGTTGCATGGATGTCTCATATGACTCTGATTGCTCCCCAACAAAAACTTGCCCACCCCAGCTACTCAACAATTTTAAACCCATCGAACGCAGATGTGACAATAGGTTTGGGGCAGACTAACCAGCAGCACGTAGCCATGCAGCATCACTGCTAATCCGAGCACATTTTGCAACTGAAAAACTGAACAGCAAAACCTTCAAGCTGTTCCCATGTCCTGATCTCACTGTGGGTGTGACACTGAAATGTGCCTAGAGGAGTTGCGATCCTTTGAAAATCTCTCCTTATAAGACTATGTTTCACTGCCAGGTTTAAGAGGGAAATCTCGGAGAGCAAACACTTTACAGTGGCCTGGTAAGGGTTTCTAAAACACTGTTAATGGGAGTCACTCAATTACTATAGGAGTTGGGAGAATGACAGGTGGAAGAATTAGGGCCCAATCAATGCTATCAGTTTTGGCATAACTACATTTACGTCAGTGGCCCTTTGATTTACACCAACTAAAGATCCAGGCCTGCATGTATAATTCCCAGAGCCTATGGGTCTTTGACTGTAGATTGATTTCAGGGTTGGATACAAAGGGCAAGAAAAGTTGAGGATATTCATCTGTGATATTTTCAAACTACTCTCAAACATCATGTATTTGACTTGGGAGGCAAGTACTGGAGTACAGCAGGACTAAAGCCAATTTAAGGAAAGGAAGCAGATTACAGTTACAAATGTAGTGACTGAACTAGCGTATTGAGAAATTCTCTCTAATCCCTACTTTTGTATTTGCCAGGTAGCACATTCTCAAATGTGAAAGCCACAGAGTCCATCTTCGCAGAGAGCTGGAGGTTGCGCTTTTCTCCCTGGCGGCTCACGGACTGCAGAGCCACCATCAGATCACCACAGGAGTCTGTGAAAACAAGCAAGGCAGACAAAGGAATTACAATGGCTTCTAGTTTGCAAACCAAACCCGTTTTTCACATCCTGAGCACTATGACTACAGGAAATTAATCTTTTAAGGGGATTATTTCTTAGGCACTCATTTACCAGAGCTTTGCTGTATTTTTTTAGCAAGTTTTAGTTCATTAAACCACAATATATTCTTGGGGACCAGCTGGTGATCTATTTGGAGCTGACAAGCAGAGCCCAGATTAGACTCCTGGGATCATCCTCTATACACAAGTTGCAAGGCCTAGAGACACTGCCGAGAAAGAATGTTCAGTCCCTGGAGAAGGCCCATGGGGAACAATTTAGGTGCAACTATGACCAATTCCAGAGTTCTGACCCCAGTCCTTTCTGGTGAAGTTGGCAGACACTTGGGGTTCGGGGTTAAGGGGAACCTCAGGACACCATGTGCAGCTTGAGGGACCCCGCTGGGAGGAACAGGGACATAGTCAAACACATGTACTCTGTAAGTACGCTTGTTGGTGGTTTAGGCCTTGAGCCTACAAACACTCATGTGCACAAGTAACTATTTGTGAAGTTTATTCTTGTGGCAGCGTTTACTTTCAATACACTATCCCTGCACCGGAAAGATACACACTTGCAATCAAGACGACTTATCTATCAGCTGGTGGGGTTACAGCAGTAAAAGATAAAGTAGTTAGTGAGTGCTGGCAGTGTGTTTGGTGCAGTACAGGACACACAGACAAAGAGCCTCTGATCCTGCACACACTTAAGTACATACATAGTTTTACTAATGCAAGACACCCCAATGGCCCCAACAAAGAAAAGTCTTATTGGACTGTAAGCTCTTCAGAGCAGAGGATCTCTCTGTCAGTGTTTTGCACAACACAAAGCACCCTGGGCACCAAACAGTAAGAAGTCGGCATTTACCTGGGTTAGCCCTGCCTGCAGATTGGTAACTAGTACTGATCAGAACAATGCTCACGTTCTGCTCAGGTGCAGGGATATCACACTGACCACGTACAATGCTAAGAAGTCACCACCCGTGCTTTTACTTTCAAGGCAAGTCTTACCCAAACAGGAGATTTTCCCCGAAACTGATGCTAGAAATTGAGAAAAGGTCACATCCATCACTGGCCTGTCTGCAACAGTAACAGGGAACATTTTGGGTTTCAGAGCAAGTCCTGCTCTGCTTTCAGCCTCCGGAACGATTACCTGCAGGGTACACCACATCACCAGAGGCTTTTATTTAAATGCTACAATAATTGTACTGCACACAATTTATCAGGGATTAGTGGCTGGAAATTTACTGTATATCTTAGAGAAAACAGAACTTGCCCTTCGGTGCATTTGCTTTTCAGGATTATCTGGTCACTACTACAAAAATATAGTTCTACAGAGACACAGGGGTGAGAGAGGGAGGCCACATCCTGGGAAAAATGGATGGAGGGAAGCTTCCTCTTTCTTACACTATGCAGTCTAGCCTCCTCCTAAAAACTGCTGAGATACCTGTGCGCCAGGAACCCACCCAACAGTTCAGTCATGATGACCTGCCAATCCCACAAGTGGCAACTGATAGGAATCACCACTTTGGTAAGTGTCAGCTCTGTGAGGGCCAGGGCAGCCTGAATCTATGAGTCGTCAACCATCTCCTAAAAGCATGCTTCCTAATCCTTTTCCAGCGGGAAACAGCTGCAAGTTCCTGAGCTCTCAGCTGGAAGGAGATAATCGTGTGTGTCAGCCTTAGTTGCGCCTTGTAGCCTAAGTGTCTGCTTGAGATATGTCTACACTTATGCTAGTGTGTAGAGTACACACAATGCTCTCCCCCTGTACAGGTATAAATAGCAGTGTAGACAGTGAGGTACTGTTTAGGTAAGTAAAGCCATGTCAGAACATAGGGTATGTATCCTACACAGCTCTCTGCACACCCAAGCAGTACCTCTCACAGCTATACTGCTATTTTTAGCAGCGAAGCGTCCCACTGCTGAAACCTTTCCCTGCCAAAATGAAAGCAGGGAGTTGCTAGAGCCTTTTCCCACTGCCTCCCTGCTGCCAGTCTTTTGCTGCTGCATGTAGCTATACATACTCTACATGCCATCAGCAGCATAGACAAGGCCATAGAGAGCAGGAGCAGGCAGACTGCAACAAGTTGTCTGACAAGTCTTACTCACACGGCAATATAATAGGACAAGATGGAACGGCAGACAGGATTTCAAACCAAAGACACAGAAGAAAAACAACATTCATCCTGTGTAGCCTGGTCTCCTACTTTTGCCAGCTGTAAGCAGAAAGGAGCATAGGAACTTTAACTCCATTAGAATACAGCAAACTTTGTTTTGCCCAGTGTAAAGGGGATAAAAGTACTGGGGAAGACTCCTTTTCAGATTCTTAAACACAAAGTAAAACATTAAAATATTGGTTTTCTTGAGTGTCTAGAAAATTACCCAGCTTTTCACTGGAGAAGGAGAAACTGAAACTTGCTCTCACCTGGATGCTGTATGTGCCTGATTTTGCCTTAAAACAAAATGCTCCATGAGGGTCAGTCTCTGTTGTAACCAAAGATGCTTTGTCTTTGTCTTGTGGCATCATGATTACCTTGTATTTATTGAACTGTTTGTTTGTGTCAGGGAAGCGAGTTACCGAGATCTGACCACACACACTGAATCTACAAATGAGATTGCCATCCATTAGCCAGAACACACAGATCCCATGTAAAATATGTGCATTCAAACCCCATTAAAAAAGAAATATTACTAAGTTGGAGAGACAGATGTTCAGTGCAGTGCACTCCTCTTAGTTACCACAAGAGACTCCAGTAGCATTAATGCAAGTTACTGTATAATCAACTTTATTCTTAATGGAGTCACCATGAAGTTACTGCCCAAAATGTATGTTTTAAATTGACCTACACCATCCCATAATAAGCTAAGTGTTTCCCAAAACTAAACACTGAACACATTTCTCATTGGCTACAACAGCTCATTGTTAGCACAATGCTAAGTAGTATCTATGCCTCTGGTACTACAGATCATGCACTCAAAACTTTGAAAAATCTAAACCTGTCTATTAAAGGTTGTTTTTTTTAATCAATTCACATTTCTACCCTTAACATTGTACTCACCCTGTTGCTATGATGTCAGCCAGCTGAGGTGTGTTCGGTGCAATTTTCACTGTAATGGTATCAAAGAAGAGGTGCTCTTTCTGTGCATGAATGGTGTATGTGCCTGTTGTTATGTTTTCAAGGCGGAAAGAGCCATCAGCTTTTGTTTTCACTATAACAAAAAGACAAGACAGTGAGGAAAAGGTGTGTAAAGTGCATTTTCTTGTCAGAGTTAAGAAAAAATTCTGAGATGGCCTTCAAAGCTCCAGGTTACTTTTAACAAGCATTGTGTGGCAAGAAATAGTCGAAGGGTTTTTTACTAACACAGCTTTTGTTTTTGTTTCTTACAGCTCTGTCCTTGATTTGACAAGTCTTTGAAAGAGAAATTGTGACAAAGCTTTAGAAAAACAAAACAATACAATGATTACAGCACTATTGTTCTCATAACAACAGACTGCAAATGGAAAATTAATCCAGTGACTGAAAATCCCTTTAACTTGCCAAATAAACCACAATGAAAATGTCTTATTGCCCTCTAGTCTTTAGTTCAATCTCAGGCCCTATTCCCCTAGTTCAGTCTTACTTTAGACTTTCCCTTAGCACGATAGGTCAAGGTCACTGTGCACCTTTAATTTGGTCATTCAGTGTCACAGTAGCATCAGCAACACCTTCTCCTTCAGGGCCATTCAACACCCTGCCTGTGACCGAGAAGCCCATTACATGGAAAAGAGGCTGTTGGGGAGAAAAAAAAAATTGTTATATGGTGGGTACAAATGTTAAAAACAGTGTTTGGCTGTACATTTGTAGTTAGGGCATATAGAACAGATTATAAATTTCCTGTGTTTAAAAAACAAAGAAAAATTTCTTTTCACTTTTAGAACTAAATCTCTCGGATGTGTATGCTACATAAATTAAGATCAAAATCAAAGCAGCTTATATCAACAGCTGCAGAAGCAGGATAGCTTTCACCTTATTCTTTGTATTATTGTAGTGCCTCTAAATCATGGAGCAGGCCCCATTGCACTAGGCGCTGTACAAACACCGAACAAAATGATAGTCCCTGCCGAAAGAGTTTACAATCTAAGGAGCTCACATAACCAATTTAAAAGGTTACTGTGCATTTGCAACAAAGAGAACAGTTCACTGATCTGTAGGACTATTTTCCCAATTTTGCTTTAAAACCAGGCTCAAGTGTCAAAGCACCATGTCACAGCGTTCAGACATGAAACGTGCCTGATCTTCCCCTATTATCAGCTTATGTGCTCTAACAGTTTGCTTCATACCCAAACGTGGATTAGGAATTTGCTTAACATTAGGAAGAAAACTCTGTTGGAACAAATCTGCTTTCTACTAAAACAAATGCAATTGTTACAGGTATAAATTTACAGGGAAGTTTTTCCTCTGTAAATATCTACAATGAACCCCTTACCTCAATTTTCAGACTGTCATGTTCTACCGAGAAGTCCAGTCTAGATGGAGCAACATCAAAGGTAATTCTCTCTCCCCTGTAGAATGGTATCTGGAAGAAGATGCATTTCTTTGAGTCCTAAGCAGCTGTGGTATAATCAAGGCATTGTGTCCTATGTGGCACATTAGACAAAGTTACGCTGCACAAATCTGCCTGCACGCCTTCTTGCCTTTCTGAAATGGAGTTGAAAATTTGCTGGAGAAATAATTCAGAGGGATGGAGGAATGGAACGAGTTAACCTTTCAGAAATGTTTTGGTTTGGCAGACTTACATTTAAGCATAATAAAGGAGAAATTAAATCAGGCAACCCAAGCTCCATCGTAAGAGTCACACGCAAACACACATGGCAGGGAATTGGTAAGCGTTGTCCACACAGTCAAAAACAGCAAATATAAACGGTTCTATAAATGTTATATCTGTTCTTAGGCATTTAAAAGCTGGCATTCAAGCCAAAATATTTTCACTAATAGTCCCGGCATCTAGTGCAGAGGAGGATTTAGAGCACACACTGGGAAGATTGCCTCATCACTACTTGCAATTTCCTGCTAACACACCCAGCTACAAAGCAAGCAGCCATTGTAAAGAGGAAATACATTTCCTCACTGATTACCCTCAAGTTAAAATGGGTCTTACCCTAGTACTCAGTCTTTTCAAGAAGTTATTTGGTGAATAACAATCAAACATGCACTGAAGATTTCCCAGGTTTTATACAAAGAATGGATTTACGCAATTTCTAGTGGTGAGAGGAGGAAAACAGCCAGGACTTCTGCATCCTATTTTTCAACTCTGTCACTGACTCCCTGTATACCTCACTCAAGTCACTTGACTGCTCATGTCTTAGGGTATGTCTACACTACGAAATTAGGTCGATTTTATAGAAGTTGATTTTTTTAGAATTCGATTTTATATAGTCTATTGCATATATCCATACTAAGCGCATTAAGTCAGCGGAGTGCCTCCTCACTACTGCGGCTAGCATCGACTTACAGAGCAGTGCACTGTGGATAGCTATCCCACAGTTCCTGCAGTCTCCGCTGCCCATTGGAATACTGGGTTAAGCTCCCAATGCCTGATGGGGCAAAACCTTTGTCACGGGTGGTTTTGGGTACATGTCGTCAGGCCCCCCTCCCTCCCTCCTTCCATGAAAGCAACGGCAGACAATCATTTCGCGCCTTTTTTCTTAGGTCCCGTCTGCTGGACCCACTCAGCCCGCTGCCTGCCTGGATGATCGGAACCCCAGGCAGGCAGTGGGATGAGCGGGGATGGCGGACGGAACCCCAGACTGGCAGCGGGCTCCATCCGCCGGCTCCTGCCAGCCGGGGTCCCGCACAGCCCTGCTCAGCTGGCAGACCTCGGAGAGGTCAATCGGGGTGCCTGGACTGATATGGCTATCCTCCTCTTAGAGCACCGAATGGGAGTGACTCCAGGTCATTCTCTTCTTTAAGTTTCGTCTCATGGAGATTCAGTCCTGCCTGGAATAGCACGCGAGCTGGAGGCTTCTGCCTCAGGCTGCTCTCCCAGCCAGCAGCACCGCACGGTCGCACCTACCCCAGCCTGCCCCTTGCTCCCATGGCTCATGAAGCCTGGACAGTAGTAAGGAGCACTTCAACTTGTGCAATGACAAATCTAGACGAAGGATCGCACTCTATGGGCCATGTTAAGATTCTTTCAGAGTCCTAAATAGCATTTAGTCCCTATAAAAGGCTTCATGAAAATTTTCCCCTGCCCCTAACAAAAATGTTAATTTATCAGAGCAGCTGAAAGAGTAAGGAACCCGGGACTAAAACTTAGAAAGAGCTTCCATATTATTTAACTCATAATTGATATAATTCAAAGTAAAATGTCACAGCGCGGTCTGTTCTAAGACTAAAAATGCAGGGGGGGAGTCAGAAAAAAAGAACAGTGACCTGTTTCCAACCGGTTTTGAACCAGGGACATTTCGCGTGTTAGGTAACGTGATAACCACTACACTACGGGGCTTTCGCATGTTAGGCAACCGTGATAATCACTACACTACGGGCTTCTCTTTTTTTGCCACAGACTTTGCCGAATGCACAGGAATGTTTTCTCTAGCTACAGAAGCTACCTAATGCAATGTCTATATCTATGGCCTTCCTGATACAGCGCTGAGTGCACGTGACACTGCGACCTGCCTCAGGCAGAATCGCTAGCGAGGCATGATACTTTTGCCATTAAGCAAACACAGCAATTCTTTCCTGGCCTCTGCCACTGAATGCCTCCATGCATTACGCTGTGCCCTATCAGTGTGGGAGGACTGCATGAGCTCGGAAAACATGTCATCCTGAGTGTGTTTTTTTCGCCTTCTAATCTGCAATAACCTCAGGAATGGAGATGATAGGGGGAGCGTAGAAACATTCTGGGGGGACTGCATGGTCACCTGTGCTGCTGAGTTCGCCACGCTGGCCAAACAGGAAATGAAATTCAAAAGTTCCCGGGGCTTTTCCTGTGTACCTGGCTAGTGCATCTGAGTTCAAAGTGCTGTCCAGAGCGGTCACAATGGAGCACTCTTGGATAGCTCCTGGAGGTCAATACCATCAAATTGTGTCCACACTACCCCAAATTCAACCCGGCAATGTCGATTTCAGCGCTAGTCCCCTCGTCAGGGAGGAGTACAGAAATTGATTTTAAGAGCCCTTTAAGTCGACAAAAATGGCCTCTTCGTGTGGACGGGTGCAGGGTTAAATCGCTCTAACGCTGCTAAATTCGACCTAAACTCGTAGTGTAGACCAGGGCTTAGTTCACCCATCTGTGCCAAGAGGGAGAGGGTTGCCAGGTGACTGATGCTGGTCAGAACAATCCCTGATCAGTGGGCAGGAACGCTTTGGGAGTTCAATGGGAGGATCAAATACACTCATGCAGCTGCCTCACTTATATGTGCTGACAGGAAAGTACAATGTTAGTGCAATCATAGCTGTGGGTGCCTCTACACCACTAGAAAAAGCTAAGGGAATGGACGCATGGTGCATTCCAACCGTTCTACAGGTTGCAATGCCAAAATGCTCTATACCAGGCCCTCGCATGAGACCTAATTAGAAGACTTACAAGGTCTTTTCCTCCCTGGCTGAGAGTGACTATGTTTATTAGGAGTTGTGAGTGAACTAAAGAGGGGTGGTGAAAGTAGAGAACTTTAAGGATACAATCCAGCAGCAGCTATCTGCAGCTTTCCAGTCCAGAACAAGCCTCAGGGGAGGTCTGTGACTGGCTGAGCTATCCAGATGAGAACTTGATTTGCTTCATAAGCACTGCCTCAGAAACCACACCACACAGCTCTTCCACCCCATCTTACTTCAGCGCCCAACTTTTTACACTGCACAACTCTTTTCCAGCTATTTCATCCAATACAGAAAGCTTCCATTAGTGCTGTTTTGGCAGCTATAAAATTATGAATTCTGGTTTAGAAAAAATAAGAAACCCTTCAGCAATCTAGTGAACAAAGAAGGGATGAACTTTCTAGTTACCTACCACAGTGTATTCCCCACTCGGTAAAGACAGGAAGGTGAAAGATCCATCCTCTTTTGATATAACATTGCACAGATAGGAAAGAGACTCGTCTCTTGCTTGGAACCCATCAACTGGAGAAATGTTGCAGCCCATAATGTCCTGTGCAAATAAAAAGCAATATTACTTCTGTCTCCTCCTGAGTGGAGAAAAACAGTTACACTTCACACAGAGGGACAAATTTTCAAAAGCAGCCTCTAAAATTAAATCTGCAAATTTGCACCCACGAGTTCTTGTGCACACTTTTTTGGGGGGGGAGGGAGTGGCAAATGTTTAGATGTGGCAGGAGAATTGTATGTGCCTTGAGGGGTGGAGTTTGAAAGTGTGTACACACCAGAGAAAACTACATGAATGAAATGTTATGGTAGCAAGTTTAAAGGCACAAGAATCAATAAATTCAACATTTAACAGCCGCACTGCATGTCTGTACAGTACTATTTGTAATACCGTGAACAGGATTAATATTTTAGGCTAGAGGTGTGTTTTGTTTTTTTCCCCCAAAAAAGAGTGATAAGCACTTGAAAATAAACACTTAAGAATAAATGCTTTCTGAACCAGAACATCAATTTTCCTAGTCCTATGCTACAGTGGGTGGGGGGCTGGAGTTGCCATACCAGATGAGATCAAGGTCTATCAAGTGTGGTATCCTGCCTCCAACTGAGGCCTGGGTCTGATGCTTCACAGGAAGATGAAAACCCTAGCGCTGCACAATGCTGCGCCAGAAGGTATTCCCTGACCCCTGTGGCGCTTGTGCGTTGCTGGGGAAACCCAAGATTTGTGACCCAGAGCTTAGCATGCAGGGACAGGTAACTGGACAAATATGATTTTAGAAAAATGTAGGGGATTAAATCCCGCTTCTCGCCCTCCCAACAAAAATCGTATGACTGACATAAACACGAACACTTAGTTTTACATGTACTGCAACCTTAGAGCTCACGCACATGCTTAATCTCACTGAGCTCACGTGAGTAAAGTTAAGCACATGCAGACGTGTTCATAAAATCATGGCCTTTTTGTTAAAGAATAATTAAAGGAACATTATTCATTATCAAACTACAAATGTTCTCTATTTACATCCTTATTATTAATAAAATGTGTCTGATCTTACACTACCTCTTTGGTGACCGAGGAGGAGAAAAGAAGAAACATGACTCCTTTCATGGGTTCCCCATCACTCCGAACAGAGCCTGAAACATTGTAGCCAGCAACAACTAGAGGGCCAGCAGCATAGGCATTAGAATTGGTCACTCGCACCATTGTGTTTGCCTGAAATGTAGAAGCCGATACATTTCAATCAAAAATAATAATAGGATGCCTTTTATAACTACCACTAAGACACAACAATGTTAAACAAAACCAAGACAGCTAAACGACAATGCAACTACATACATAATATTCAAAAAGGATTTATAATCCACAACATCATTATTCAGGGGGAGGGTGATTCAACACAGCAATAAGCAATGTGTCAGACAGAAGACCCTGTTGAAAAACCACGATTAAGTTGCTTTAACAAGAGACTGGGATGGACAGAAGTCCATGGGAAGTAAGTGTCACTACTGCAAAGGCCTAGTCACCCTCCGGCCATCTCAACATAAGACAGGACTGCAAACTTTCTGTTTACAAATACAAGTAGGAAGGTGCAGGCTCTGCACATGCATTTTTGATGATGTATAGTCATTCAGCCTGCTAGCCCTGTACCTTTAAAGCTCAGCCTGACAAGGCAGTTTCCCACCCCCCTCTAAGTGAAATTTACAAAAAACATTGATCTAAACTTGTTTAACTGATTCAGATCTTCTCTCGTGTTCATTCCTAATTACTTAAAACAGAGTGCACTCATTGATATACACCCACAATAAGCAGAAAGTCGCCTCCTTTTTACCAATGCTTTCTGGGCACTAACCTCTTTCAACGTCCAGGTAGGATGAGATGCAAAGATTTCATATTCTCCGGGAAGCACTTTGAAAAAAGCAAACCTGTGCAATATGAAATGTGTTATTTTTCTCAGCATTTCCAGCATATTCACAGAACAAACAGATAGCGGTACACATTAGAAAAAATATTTAAGCAAAAAAACCCAAAATCATTAGCAATAATCCCAAATAATTTAAATATTTTCTTCCCAAATCTACTAATGCAGTATAAACTTAATAAATCAATCAATCACGAGCACACACAAAACTCACTTTCCTCCAGCTTGGGTCACAGTAGCTTGCATGTTTACTTCAGTACCAGGATTTCTCAGTACAACCTGGACTCCTGCAGGACCTAATGTTTGACCCTTGCTGAGAACCTGTCAAGATGAACAAAAAGTAACTTGCCGAGCGGCAGCGTACTGCTCCTATGAAATAGACATGCATTGTTAAAGTGAGATGTGGCAAAAGAACATAAAAGAAGTCTAACCTTTCCAGTCACAGAAAACCCTGTAAACACAAAGTTAATATCGCCTCCTTTTGTGCAAATGTCATTAACACCATCCACGTGGATGTCCACACTAGTTGGCTCTGGGGAGGAAAAAAAAAAAATGAAATCACAAACTACATTAGTGACATGGGAATTGTGGGTCTATTTTACTGCAGCTTTGCAGAATCATCATGGAAATTTACTAGCCCAAGCACAATATCAGCTTGCCAACCCATACCATATGAAGAAACTACTGATGTTTAACTTACCAATCAAAAAGTTACTTTCCCCAGGCAAATGAGTGAATGGTCTCATTATTTTGTACACTATTTTTACTGTTTGATTGTATTCACTGAAATGTTGTAAGCCTCTTTAAAAAGCAAATCATTTAAATGGTTGGGTTCTCAGAAACAAGTGACTGAATAATGAAGTCATAAAATGTTCTAATTAGAGAGGTGCTGGAATATAAAGACCCACCACTGTCAACCACTTGAAGTTGCCTTGAAAATATCCACCAGACACATTAGAGTCCAGCTAAAACAACAAGGAGTCTGATGGCACCTTAAAGACTAACATATTTATTTGGGCATAAGCTTTCATGAGTAAAAACCTCACTTCTTCGTCAGTCTTCTTCCCTCCCCATCTCGCAACTTAAGTTTCTTCAATGAAATCAGTTAAAGTCAATGTGCACTTTTTCCTATAACGTGGTAAAAGGGGAAAGTCTGGTGGCTGGAGATTTAGTCTGGGAGTTCATTTTAGATAGCAAGATATTTAATTAGGAAAACAAAACTTAGTTTACTAAAAATCCTTAATGCTAGTTCCTATGTTCATTCTTCAACCTACAATTCAGTGTTTCACTGGAGTGCCAATACTGCAGCAGCCATTTGCCACATTTGAAGGAGTCCATAGCAGTAACCACCCCAAAGCATGGCCCATAGTAAGAGCCTCATGAGCCCCTTCCCCCACCCACAGTTCATTCAAGCTTCTATTACAAGCGCCAAAACTCCACACACCTTAATTCTATAAAATTAAAGATCTCGGTGTCTTCTGGGAAATTTTTCTTCCCAGAGCAGGAAGAGTAACATCTTTATAAACTAGAACTAAAAAACACATTATGTGTTGCTGTTCTGTAGTCCATGCTTTCTACAATTAAGCTTTAAAAGTGTGTCAGGACACACTGAACATATTCAAGATGCCACAAACACTCTAAAATGGTCACTATTTCTACCAATGCACTCACAACTGCCTATTACAATTTATTTATATACAAAGAAGCTGCTGCTATCCCAACCTCTAGACATGTCTGACATCTTTAAAACAGACAAGGTCTGATTTTCAAAGGTACAGAGCATCCACATCTCCTGTTGACTTCAGTTAATTGATGGGCACTCAGCATTTCTGAAAGTCAGGCCTATACAGTGCACGCATTTCAACCAGTGCAAAATATAATAAATCCAGCAGCCTAACTCTTAGCCAAGGCAAACTACAAAAAAAGTCAAACTTAAAAATACCCTATTCCGCTGACCATTCTAATTTCCATCCATAACCCCAATTCTCCTAAAGCAGTATAGCCTATACAGGTGACCAGACCATCCAGTTAGTGGTTTTTGTTAGGTGCACAACAAGGATTGGGATGAAACCAACCCAATTTTCAAAGAAAAGTACATTTTAGACATTTAAACCATAACTGGGACATACGTAGGTAGAGCTTAGCTCATTTGAAACAACTGTTTTTTCCTGCCTACAAATCAAAGCCAGTCTAAAGGAGGCAATGGAACGGCTGCATGGGCAATTGCACCATTTCTACAACAGATCAAGTACTCACCAAAACTCCAGCCAAGAGGCGGCTCAATCTTAAGAACAAAATCCCCCTAGAGAAAGAGCATAATGAGGATCTGTTAATTTAAATAGAATCATCCAGCTAAAAGAAAAACATTCAGTGCATAGTTTCAATGTTTTAGACATCTTTAGATATAAGAACACATTAAAAACATCCAAAGCATTATTTTCAAATCCCTGTGACTGCTTGAGTATCTCCATTCAGGAAATAGGTCAGGGGCCTCTCTCAACAGGGACTTCCATTTCAGTGATATTATCCCCGGGAGGCCTATGGAAGATACTAAGGCCCCAGTCCTGCCATGAGCTCCATGCAGATAGGCCCATATATCCATGCAGAACCCCACTGAAGTCAACAGGGTACCACAGGCACTCAGGGGTCTGCCTGTGCAGTGCTCATTGTCGGATTGGGGCCTAAGCACTGGAAATCTGAAAGCCTCCAAGTTATGAGGAATATAATTTAATTTAATTAACCATTTTTTAAAAAAAACACTAAGCTATTATTAAACATCTGAAGCTGATTTCCATTTTTTTCCAATGTAAGCATCAGCTGTCCCAGTGTAACTTTGCATCAAACTCTAAAAAGACATTTCATTCTGCAAACAGGACTGAAAGTTAAATTAGCCCATTATGTTATTGCATGGTAGAGAGCCCACAATAGCTTTGGCTTCTTACCTTATCATACAAGGGAATCATGAAGTAGCCATTATTTGGGGCACAATCTGTTTGGTATTTCAGAGTCCCATGCTTTGTATATAATTTAATCTACAAGAAAGAGAAAAAGATGAAAAGTTGTCTCTGAAAAATTCACATGTAAGTGAAGTTTGAAAGAGGAATTCCCAGTGAATTTTGCACCTCAAAACATCACATAGTTCCATGGGGATAACAGAGAGGAAATTTACAGGGGGGGAAACCCCCAAAAAGGTGAAAACATGGGAAAACATGGATGAATGTTTTTAAAAGAATGCAACTTAAAAGCAAAATATGTTAAAGCAATACTGTCAACTTGAAACCAAGTCAACATAAAAAAATAGTTAACGTGATTTCACACAAATTCCCAAATCCTCACACAATCTCTTTTGTGGTTTTACAATCACATTTTCCTAGGGGTTTTTTTTTTTTTTAATTGTTCTCTCCCCCTCTCCTATTGTGATACAAAACTGACAAACAAAATGGAAATTAAGTGACTGACTATTCAGGGAAAAACAATGAACCTTGCTAAACACAAAAAGCTGTCAAATGCACAAAATGGGGGAAAAAATCCCTCTAGTCTACCAGTTCAAATAAGATTAGATCTTACTAACTATGGTAGGCAAAAACATTCAGGCAAAGTTTGATTTTTAAGTTGACAGCCTCCCTTTAATAGGGCATTTAAAACCCCCACAATCCTCTGAAACATACGCTGGACCTTAAAGACAGCAGAAACACATGGGATTTAAAGACAACAAAGCCCGTTTAAAGAATAATAGTGTAGTAACAATCCTTTCAAACACATCAACATCCTCCAATTTTAAAAAACACCCTAACTTGGGAGAGGGATAGTTTGGGGACTATTTCCCATGGAAGGCGCTGACACACCGGAGCGATCGGTGACCTTGTAAAAAGAACCTGGACGAGCAGATAAAACCCACCATTCAAACCACAAAGGGGCCTGAACCAGACACCCTCAAACTCTGGGCGAGTTCAGATACAGGCTCGCCAGCGTGACACACACAAACCAATGGGCGGACCCTGCTACCTCCAGGGGAGACCTGGCTGCCCCGTGGGGCAAGAGGGAGGGCGTGTGCCAGCTGCTCTCCGAGCTGGGCACGGAGGAGAGGGACCCAGGAACTGAGGAGAACCGGGGATGTGGTGGAGGAATCCCCCGCAGGGAAGCACGGGGCACACGGCTGGGCATGGGGGCGTCTCAGGGGACCCTGGGGGGTCCCTTATGGGAGGGGTCCCAGCTGGGGGAAGGCCCCAGGGGGCGCCCCGGAGGCGGGGTCCCTGCGGGGACCCGGGCCGCTCACCTCGATCAGGGAGTAGCTGATCTCCACGTCGGACTTGACGAAGCCCCCGCACCCCACCACGATGTCCTCGGAGCCCCGCGCCAGGGCCCAGCACAGAGCCCAGCAGAACGCGGCCGCCCAGCCCCGCCGCATCCCGCCCGGCTGCCCACGCGGGACCGGAGCAGGTGCTGAGTCACGCACCGCGCCTCTGCCACCGCAGCCGGGCTCTGCCTGCCCGGCGACAGGCGGCTCGCGGAGAGGGCCCGAAGGGCCGCGGAGTAGGAGCTGAAACCGCAGCCTGCTGCCATCTGCTGGCCTGGAGGGTTCCCGCGCCTGAGATCCGAGACTCGGCCCCATCTCCCCATAACCATCCATACCCTGCCCCGTCCCACCCCCTAATCCCATGCCATGCCCCATCCCCCTCCACCCCATACTCCTAAAAGCTACCCCATCCCCCTCCACTCCAGGCTCCTAAACCCTCAGTTCCTATATTCTGCTCCATTTCCCCTCCACCCCCAGTTCCTATACCCCCAGCTCCCATCCTAAGGTTTTGTCATATAAGTGTATCTAAGCAAGTGGTACAAGCCCTAAAATTTGCTACAAACTAATGAAATTCAAATACTGGGCAATGACACACCCAGCACTTCTCTAAGACCATTTTAAACACGCTTATTTCCGATGTTCACACTAACTTTGTGCTCTCTCTGCCTGTTATCAACATCATCACCTAGAAAAATAATTTACCAGCCCAGATTATTTGTAGTTATTTTGTATTTTTAAAAAAATTAAAAAGCTGATGTTTGAGCTCTATTATACTTTGCTCTGGATAACCTCATGCAGCCCAATGTCAAAGCAGGACCAGAATGTTTTAGATGGAGTCACTGACACTGCAGAAATCTTCCAGCTAAAACAAGGCATGAAAAGATGTACAGAAGCCTGGGATTTGCTATCGGGGAAGCCTAGGGAATCTATCTCAAACAATCTGTTCACTGGCTTTAAGCACTTAGACCCGGGGTAGGCAACCTATGGCACGCGTGCCAAAGGTGGCACATAAGCTGATTTTCAGTGGCATTCACACTGCTCGGGTCCTGGCCACCGGTCCAGGAGGCTCTGCATTTTAATTTAATTTTAAATGAAGCTTCGTAAACATTTTAAAAACCTTATTTACTTTACATACAACAATAGTTTAGTTACATATTATAGACTTATAGAAAGAGACCTTCTAAAAACATTAAAATGTATTGCTGGCATGTGAAACCTTAAATTCGAGTGAATAAATGAAGACTCGGCACACCACTTCTGAAAGGTTGCCGACCCCGACTTAGACATTACTTAGCGTGTAAACTCATCAGGCAGGGACCATCTTTCTTCATGTGTTGGTATAGTGCTTAGCTCAATAGGACCCTGATCCATTAGCCCCTATGAACTACTGTAATACAAATTAATAATAATTATTAATAACAACAATACTGAAGGCCCAATTTTCTTTGGTGCGGAGCTTCCACTCTTCCCAGTGAATTTAGTTAGGGCTGCAGGCCCTCAGTAACTTTCCAGCTAGGGAATGCATTTCCCTCCAGCTCCTATATAGATATTTTCTGTGGTTTACATTAGGGGACAGATTTTCAAGAGCTCTGCACCTAGGAGCTCTCATTGTTCTCTCTGAGCACTTTTGAAAATCTGGTCAGTTCATGCAGGCATCTAAGACCTTGTCTATACAAGAAAATTGTACATATTTAACTGAACTTGCTTAGGGCTGATCTACCCTAGAAAATTAGGTTGGTTTAACTACATTGGTCAGGTGTGTGAAAAATCCACACCCCTGAGCAGCATAGTTAGGCCAATCCAAGTCCCCATGTAGACAGAACTAAATCAACAAAAGAATTCTTCCATCAGCCTAGATACTACCTCTCAGGGAGGTGGATTACCTATGCTGATGGGAGAATGCTTCCCATCAGCATAGCAATGTCTACACTAAGCGCTACAGTGCATAGCTGTAGCATATTAACTGTAGTAGACAATCCCTTAGAAACTGATTTAGTTTAATCAATGCAACCTCCATGGATTTCGGATTAGCAGTGCCTTATAGCAATTTAGTTTGATTCCTCCTGAGTTAATTAAGGGTATGTCTACACTGCAGAGATTATACCTGCATAGCCTGAATCGACAGGTAGAAATCGATCTCTCGGGGATCAAATTATCGCGTCTCGTCGGGATGTGACAATCGATCCCCGAATCGACGCTCTTACTCCACCAGCAGAGGTGGGAGTAAGCGCTGTCGACGGGGAGCCGCGGAGGTCGATTTTGCCGCCGTCCTCACAGCGGGGTAAGTCGGCTCCGATAGGTCGAATTCAGCTACGCTATTCGCGTAGCTGAATTTGCGTATATTAGATCGACACCCTCCCCCCCACCCCCCGTAGTGAAGACCTGCCCATCGACAGAGCCAACACCAACAGAAGGGGATATTGGTGTAGCAACACCAGGTTGCTGAATGAAGTTAGCTAGTTGCCAGAAGCCCCCTTTCATTGACATAAGGTGTTAATGCAGCATAACTAAGTCATTCAGGGGTGTGGTTTTTCCACACTCTGGGCCCTGACCCACATGCCTATGCTGCTATTGCTTTCCAGTGTACACCAGGCATAAAAGAGATCATTAGTGTTAATTGGTGAAATTGATGCCACTTTCTCTGGGCTGCAAGGTGAGCTAAGCTCCTGGAAAGCTGACCCTGGGGGCCAATCCTAGGCAGTTTTGGGGTCTGTCACTCCCCAGCAGTCAGCAGAGATACATGGGTGGTGTAATGGAGCAGGGAGTGTGGAGTCTGACCCCCAACCCTCCCAATCTGGAGCTGGGCGCTTGTATCTGCTCTTTGAGACTCGCTGGGACGTTCCCATCGGGATGCGGCCTCCGCTCCAAACTCTCCCCAGGTTCGGGGCCGGTCCGTCCAGGCCCAACCCCAAAGGCCATTTGCCAGGCAGACAGGCCCAGGCTCTCGGCAGCGCCCCCGGACCCCTTCCCCCGCCCCGGGAACGTCACACATTAACCACCCCTGGCCAGGAAGCCACTCACGCGGCGAGGGCGGGCGGCCGGAGCCAGCGCAGGGGGCCCAGGCCAGCTGCAGCCCCCGCCGCGCTCCGGAGCACGCACCATGGCTGGGGGCGGCTGGTTGTGCGGCTCCCGGGAGGGCTTCGCTGGCCTCTGGGTGAGTGAGCTGCCCGCGTCCCCGGCTGTGGGAGCGTTTTCACAACCCCCCTCTCCCCCGGCAGTCCCCAGCCGATCGCTCTGCAGCGGGCGGGCATCGCATCGGCTGCTCGCTGCCCCGCGTTGCAGCTGGGCACGGTTCGGATCTTGCAGCTGCTGCTACCACCCGTGGAGCCTGCTGTCTGGTACCCCGGTTGCAGTGCGTGTACATAGCCCAACGCTGGGTTCTGTGCACGGGGGAGGGGGGCACTTAAACGCTGCCTAGTGCCTGGAGATGGGGACCATTCCCTCTTCCGAGCCATGCAATAACTGCAGCAACTTCCCAGCTACTCAGTGCCCGCTGGCTTCTCTCTCTCGGGTTTTCCTCTTTGCAGTGTTATATGACAGGGCACTTTATCTCCACCTGCAGAGTCCAGACCTTTGGGAGCTTTGCCCACTCTCCAGCCATTTCTCCTCTCAATCATTGCAGCCAAATGGTTCATCACCCCTTGCTGCAGGGGGTGGGAGGAAAGCGAAGTACAGTGACATGGGGGGGGGGGGGGAGAGACCAACTGGTGGGGGGTGTAGGAGAGATCCAACAAGGAGAACTAGAACCCACAGTGAAGGAAAGCCCGCACCTGCCCAGCAGTGTTATAGAGCTCCACCCATTCATAGATAGCACCTCTCTGCTTCAGTGACCTTTGTTACTTCAAGAAACTTTGGACTTATGTGGAAGTTGAAACCCTTTCCCATGAGCCCTTAGCTTTTGGCACAGCCCAAAGCTAATACACCACTCTGGACTTCAATATTTGAAAGTATAAGCTACAAGAACATACGTGGAAAGCAGTCAAAATCTGTAATAAATTGCTATGCTGGTTGTGATACTTTTGCATCATACATTGTCTCTACCTATTACCAGTGGTGAAAATATTTGCAACCCTTCTAATGTATAAGGCCATGTCTACACCACAAAATTGTCAACTTAACTTACGTCGGCATACAGCCACTGCAATTATTAAATCGCTTGACTGTGCACACATTTGGCTCCTTAGGTCAGCGGTAAGGTGACACCAGGCTCGCTTGTATTCATAGGAGTGCTGGGGCTTCTGCCGCAATCGCTGGCTTGAAGTGATTTCTATTATATACCAGGCTTACAGTTTGGTTCAATGGCTCTCAGCACCCCCACTATAAAAATTGTTCCAGCACCCCTGCTTGTATTGTCAGCCTTGGGCATTATGGGACGGCTCCTGAAAGCCAGTAACAGTCAGTGTAAGTAATGCAATGTCAACACTGACACTGCTTTGACCTAATTACATCGACCGTGACTGCGCCACTCGGGGAGGTGATGTTATTAAGTTGGTGTAGAGAGGCATCTGCATGGGTGTGAGCCAAATGTAAGTGAAGATACTTCCACAGCTAGATCAATGCAAGGCAGTTTATGTCAACCTAACCGTGTAGTGGCCCAAGTCAAGACACTAAAATTACTGTTAGCTGGAGCCATTACAGGTACCGCAATAATTTTTATATGGGAAAGAAGCTCCTCCAACTGACACTGTATCTGAGCAAGAAATAATGGTGGTTGGAAATAAATACATTAATATTACAAAAAACGGTATTAAAACATTAAGAATGAAACCCTTTCCCATTAAAGTCAATGGGACTTTTGAAGTTGACATCAATGGGGCAGGATTTCACTCTCAATATATAATGGGCCAAATTATTTTCTGAATTACACTAAGCATTCAGTGGGGCTTAACTAGAGTAGAACTTAGTCCATGATGGAAGGATATTAAAATGGCTTTAGCCTTCCTTATGTTAACTTTACTTCAGTATACACCTTTAATGTTATGTATTCATAAGAGAAATACTTTTAAAAGGGCTATGGTGAATAGAAACCTAAAGGGGGACACTTTACAGTCTCCTTGCTAAAAACTGATAAAGCCTCATAGTAATTAGCAAACCATCATCCACTTTCTCTCCTCACCAAGTGATTGCTTTCTTCTCAGCCTTGCCTATCAGCATACTGAATAGGAAGGTCCACATCAGGTGTCAGTAGCCCCCTAACTAATGAGAGCACTGATACCACCCTAGCAAGCAGCTAAAGGAAAGATAATAGACTCCACTTACATGGAGCTAAAACAAATGTATGTGATTTCCCAGTTATATCCACACCTGTCTCTCTAATCCTGTGAAAATGATCCTAGCACTGGTCTTTTGAAAGTAACCCAAGCACAGGTCCAACCAGTGCCGGTGGCTGCTCTTAATAGCCAATGCTCCAATTGTGCACTGTGACCTACACGAACAAATTGTTGGGCTCACATGGAATCCCAGTCAAGTCAATGGGGCTCTGCGCAGGCATGGCCATCCAGCTGGGCACATCACAATGCAGGATCAAGACTCAAGACCATTCAGGGGCTTAGGGAATCATAGGGGCAGCAACCTGAAACCAATCCACTGAATATGAACAATGCAGGCGAGTGCTGGGTTATCAATCCCAGAGAGATATCTGGCAGCAAAAGCTTCAACATTAAATCCTTCAATCACTTGAGCACCAGCCTGGAATCTGCCATAACTATCTCTCCTCCTATTCATTACCCCCTAAAAGCTCCAGGAGAACCAAAAATATCCACGCAGTCCCATCTGTTCTACCCTGGTGATAGAAGGAAGAGTTCAAGAAATGTAGGCTAAAA
Organism: Chrysemys picta bellii; assembly: GCF_011386835.1. Lineage (NCBI taxonomy): Eukaryota > Metazoa > Chordata > Testudines > Emydidae > Chrysemys > Chrysemys picta. The sequence continues at coordinate 69,144,287 of NC_088800.1, read as the reverse complement.
TTTTCAAACATGGCTGCCTAAAATTAGGCTCCTAAATGCATGTTTAGACATCTTAATAAAAGGGGCCTAATTCTCTGAACACCCACAAATCTCTCACATATCAATGGGAGCTGCAGTAAGGTTGCCAAGCCTCCAGGATTGTCCTGGAAATCTCCAGGAATTAAAGATTAATCTTTAATTAAAGATTATGTCATGTGATGAAACCTCCAGGAATACATCCAACCAAAATTGGCAACCCTAAACTGCAGATGTTCAGCACTTTGAAAATCAGGCCACTTTTATTTAGGTGCCTAAATACAGACTTGGGAGTTTCACTTCAGTCACTGATGTTTGAAGGTTTTGGTTTTATTTCTCTGTGTAACATCTTCCTCCCACCTTCAGGCCCAATTTCTGTACAAACACCAGGGCCCATGAAAGTAAGGACCAAAGCATTATTCACTGTAAGCATCTGACTAGCATAGCAGTTACCTGCTGAATACCCCTTTCAGATACCACATGCTCAGACTTGTCCCCAGTGTGCCTGGTAGTTATTTCCCCCTGTAAATCCCCATGGGAAGGAATCTTTGCTGTTATTCTGTAATTTCTGTAATCCACATACTTACTTAAAAATTTTCAAATATAAAAAAAATCATTGTACTGTCAATTTCATTATGCTAACACCCTAATCCAACTATCTGATCATGGGATTTTTAAAATACATTCCCAGAGATTATACATTAAAGATTTCAGGAGGTGGGGGGAAAGGAAGTAACAGAGTGCAGTTTATATACTGAATTTAACAGACCTTATCTCTCCTCCTAATCCTCTCCTTAGCCTATTTTATCTTACTCAATTAACAACTCTCCATAGCCTTCCTGTTTCCCTGGTCCACAACCTTGAAGTAATCTTTGACTCTAACCTCTCTTTTTCCTCCACATCCCAGTTTCTTCCTTAATCCTCAATCCTCTCAGTTTTTCCTCTCTAGTTTTTCCAGTCTGTCCTTTCTTTATTATCTCAACTGCTAAAATCCCTGGCCATTCCCTGCTTATTTCTTACTCTGCTTTCTGGAGCTCTCTCAAAAACATAAGAACGGCCATACTGGGTCAGACCAAAGGTCCATCTAACCCAGTATCCTGTCTTCTGATAGTGGCTAATGTCAGGAGCCCCAGAGGGAATGATCAGAACAGGTAATCATCAAGTTATCCATCCTATCACCCATTCCCCGCTTCTGGCAAACAGAGGGTATGGACACCATCCCTGTCCATACTGACTAATGTCCATTGATGGACCTATCGTCCATTAATTTATCTAATTCTTTTTTGAACTCTGTTATAGTCTTGGCCTTCACATGCATTTTGTGAAGAAATACTTCATTTTGTTTGTTTTAAACCTGCTGCCTATTAATTTCATTTGGTGACCCCTAGTTCTTGTGTCATGAGAAGAAGTAAATAACACTTCCTTATGTACTTTCTCCACATCAGTCATGATTTTATAGACCTCTATTATATCCCCCTTTAGTCATCTCTTTTCCAAGCTGAAAAGTCCCAGTTTTACCGATCTCTCCTTTCTAGCCTTCCCTCATCTCCCCCCTCCCACCTCCAGTTCATCCAAAATGCTAAAAAAATCTACCTCTCTCTCCCATCTCTTTAACCATGTCATTCCCCTACCCCCCTTGAATCTTTCTGTTGTTCAAACTCCTTTTAAACTGTAAATGTTTAAAAACAGCTCTTCAGCTGGTGTAAATCAGCATAGTCCTCAACCAACCTATATTGATTTACTCCAGCTGAGGATCTGGTCCCTTCTCTCTGTTTTTCCATACAGTCCAAGATAGGGGTAAGGTCGATAGCAGGCTATGGCTGTGCTAAACCATTTCTCTGTGTGTGTTGTTGCAGGACTGGAATCAGACGTGGTATACAGATAACCCAAGCTTTACCCAGTGTTTTCAGAATACAGTCATTGCTTGGATTCCCTGTGCCTATCTTTGGATCTGTTTTCCATTCTATTACCTGTTTCTTGAGCACCACAGCAGAGGATATATCAGAATGTCGCACCTCTTCAAAACTAAAATGGTAATAATCAAAAATAATACCTAGCTATGACACATAGCACTTTTCATCTGTAGATCTCAAAACACTTTGCAAAGGAGGTCAATATCATTATTCCCATTTTACAGATGGAGAAACTGAGGCACAGAGCGGTAAAGGGACTTGACCCAGGTCCCTAAGTAGGCCAGTGCAGAGGCAAATCTCCTGAACCCCAGTCTGTTGCTTGCTCCACTAGGGTCACACTAGCTAGTATTAGAGGCTGGGTATTTAATGCTAAATTTATTGTGACTTTGTTTTTCTAAGTCAGGGATGGGCAAACTTTTTGGCCTGAGGGCTGCATCGGGTTTCGTAAATTGTATGGAGGGACAGTTAGGGGAGGGGGTCGTGACCTGGCCCCCACCTCCTATCTGCCCCCCCTCAGGACTCCTGTCCCATCCAACCCTCCCCCCCCCCATTCCCTGACAGCCCCTCTGGGACCCCTGCCCCCTCCACACCTCTCTGTCCCCTGACTGCCCCCAGACCCTGCCGCCACCCCATCCCACCACTTCTCTCATTCCTGACAGCCCCCACCGGGTCCCCTGCCCCATCCAACCACCCCTTCTCCCTGCCCCGTCGCCCCATCCAGTCCCCCCTCCTTCTTGACTGCCCCCTGGGACTCCTGACCCCATTAAACCTCCTGTTTCCCCCCCAACCACATCCCCGCCCCCTGACCACCATCCCGAACTCCCCTGCCCTCTATCCAACCCCCCCAGATCCCTGCCCCTTTACCATGCTCTGCCTGGAGCACTGGTGGCTGGCAGCGCTACAGTCACGCTGCCTGCCTGGAGCCAGCCACGCCGTCGCCACCGCACATCACAGAGACCGGGTCAGGCCCCAGGAGCTCACAGCCCTGCCGCCCAGAGCATTGTGACAGCAGCGGAGCGAACAAGCTGAGGCTGCGGGGGAGGGGCCGGGGGCGAGTGTCCCAGGCCAGGAGCTCAGGGTCCGGCCAGGCAGGACGGTCCTGCAGGCTGTAGTTTGCCCACTCCTGTTCTAAGTGGTTAAAATTGTCTTGATAATCTCCTTTGAATCCCCCATCCTCCTCGTGGTTAGTATGACTGTGTAGGTTACATTGTCTTTGTCTGATTGTGGATCTCCCATATAAGTGCCAGATCCGGAGAGCCTGACTTAGTTTTTACTCTCTTCTTAATCAGGTAAGCTCAGTTCTGAGCTGAGGAGTGAGTGAGTAAGGATTTCAGGATCTGGCCTAAAACAGAACAACAATCCTTGTAGCACTCTCCATCTTAGCCTGCCCCTACTTCCCAAACTGCTTCCAATCACAGTGTGTCCCAAACCGCCCCAAACTGCTTCCAATCACAGTGTGTCCCAAACCGCCCCTTTACTGTACCTTACAGTACACAGACTACTGTTATCATACTTATCCTTTTACAGTCCAGTCCAACATGTTTGTTTCCCTCTCCCAGGTACTTGGATTTATATTGATATTATTGTGTTTTTCAAACCTATTCTATACCCTTTGGGAAATAAATCAAGGAACCCTACGAGCTCCAGTGTTCTTCATTAGCCCAGCAGTTCTGGGGATCACAATGGTAATTCCTTTTTTTTTTTTTTAAACATAAGTTTCAATTTAACTATTATAGGGCAAAGCTGGTCTTGGCCCTCTTGCCCCTCACTCTTGGTGGATGCAGAAGACCCAATCGACAGCAGGACTGATGGGGTTCTATAGGTGAGCTGGTTTTGTCTGCAAAAACCTGTGCACTGTGAAGCTGTGTTCTCTGAGGCTTCACCTGTGGTGCTGCATGAAATGGTGGCAGGCCACGGTTGGCACAGTGGTGTGGTCACTTAGTCTGCACCTGTATGGCTCCACTGACCCAAAGCACCATGTGGGAGCTGATGCAGCAGAGGCTATGGCATCCCTGTGGTTGCAGTAGTGACTGCAGAGTGGCCCCAGGCAAAAGGAGAGAGGATTCCATTTCCCACCACCTACATGTGGTAGAATTAAATGTTACCAGAAGGGGAACAATAGTTCAGCCCATTAACATTGAACTGATCTGACACCAGCAGACAATAACCTCTATTGACCATTAACTTGAAAGTGTTAATTGTTTCTCTCTTCTTCCCAGATCCCTGCAGTGTTTCTCACCCAGTTTGAGAGGCTGAAGGGTGTTCAGTCTTCGGGCATCTTGTTGATTTATTGGCTACTGTCATTCCTGGCTGCTACTGTGACTGTTAGTTCTAAAATTCAACAGGACCTGGAAGGGGTAAGCAGAACTTCTAGTTTCAGCATGTGCCTCTGGTAAGGTCTCCCGTGTAGCCACTCTTTGCCAGCAGAAGAGAGCTCTCCTGCCAGCAAAATAAAACCATCCCCAATGAGAGGCGGTTAGCAGGAGAGCGTCTCCCGCCGACAAAGCACTATCCACACCTGTGCTTTTCATCGGTAAAACTTTTGTCAGTCAGGGGTGTGTTTTTTTCACACCCCTGACCGACAAAAGTTTTACCAACAAAAGTGCGGTGTAGACATAGCCTTAACAACAGCATGGCTCCATTTGGCCCTCTTGTTTGCTGTCTTGGCCATTAGGCCAAGAACTAAAGAGGGCAGTAGACTGAATTGCTCTCTCCAAGTAGCCACACTGAATTATGCTTGAGGAGCATTGGCCAGACAGTTTGAAAGAAACGAGCACTGCCACTACCCAGGCTGCATCTGTTCTATGGGTGAAAAGAGCACTTTAATCTCCAGGCCCCACAGCTTTTCTGAGCACCCAATTCACACACAAATCAAAGGAAAAATGCTCTTTGAATTTTAGTGCTGTTACTAAGGCCTGGTCTACACATAGATTTTGTACTGGTAGAACTGTGTCAGTTAGGGCGTGTGGATTTTTACCAGTATAGTAATTCCAGTACAGCCTCTAGGGTGGATACAGTTTTACTAGTATAAAGGCACCTTGTATTGTTAAAGTTTATTCCCTTTCCCATCTGGGAATAGCTATACCTGTATAAACACATTTATACCAGTATGACTGTGTCCATACTATGGAGTTGTACTGCATTAACTATACTGGTATCATTAAAGAGGTACAACATGTGCATGTAGCAAGATCAGGCAGAGCAACTTGATTTCAGAGAGCCACTTCTGCTGTAGATCTTTTATAGCAGCTGTTTTGGTTTCATTAGGTTGAGCGTCTATATGTTAAAACTCACTGGATAGATTTATGGACCTGATACTTACCAGTACTGGTCATTCTCCTAAGTGATAAACCCCACAGGTGAATCTTTCTGTGACAACAGGGAAAGATCAGAAGTTCAAATCAGCACCTATATTTCACTGACAGATAGAAGAATGATACACTCCCACAAGACAAGGATGGTGGGAACTCACTATTGTATTGAATTAATATTGATTGAATTAATTAATGTTAATTAGTCCCACACTCTAGGGACATGCTAGGCATTTGACATTGCCATCTTCTTTTTATTGTCATGATATAATTTCCCACTCATGTAATTCTTCCACACTGCTTGCCTGTCTCAGACACAGAGCGGATTATGAGGCCCACGGGGAGGTTCCCCAAACAGCTCCAGAACACACTATTTAGAATAAAACCAGGGAATAGCCTTTTTCCATTTTGAAGTATAGGTGAATGGGGAATTTATATCCTCACAGGACTCAACCCCTTGCATTAGTTTAAATTAAGCAGCCATAAACATTTACTGGAAACTGCCTAGTCAAAGCCTGACACTGCCATTTTCAAAGCAGGCTAAGGGACCCAAATCCCCCTGAATTACAGTGGGATTTCAGCATCTAGCTCTTTTAGGCGCCTTCGAAAACCCCAAACTGAAACCTTTACTCTAGTCTAAACTATAGTTACACTCCAGCTCCCCCCAGTGGTTTGTTAGTGCATGTGTTGTGATTTTCAAATTGCATGAGTTTTCCGTATCAATAACAGTAATTTAACTCTTATATAGCACACTCTATAAGAAACTGGTGCAAGAAATACACATGGCACACATCCACAGCAACACTCAGAGCTTATGGCTTACACAGTGTGTGAATCCACCTCTCTTTAGTGATTTCACATTAAGTATTTTACCTCAACCTCAGCAATTCTCTTTTTCGTAGGGCTTCCCAGAGGACCCCTTCCGTCATGTCACCTCTTACATTTATTTTATCCTGCTTCTAGTAGAGGTCGTACTGTTCTTCTTTACCGATTGGCCTCCCTTCTTCTCAAAAGCTGTCAATGACTCTGTAAGTATATTTGACTTCTTCAAAGCTCATCAGTCCCTTGTCTAAAACCCACTGGAAATGGGCAGTTCAGATGAATGTCTGAGATGAAAACATGGCAGCCTACATATAGACCAGTATTTAAAAAAAAAAACATGCCAAGGTTTCTGGGTCCCCAGCTTGATTTTCAGAGGTTTCATAGATTAGAAGGCCAGAAGGGACCTATGATCATCTAGTCTAACCTGTAATGCCCTGAGCATAGGACCTCCCTGAATTAATGCCTGTTTGAACAAGAATGTGTCTTTTAGAAAAACATCCAACCATCATTTTAAAATTTCCAATGATGGAGAATCCACCACCACCCTTGGTAATTTGTCCCACTGGTTAATTAACCTCTCCGTTACAAATGTCCACCTTGTATCTAGTCTAAATTTGTCTATCTTGAACTTGCAGCCCTTGGCTCTTTGAGCAGCTCTAGTTCCCATTGACTTCAACTGGAGTTGCAGATGTTCTGCAGCTCTGAGACGCAGTCCCGAGCTCTCTGAGTTTGGTGCCAAAAACAGAGGCAGTCTACGGCAGGGGACATGTTTGAAAACATAAGTCTAAAATTGTATTATTTATTTATTGTATTGATTCATCACCCTTCTTTTGTCTGTTTTTCCCACCTATTGCATCCAGACTGACATCCACATTGTGAACTCACTGGGATGAGGATTGTGGTTTTATACTTCTTCCCTGTGTCTGGGCCCTGATACTTGCATGAAATTCCTAAGTAGTTCTGTAATAAAATATTACAAACAACAACAACAGAACTGGCCAGTGAGGCAATTTAAAACAAATTATTGGATGTAAGAAGGTCCCATGTCAGCCTGCATTAATAGAAATGGGCCTCAAGTATTATTCCTACTAGCATCCTATGTTCTGTACTGTACACACAGAGAATGACTAAGGATTCCATTTTGTGTCTGACAGCCAAGACAAAGCGGCTTTAACCAATACTATATGTAGTCCCACATGAGGTTAATGTATCGGAATAGAGGCAATTATCTAGAAACAACAGGTCTTATTAAAAGTGCAAAATTAGATCTTGATGGCAAATTGAGGCGCATTCCATGTTATGTTCACTGCCTTGCTCAGGAAGATCTGAGATGACAGGGAGAGATGTAAGTGGATGTCTCCAAAGGGAGAGTACGGAAAGTCACTCCCAGAAATAGTTGATCCTGAGAATCAAGTGTATTTTTTTAACATGCTTCTGCTTTGCCCTGCACAGGACAAATCGGAGAAAAGGGTTTACAGTGCAAATGACCAGACAGACTATATAACCAGTGCCACAGGACCATGTCTCTGCCTGTGCTGAACCTGGCATACTGATGCTTCATATGTACATTCTGAAAAACTAGTGACCTATCCCTATCCACACATCTCACTTCCATTTTCAGTGCTGTTACCATACCGTGCTGACATTTGCCACATGCCTTCCCAGTGCAGCCAGCATTGCATCTCCCTTCACTACAATCATGGCAGTAATACTTCATCTTTTATAAACAAGTCATAGCCCAACTCCTGCATGAAATTAGTGTTTGTAGATCACAATATGAAGAAAAGGGTACCCCTTGCTCCCAGCTCAGGCCTCATTCAGATTTGAATTAGTAAAGATCTGCTGCTTACAGCAGTCATAGTCTTAGTACCTTAACACAAGCCAGTTGCACATCATTTCTTGGTGGGGCAAAACCGGGATATTGTGTTTATGCAGTATGTGACTATTTCTACATATGAAACTTGTCTGTTTTTCCTCTCACAGAGTCCGTGTCCAGAACTTGGTGCTTCTTTTGTTTCCAAAATCACTTTCTGGTGGTTCTCTGGGTAAGAAAACAAGCGGCAAGAGACGTTTACTCTAAAATATCGGATAAGCTCCATCAGCTTAAGGCAGAAGGGCCCAGATCTTTGCTGGTATTTAGGCACCTAACTCCATTTCAATTAAATGGGAGATAGTCGCCTAAATACCTTTGAGGATCTGGGCTGAGGTTTAAGGGACAGTGGCAAAGCTGACAAGCTCAGAGTTCCTTGCAACAAGACTAATTCTTTCCTCAGACACCTATGTGTACTCCCCAGGGCTCAAACTGTGCTCTGAGTTACGCTAACGCAGTAGAGGTCTTTTTCACACCTGGATTTGAAGGGGACTTGAGTATAGAATTTGCCCAGGTAACTTTGTGACTTGGAAAAATCCAGCCACCCTTCAAAATGATCACTGCAACTCTGCTAACATCCCAGCTTTCTGTCAGGAGAGCCTCTTTCAATCTCTACAGGGCCCCAGGGTAGTTAGAGATCATGAAGTTGCACCATCCTGCTACTTAGTTTTCATGAGCAAAGTGGTTCCTGAAATTTTTGAGAATACTTAAAATATTCTTGTAAATGTTTAGGGGTGGGGCAGCCAGCAACCATGCAGAATGGAAGGACAGTGCCAGATGCCCCCATACAATGGGCCTGCTCTCAGATAGGCCAGGCCCTGTCTCTGTTTCACAGGAGTCATGGGAAGCAGAATGCAAGTTTGAACAACCTCAGGGCTGATCTAATTTATGCGGGGGGGGGGGGGGGACGACACAAGGCCGCTGAATGGCCCCCAAGAACATGGAGGTTGCAAAGTGAGCTTAAAATCACCTTTGTCCTCACCTTTCTGTCCCTGCCCCAAGCTCAAGAACGGAGTAACTGAGAATTAGGCTTAATATGTAGGACTAATTTAAGGCCAATCAACTGAACATTTTTCTTGGACACACAATCCTCTGTGCTTGGGACCGTTAACCATTTATTTTACAGGCTAGTCTGGAAAGGCTATCGGCAGCCGTTACAAGCAGACGACTTATGGTCACTGATGAAAGAAAACTCCTCAGAGGAAATTGTTTCCCAGTTTGAAAGAGAATGGAAAAAGTACTGTAACAGAGCCAAGCAGTAAGTACTTGTTCCAGAGGGTGGGAGTTTCTCCTCTAGCTAATGCAGAGCTAGCATGTTCAGCTTCCCAGGTGCTAACACACCACCTCAGAGCCCCATTTGACACCCTCTAGTTCTCATTAAAGACTGGATCGTGGGGTTTATGCTGATAGGGCCAAATCCTGGACACCAGGGCTCAGCCCATGTGAGGGATTGTGTGCTGGAGATCACCGTGGGGGCTGAGTGTGGTAGGGTGCGAAGGAAGCTGCACTGCTGCTGTTTGTGCAGCTTCAGAGATGAGGCAGCCCCAGGGCCATTGTATTCCCTATTTGCACAAGGGAATGGGCAATGGAGTCACTGCCATTGAATCCTCAACTCATTCAACTAGTGGAAGGCAGCCCCTGTGGATGGAATACTCGGCAAGGAGAACTTTGTGGAGTTTCCCTTCCCTTGGGCTCTTTCCACTGCCAGGTGATCTTCTGGCCATTTATCATTTAGAGCCATCTGACCTTAACTATGTTGAAATCTACTGGGGAACATCTTTTAATGTCCAAATATCCAGAACTGCTTTGGGGCAGGGACCATCTTTTTGTTCTGTATTTTTACAGGGGTCCTGTTCCATGACTGGAGCTGTTAAGTGCTGCCACAATACAAATAAATAACTCACTATTCAGGCCACTTGGGAAGCCCCGATTCCAAGTGTGGAGTGTTTATAGTGCTGTTGACAGCCCAAGTCAAACACTTCAGGCCTTCTTTGGTTTGCAGCCAATTTTCTTTGTGTTTATTTCTTTAGAAACACAGAATCCATCAAATACAAGAAGGATCAACAAAGTGGAGCTGGTTTGGTTGAGACAGAAGAGACCCAGGTTCTACTGCAGCCAGAACAGGGTCAGAGTGAGCCACTGTTGAAAGCATTTTGGAACATGTTTGGAACCTATTTCCTTCTTGGTACCCTCAGCTTAGTCATCTGTGACGTCTTCTTGTTTTCTGTCCCAAAGATACTGAGGTACTTGCACATTCAGGAATGACTGTCTAGAAGGAAATGCTGTACATACCCTTACATTAACTACTTTTTCCTTACGTTATTTTTTTATGTGATGAAAGGTGTCAGATCTGGCATCTTTGGATCGCTAAATCCTCTATTTATTTGCTAAGCAAATGTGGCACTGGCCACATAACACAAGGTTCCTTGCACTTCTCTGCCAGGTTATTCCAATCTCTGTCACATAGAGAGAGACTTAAACCTCCAAGTCCTGAAAATTGGTGGTCTCTTTGTTACCAAAGGTGGCAGTTAGGGCCAGTATAATGGTCTCAGTATAGTACATACACATCACAAAAGTCATTTCACACAGGCTGCCAAACAGCCATCAGATGGCCGTGACTTTTCGTCAACACTGATGGGAACAAGATTCAAGCTGTTGCAGCATTGCCAAATCCAAGTCTTTAAATATCATGAGTCAGGCTCCTAAATTTCAGGAAATTGTCGTAAAAATTATGTTTAATATCTTTGGGGTTCTTTTTACTTGGCTTATGGGATTTGAGCTTTTAGGGTGCAGTGCACCTAGGTCATGTTTTCAAGCTTCTCTCTGTGACCAGAGGACTAGAAACTTACTACTTGTTTTTAAAATGAAAGCCGAGGCTCTTAATTGCATGACTGCAGGAGCTGGGGCTTTAAGGAACACATTGGATATCATGAGACTCCATATAAAACCGTGAGAGCAGACAACGCACTTGTAACTGTAGAATTGAAAGACTCTGTGCTTTGTATCCAATGATAAATTATAAACAGTAGAATAATGCCCCCCTATAGTTCTTAGAAAACTACTTCTTCAGGTAAGTATTTTTCTGCAACAGTATTGGTTCAGCGCCAAAATGCATTATAGTATCACTTCAGACGAGTCAAACCCAGTTCGCAGGTGGAATAAGAGCCTGAAACACCATTGACTGCAGCATAGTGGTATTTATACCACATATATATCAGCAATGAATGTGGCCATTGATTTCTCTGATATTTCCGATCAACTCATGCAACCCAAAAAGAAATGCAATTAGGACTGTCAAGTGATTTAAAAAGTTTGTTGTGATTAATCGTGCGATTAATCGCGCTGTTGAACAATAATAGAATAACATTTATTTAAATATTTTTGGATGTTTTCTACATTTTTAAGTTTTTTCTTACTACAAATATTTGCACGGTAAAAAACAAAAGAAATAGTATTTTTCCAGTTCCTCCATTACAAGTACTGTAGTGCAATCTCTATCATGAAAGTTGAACTTACACATGTAGAATTATGTACAAAAAAAACCCTGCATTCAAAAATAAAACAATGTAAAACTTTAGAGCTTATAAATCCACTCAGTCCTACTTCTTGTTCAGCCAATCAGCCAAACAACATTTTTACATTTGCAGCAGATAATGCTGCCCGCTTCTTGTTTACGTCACCTGAAAGTGAGAAGAGGTGTTCACATGGCACTACTGTAGCTGGCGTCGCAAGATATTTACGTGCCAGATGCATTAAAGATTCATATGTCCCTTCATGCTTCAACTACCATTCCAGAGCACTTGCGTCCATGCTTATGACAGGTTCTACTCGATAAAGATTCAAAACAGTGCAGACCAACGCATGTTCATTTTCATCATCTGAGTCAGATGCCACCAGCAGAAAGTTGATTTTCTTTTTTGGTGGTTTGGGTTCTGTAGTTTCCACATCAGATTGTTGCTTTTTTAAGACTTCTGAAAGTCATGTCCCTCTCAGATTTTGGAAGGCACTTCAGATTCTTAAACCTTGGGTCGAGTGCTGTATCTTTCCTTAGAAATCTCACATTGATTCCGTCTTTGTGTTTTGTCAAATCTGCAGTGAAAGTGTTCTTAAAATGAGCAACATGTGCTGGGTCATCATCTGAGACTGCTATAACATGAAATATATGGCAGAATGCGGGTAAAACTGAGCAGGGGACATAAAATTCTCCCCCAAGGAGTTCAATCACAAATTTAATTAACGCTTTTTTTTTTTTAAACAAGCGTCATCAGCATGGAAACATTTCCTCTGGAATGGTGGGCGAAGCATGAAGGGGCATACGAACGTTTAGCATATCTGGCACGTAAATACCTTGCAATGCTGGCTACAAAAGTGCCATGCGAACGCTTGTTCTCACTTTCAGGTGACATTGTAAATAAGAAGCATTATCTCCTGTAAATGTAAACAAACTTGTTTGTCTTAGCGGTTGGCTGAACAAGAAGTAGGACTGGGTCGACTTGTAGGCTCTAAAGATTTAGACTGTTTTGTTTTTGAGTATAATTATGTAACCAAAAAAATCTACATTTGTAAGTTTCACTTTCATGATAAAGAGATTGCACTACAGTACTTGTATGAGGTGAATTAAAAATACGGTTTCTTTTATCATTTTTACAGTGCAAATATTTGTAATAAAAATAATATAAAGTGAGCACTGTACACTTTGTATTCTGTGTTGTAACTGAAGTCAATGTATTTGAAAATGTAGAAAAAAAACATCCAAAAGTATTTAATAAATTTCAATTGGGATTCTATTGTTTAACAGTGTGATTAAAACTGTGATTAATCGCAATTAATTTTTTTAATTGCGATGAATTTTTTTGTGTTAATCGCATGAGTTAACTGCGATTAATCAACAGCCCTAAATGCAGTAGATCATTTTACACTGCAGTTGCACCGTACCGTGCTGGGAAAGTGTGATGCTAGGACATCTCTGCTCCAGCATGAGAAGGAGCAGTTGAATGTTCTGACCTGCAGTAAAATAAAACAAAAGCTAGGTTGGGTGCTGCCATTTTACATACTTGGGATGCTGAGCTGTTTGCCCAGCCTTCTATTGTTTTACTGACAAATATCAGCCAGTGAGGGTTACAAAGCCTGTAGCCTTGCTAAAGACAAGACAAAAAATCCCCACTGTTTAGGCCTTTCTAAAAATACTGCCTGCTGTAAGGGACATGTATTTTGTAATCTCAGTTTGTATCCATCCGCTCAACGTTCTCTTGCAGCCTTTTCCTGGAGTTCATCATGGACCGAGAAGCCCCAAATTGGAGAGGTTATTTCTATGCAACGTTACTGTTCCTATTAGCTTGCCTCCAGACTCTGTTTGAACAACGTTACATGTACGTATGTCTTGTACTGGGAATGAGGCTGAAGACTGCAGTCACAGGCCTAGTGTATAGGAAGGTAAGCCAGCTTTTCCCTTGGGGAGTTGTTTTTCTTATCAACCACTAATGTTTTTGATGCAATGGTATGTAATAACTTCTACCCCAAATATGAATAATAGTTAAGAGCTGTTTTTAGCAAATAATTCTGTGGTTACACTGCAAGTGAAGGGCAGCTGCATAAATCTCCATGAGATCTGGGGAAAGCATTGTCCCGTTTGCTGTTGTGAGGTTCATGGAGTAGCTCTTACATCTAAAAAAAAAAAAAAAGGACTGGAGAGCAGGGCGTGAAAGGTGTGCTTTGCCGAGCAAGCTAGACATTATTTCATTTCTTATTGAGCACTGAATAGACTCATCTGCAGGGTGAAGTCACATGACCCTGAATGATGTTTTCATTCTTGATACTACAGTGACTAGGACTTGGCCTCTTTATGAGCCTGATCCTTCTTCCCTTTGACCTCAGCATGAAGTTGGTTATTTATTTTCTGAACAGAAGCTGATTTTGACTGTTTGGGCTCTTGCTTCTCCCACCCCTACCCCATCCCACCCCTAGATCTTGGTCATGTCAAATGCAGCAAGGAGAGCAGCAACTGTAGGAGAAATTGTCAATCTGGTATGTGTCGATGTGCAAAGATTAATGGATCTCATTATATATTTTAATGGGACCTGGCTTGCTCCCATCCGGATCATCATCTGCTTTGTCTTCCTGTGGCAGGTAAGAGATGGTCACATCTATCTGTTCCTGTTCATGAGATCAATGGTAAAGAGAAGTTGTCATGAGTCCGGTGTGAAGTTTGCTGCCCAGAACAACCTGATATTTCCATCTGTCTCTTTTCCCATCTATCTTTGAGCTCTGTGGTATAAAGCAAACACAAACACGCACATTCATTAGAAGGAAAAATGAGTTTCCCCACACATTTAAATGCGTCTCTTCATTGTTGTTTGTTATTCTTCACTGGATGCCTTGCTTTGCTCCATCCTTCCACCCACACAACACACAGTTCTTGGCTTAATTTTGTGGATTCCAGTGTTCAGTCTGATCTCCTAGATAAAGACAATGAATGCGACTGTTCTTACAACCTGCTCATGGAAAAAAGGGGTCTCTCCTTCCGGTGGTGCCATTTAGAAGAAAAATATGTTGCCCTTTCACAATCAATACTATAACTGTTTTCAGCTCTCTGACTTTCAGGGTTCTGGTGTTCAGTTATTTGGCACAGCCTTAAAACATAACAATGAGTATGAGCTGCAATGTGAACTTTCCTACACTTTATCCTAAAGGCTGATTCCCATGAAGTCAGTGAGACAGTGAGGCAATTTGATGAGCGCGATCATTGTGATACTGTTATGAGAAAGGTTCGTTGTAGGCTTACTGGGTAAACTAGATTTACTACGTGCCAACGTTAGGATATAAATGATCCTGAATTAGTGCAAGACTGAGATGAGCTAGATAATGCTAGTGACCTTTCCATCCCTACATTTAATGAGGAGTGTATTATATTTCTGCAGAATAAAGCCCCCAGTTTTGAATCACGAGCATTTCTGTTTCAGCCTATTTGGTTCTTTGCCAGATGAAATCGTGCACCCTGTGGGGTGGGATGATCATGTTTGTAAAGTCAGGCAGCTTTGAAGACTGGGGTCCTGAGAGACTTGCATTACCCCGCTTTGCTGACTAGGATGGCCCATGCTCTTGTTAGCACCTGGAAGGGCATTACAGCACCAGAAAGTGAATTAACAACTGTATGTCATGTTGAGCATCACCGCCTTTCTGGAGATGGTGTTGCTAGTTGTCTGGGGGAATGCGGAGGTATTTGGGGGTTACTTGCAGGTAACGGATATAGAGATGTTGGTCCATCTCTTCATTTGGGAGTAATTAGTGCTCACATGAACATCAGAGACTGGTATAATCAGCTAGAGCCAGGAGTAATGCAAACTGGCATAGTGCCAATTCTACCACCCTACCTCTGCCCCAGGCATGCATCACTGTGATTATTCTAGTACTGGCCTCTCCAGCACACTGAGGTGATTTGTAAAGGGAGCAGAGATCCATTAAACACTACGCTAAGAGAGCCAAACATTTATAATTTACCATTCACGTCAAATTTGCACTCATATATCCAGTGGTCCAAAGCTAGTGCAATAAAACATTGCTGTTGCACTTTGCTAGCTGATTTAAATCCAGCCAGACCCTGCAGCATTGGCCCGTGTGACTTTCCTAAGCCAGCCACTAGATGTCTCCATTAATGCATCCAAAGGCTGCTAGAGGAAATAGCAATGAAGTGTTGGTTCTCAAGCATGTTTCTGGATCTCTCACAGACATGACTTTGTTTTGTTCCTTCAGGGAAATAAACATAATTCATCAAAATAAAAAACATTACCACCTATGAGACAGTCTATGAAAATAAAATCACTGGGCCAAGTCTCCACCCACATCATTGGCTTCTATGGGCTTCCCCCGGGGTATGTGAGAGGAGGATTTGCCTCTGTGAATTCAGTACTCAGGTGTTTTGCATCAGCACAGTTGAGTAAGGCCCATGATCACTCCAGAATTCTCATGGAGGGCTGAGGCGGCAGAAGGTTGAATTGGTCACAGTGTCTTCATTAAAATACTCCTGAAGGCAGAGGAGGAGGAAAGTTCTAGGATTACCCAAAGGAGTGTGCAGTGAAGCGTGACTTACCAGCACGGTGCCTCCTGCTGGTTGTCCTGGGAATTAGCTCTTTTCCAGCATACGGCGCGCCCTCTGCAGGCCGGTGTCTCACCTGCCGCTGGCCCCATGTCCCTCCCGGACCATGGTGCCCTTTACCTCGGGGTTCTGACCCAGCAGTACCCCCATGCTCTGGGTCTCCCCTCCCTGGGGAATCCTCAACCCTCTAAACCCACCTTGCCTCAGTGGCTACTGCCAATCATCATCTAGCCCCCGCTCACTGGGGCAGACTGCAGTCTGTAATGGCCACTCGTCATTGGCAAGGGGTTAGGACCTGCTGCCTTGCCTATTCCCAGGCTGTATCTCTGCAGCCCCAGTACCTCTGTAGACCTTCACCAAGGCCTGCAGCCTGGGGTTTTGCCAGGCTGGAGCTCTCCAGCTCCCTTGTCCTATTCCCCAGCACTGCTCCAGTTCAGGTACCTTCCTCTCAGACAGCTAGCCCTTCTCCCTCCAGGGCTGGAGAGAGAGACTCCTCAGCTCCTGGCCCACAGCCCTCTTATCAGGGCCAGCTGTGGCTGCTTCCCCAATCAGCCTAGCTTGGCTTGACTTTTAACCCCGGCTTATCGGAGTGGGGCAGCCACCCCACTACAGGGTGTTAGACACAAGCCTCAAGTGAGAAAACAGGCAAAGAACAAAGTGACCAGGAAAACTAGTATCTCTACCAATATTTCACCAATGTTTCTTGTGTTTCTACGGCAATCTCACCTCTTCTCTCCTGGCAGCTCCTGGGACCATCTGCCTTGACTGCAATTGCTGTATTTTTAATTCTTTTGCCTCTGAATTTCGTGATCACCAAGAAGAGAAGTCACTTTCAGGTACTTTTTGCCTCCTAAAAATGCAAAATGTTATCATTGGCATGTGAATTTCTGGGATTCAAGATCTAGCCTCACAGATTAAATCCTATAATTCTCACCCAAGTAAGAACCCCATGGAGCCCAAGGATAAGGAACAAAACAGAGGTGATTACATGTAGGTATATTGTAATTGCACTGAGATGTGACTAAGTGATAGCTCAGTGTTTGTTATCCATGCTGATCGTTGCTGTTTGAAAGGATCCCAGACATTCAAAGCCTCTGAAGATTGCTTATAGATTTAGTGTGAGCTCTCTAATAGGATTATATTTTGCAGGTTCATAGACCAAAATTTTAATGTTTTTCTGCTACTACTAAACAATTAAATTGCCTGAAGCTATAAAAGTAAATATCCAACCTTACAGAGCTACAGGCAAAGGGCCCACATGTTACTTAATGGCCCGGAAATCCATTCCGAATTTACAGCCAGGTTCAAGGTGGTGTTCACAAAGATGGAAGAGTGACATTTTCAGCATTCCTAATGACAGCCTCAATGGGCCTTTATTTTAGGAGGACCAGATGAACCATAAAGATAACCGAGCAAGACTCATCCATGCCATCCTCAGTGACATTAAGATCATCAAACTCTATGGCTGGGAGAAAGCCTTTATGGAGAAAGTACTCGGTATCCGAAAGCAAGAGCTTCAAGCTTTAAAAAGCTCTCAGATCCTCTTCTCGCTGTCTCTGTCTTCCTTCCACTCATCTACATTCCTGGTGAGCAGTTCACTCTCCTTTACAGCACACAGCCCGTTGTTCCCTTAGCACCATAGCTGTGCATGGCACTTTATAGACAAATCCAATAGACAGATGCCTGCCCAGAGAAATGAATAGTCTATTTGCCTGATTCTGCAAAGGGTTCCCTGCAGGCAGATCCCTACGCTCACACAGGGCCCACAAGGGCCTGAGGCTCTGTGCAAGTCCAGGGGTCCACCCACACCGAGCTCACTGCAGGATCCGGGCCTCAATATTTTTTTTATAATGCACTGTTGCCTTTGCTGCTGTCCCATCCCAGCAACATACATTATCTAGGATAGCCTTCTGGTGGGGAATGTTCATGTCACTATCTCACTGTAAAAAGAACAGGAGTACTTGTGGCACCTTAGAGACTAACAAATTTATTAGAGCATAAGCTTTCGTGGATCTAATAAATTTGTTAGTCTCTAAGGTGCCACAAGTACTCCTGTTCTTTTTGCGGCTACAGACTAACACGGCTGCTACTCTGAAACTTGTCTCACTGTATTTGCAGTGCTGCAACGATCTCAAAAGCACAGTAAGTGGCACAATCAGATTGGCTGAATTGTCACCAGATTATAAAAACTTTGCTTCTAGAACTCACAGGACAACGTAAATGGGTGTGGCGGATGCCACTGAGGTTTTACAAAATGAGTCCTGGGAAAATGACGCACCATCTGAGCACTGCTTTGCCGGTCTGTGAATACTAGTTTGCCTTCCCTTTGCTCCCTTGCAGATTGCATTTGCCATGTTTGCGGTCTACACCCTGGTGGATGAGCAGCATGTCCTAGATGCTCAGAAAGCCTTCGTTTCTTTGACCCTGATCAACATTCTCAACACTGCTCACTCTTTCCTGCCATATTCCATAAATGCCGCTATACAGGTTAGTTGCAGGCTATGTTCTCATTTGCTTGGTCATTACTTTCTTTTGCACAGCACTGGTCCGAGGTGAAGGTAGGGATTTCTTAAGGAGTGGCACACTCCTAGCTTAGGTCATGTGGGGAAGGCCATGGGAATCGGGGCATGGCGCATGTGGGCATGCAGTCATCCAGATGCGTGGCGCCTTCTGGGTACTGCTTGCAGTCAATGTTGCATAGTGTATTGAAGGGGTTAGCAAGAGCAGTTTTTTCACTCTGTTTTGGCTGTCATCATGAAATGTAATGTTAATGATTTGGGTTTATATTCATTCACATAGAACAATAAGGATGTATTAAGATCAGGGGCAGTCGTTAACCAGGATAGGTTAAGTAGGCTGCCACCTATCCCATACAGCAAGACGGGACCATATCTCCCAGGATGCCACATCTCAGAGTCTGACGAAATAGCATTGTGATGGTCAGACTCAGCAATGGGCCGATTCCAATCCACTCTTCTCCAGCCGGGAAGAGGGTGAGCTTCAAACTCCTGCTTCAGAAATGTTTTCTTATTTCTGGCTCATTCCTGTGCAGAAGGCACCACTAGATCTCGGATGTGTCCCAGGCTCCATTATGCCGAGTGGGGTGATTAAAACAGACTGAGACAGAAGGGGAAGGGTTCTCAGCACTAGCCCATGAGAAGAAGGGGAGTTGTGAGTGAGCACTGCTCACCCAAGCCAGGGAGACGAGGAGGAACATCTGCTGCTTCTACTAGAAGTGGGGAAGCTGGGCTTCCCTCCTGTCCTCCAAGATGACTGTCATTGCACCTCATTGAAGGAGCATTAGAGCCAGTGAAAAAGGATTCTGGGGCGTATTTGGGAAACGATGGCCAACTGCAGACCTCCGAACAGAGAGAGGAGCACCGTTCCAGAGAAAGAAAGGACATGGAACGACTGGGTATTGCGGAGCTGGATGGGAACAAAGGCAAGTGGTATGGGGAAAGGGCACCAACGCCCATTGTTGTCCTCGCTTGCAGACAGCCCCCCCCCAACTTGAAGCAAATACTCACCAGCAACCACACACCACAGAACAAAAACACTAACCCAGGAACTTATTTTTGCAACAAAGCCCGATGCCAACTCTGTCCACATATCTATTCAAGGGACACCATCATAGGACATAATCACATCAGCTATGCCATCAGGGGCTCGTTCACCTGCACATCTACCAATGTGATATATGCCATCACGTGCCAGCAATGCCCCTCTGCCATGTACATTGGCCAAACCGGACAGTCTCTATGCAAAAGAATAAATGGACACAAATCTGACATCTGGAATCATAACATTCAAAAACCTGTAGGAGAATACTTCAACCTCTTGGGTCACTCAGTAACAGACTTAAAGGTGGCAATCTTGCAACAGAAAAGCTTCAAAAACAGACTCTGAGAAACTGCTGAACTTGAATTAATGTGCAAATTAGACACCATCAACTCAGGTTTGAATAGAGACTGGGAATGGCTGAGCCATTACACATATTGAATCTATTTCCCCATGTTAAGTATCCTCACACCTTGTTGTCAAAGTGTCTGAAATGGGCCATCTTGATTATCGCTACAAAAGTTGTTTTTTTTCTCCTGCTGATTATAGCTCATCTTAATAAATTAGCCTCTTAGAGTGGGTAGGACAACCCCCACCTTTTCATGTTCTCTGTATATGTATATATATATATATCTCCTTGCTATATGTTCCATTCTATGCATCCGATGAAGTGGGCTGTAGCCCACAAAAGCTTATGCTCAAATACATTTGTTAGTCTCTAAGGTGCCACAAGTACTTCTTAAAACACCAAGAACGCTCAACTGTCAGTTTAATTTTCTACAAATAAACTGCAAACACCAGACAATACCATTGCCATGGAAATGATCTGAGCTGGGCATTCACTTGAATTGTAACCGTTTACTATTTTAAATCCATTGGCTGGTTTGTGTGTTTTTAAATTTCAGGCCAAGGTTTCCTTAAGCCGTTTAGCTGCCTTTCTTAGTCTTGAAGAGCTGGATCCAAACAACATGAGCACAGTTACCTCGGACCACCGTAAGCATTGCCCTAGGGTGATTGCCCTGGTGAGGAGAGCATAGCACTCCGCTTCCACTAGTATTAGTTACACACAGCACAGGGAGTGTGCGCCATGTAAAATGTGGCTGTATCGCCATTATAGCCACTAGTTTCATTCGGTTCTCTCTCCTGTATATTGATGATTTGACAGACACAATTTTTATCCTCCATGTGTATTTTTCTTCCCCCAAAAAGAAATAATCCACCGGTGTCAGTTAAGCTTTTAAGAGGAGCGTCAAGAGACGATTTGATAGCGTTAACAGTAAAATACTCTTAATTATAATAATTAACTTCCTAGAATGCAGCCTTTAAAGGTCACTGACTAACTCAAGGAAGTAGTGAGGGGCCTGCAGGCCACATCCTCGGCTAGTGTGAATCAGGATAGCTAGCCAGCTGAGGACCAGACCCACAAAAGCTCATCCCTAAGTCACTAGGACAAATCTAGCCACTGGTGGATATTGACCAAAAGTCACTTTATCTGTTGGTTTGGTGATCCCGCTCTAGTTGCTAGTGTATACGCATTCTACTGTGTGCGCTCAGTTTGGTGATAATTAAACTGCATTAATCTTTTTTAAGCTATTGAGAACATTGATGATTTATTACATTGCAGTAAATAATTATGCAAATAGAAACAAGTACATTTATGTAGCTCTCTAAATACCCATGTATGCCTTTCATGTCTCTTTATATGTTAGTACAGAATGGTATCACCGTAAGAAATGGAACATTCAGTTGGTGCAGAGGAAGCTCTCCTTGCATTAAAAGGTACAGGCTTTTATTTCAAATAAATATTTCCAGCGATTCAGTGATCACCACCAGTGCTGATCAACAGCCCTGCAAAGTGAATCCAACGAGGTCAGTACAGGATAGTTAGAGGGATTTCTGATCTAAATTTCCTACATTTTGTTTTTCTAAACATAGTTCAGCTTAAATTGCAAAATCAAACCATGCAGGACATTTACTGTACCTGTGTCCAGTCCAAATGTGGCACACTAATAGGATGTTCCAACTCTATAGTAGATTCTCAATTAGAGAATTGTCAAACTGGCAGTTTTCAGCTCAACCACCCACTTGTCCAAATATGAGCTTCGGGTGTCTTAATAAGACAACATGCTAAACAATCTGTTCCACCTGGCATTTGACTGCGAAACTCGGAGTACATTTCCCAGACCTGAAGAAGAGCTTCATGTGGCTCAAAAGTTTCTCTCTCTCTCACCAACAGAAGTTGGTCCAATAAAAGATATTGCCTCACCCATCTTGTCTCTTTAGTAAGATAGCTTCCTTTGAAAACTGGAACAGTCATATGTCTTTCCTTTACAGTGCAAGCCATTTTATGCCATTCCATATGCGAGGTCCATTCTTGTGACCTCGGAATGCACAGCAGTTCCAGAAACGGATAATATTATAAAATGCAATAACAAAAAGTTAAGCGTATGCAGTGGAAGGGGGGGGGTGTAGGAAGCTGACAGTACCTGAGATGGGCTCAAGTCACAAATTTGGATCTGAATCCTGATTTTGAGCATGCCAAAGTGCAAGGCTATTAAGATCCAGTACTTTGGCTGAGCTGAAAAACCTGGGGCACAGCTGGGGAGCCATTGAAAGACTTGCCAGAAACAGACAGGAGTGGAGGAGCTTCGTCGCTGCCCTAAACGCCAGAGGTGTAATGGGAACTTGATGATGATGAGGACGACGACTTTGGTTTACACAAATAGATGGGCCTGTTTCAACGTTTAGATCTAGATTTCAAATAGCCTCAAACAGGGGTTAGATCTGGGGTTTTGTTTAGAAGAGCCCATCTCTAGATGATAAAAAGCAACAGTGAGCAGAATGGGACAATGGCATCCTGGCCAGAGACAGCTTTGACGAGCTGAGTTTGGAGCTGTCAGGAAAGTTAGTGTGGCAGAAGGAGATAGTTTGTCCCATATAACAGGGCCTGACAACTGACAGAAGGAAAGGGAAGCAACTTTTTTCTTCTCTCTTTAAGAGACAATAGCAAAAATGTTGCTAGTTTCCCTTGCAGATGCTGCATCTAAAAGGTACTGACAGCACTAATCTGGGGAGACGCGGGACTCTCTTTTTGCAGGATAAATCTAACTGTGCCCCAAGGCTGCCTACTTGTTGTGGTTGGCCAGGTGGGAGCTGGAAAGTCTTCCCTGCTGTCCGCGTTACTTGGTGAGCTGCAGAAGTTGGATGGCTACGTGGCTATTAAGGTAAAGCCCTCCCTGGGTGTTTGCTTTCGATTAGCACGTATGAGCTGACAAAGTTGCACATGGAGTCGCTGATATTTGGTGAAAACCCATCTTCTGCCAAACGTTGAGGGAGGAGGGGCAGCAAGGAGCCCTGGGCTGGCTGCAAGTTTGCCTCCCATCTTGCTCCAGTGACTTGGGCAATGACCTGGGGCTGGGGGGGCTGGGTTCTATTCTCTGCTCTAGCACTGACCTTCTGTGACAGCTTGGGTGAGTCATTTCACCTTTCTGTGTCTCAGTGTTCCCATCTGTAAAATGGGGCTAATGACGCTTTCCTTACTTTATGAAGTGCTTTGAGACCTATGGGGAAATAGCACTCTATAAGAGCCACTTATTGTTAGTGCTTGGGCTCTCATATTTTTGCATTACACAATGGCAGTAAGGTAAATCTAGGGAGGTGATTATAAAACACCAGATTTCTGCTCTATAGAATACTTTTTTTGGGGGGCCTCTGAGAGGCTTATGAAAGAGACAAATGCATTAGTGACTTCACCCATTTCCATTTTATAGGGCACAGTAGCTTATGTCCCCCAGCAAGACTGGATACAAAATGCTTCCGTGGAAGAGAATATCATCTTTGGAGAAGAGATGGATGAAAGCTGGTATAACAGAGTGATTGATGCTTGTGCACTGCAGCCAGACCTGGAGAGCTTCCCTGCAGGAAGTAAAAGTGAAATAGGAGAGAAGGTATTGGACCAGTTTCTATCCCCCGCCAAGCTTTCCATGCGTGCCCAGTGACTGTGGGTGCCCAGCTTGAAACACCTTAAAGGGAGAGGGCAGGTGCTCAGTGCTTGCTGAAAAATCAGGCTCTAATTTAAAGGTGTCAGACTGGCCACCTGAAAATTGAGGCACCTCAAACTAGGAGAAATGGTTGAAAACGTAGGCCAAAATCAATAACTCCAAGCTGTTATAGGGTCCCCTCCCGCACGGCTGCAGAAATTGATTGACTGATTCCGCCTTTAGTAATGAAAGCACTTCTGGGATGAAGAAGGTATAAGGCTATGTGAAACTTTATACAGCAAATATATAAAGTGCCATTAAACTCGTTAAGTCTCAGTGTAAAATAGTGAAAAGGGTCAAAACACATACCAGAACATATGAAATACATCATTGTATTTCAACAGGGGATAAACATATCTGGAGGGCAGAAACAAAGAGTGAGTCTAGCTCGTGCGGTGTACAAGAAGGCAGCTGTTTACCTGCTGGATGACCCCCTTTCAGCCGTGGATGCCCAGGTTGGACAGCATATTTTTGAACATGTCATTGGACCCAATGGCTTACTGAAGGACAGGGTACGTAAACAAATTCATATCCCCCATCATAAATAATAAACGAAAAAAATGGTTTTGGTCATCCAGCCTCTTTCAATGCCTGCCTTTGGTAAGAATAATCACTACGTTGTATTGGTCTACTCTATGCCCTTGTTGAATATCTGCAGCGACGGCACCTCGTGGCGTTAAAAACTTTGTCCTAATATCTATCCCAAGTGTTTCTCTTCACTTTCTTCTTCCTGAAGGATGCTCTTGGCAGTCCTTATTCTTGTCAGAAACAATCTGAGCATCACCTCTCAGTGCAGTAGAGTGGAGAATTGGTTGGCTGTATGGTAGTTTCGCAATCTATGCTGTGGCATGGGCTTTGTTTTGTTAGCATGTAAGTTCTAAGTGCCTGCGCTTTGTTAGTTGGCACTCTTTTTTAATTGGACAAGGATGGAGCAGAGCATTCTGACAAAACCAAGATTAAAGTCCAACATGAATGTGTAAGTAGAATGGATTCTGGAAGCGCTGATTATTAGTCCAGTTAGTGTAAGATGTATGGGTAAGAGTTCAGTAAAAGGCTACATTAAAACAAGCAATCAGTGCTTACAGACGTCAAATTTGTATTCACAATTAGATTGTGAGATTGAAATTATGAAAGAGACGCACAGAACTGACTTTAGGCTTAATCAGCACTTGCAAAGAGTTTGATTGTATATTAGAAACAGAGACATGCTCAAGTCTTATTTTGAAAAAGCTTTACTGACTTTCTTCCCACATACAATTGTGTGGAAATATCCTTAGAATTTCAAATCAAAGGGCAACTTCGTACCAAGTGTAACTTCACTGAAGTTAATGTTGCAGAAGGGATGAATTTGGCTCTAAGACATTCAAGTTAGTGACAATAAATCTGACATAGAATCCGAGGAATGCCATCCAAGTGGAGAGGTTCGGCGTTGGTGGTAACATGAATGGTGAAATGGACTAGATCAATTGCACTGCCAGAGATGCTCACCTGTGCAGTCCCTTCAGTAGACAGAAGAGGCTGCGCAGGGCAGCAGAAGGCTGGAACAATTATAACTGGTATTTATTTATTTAAAGTAGACTCGTGTTCTGGTGACTCATGCAATCAACGTTTTGCCCCAAGTGGACAATATTGTTCTGATGGTGGACGGAGAGATTTCCGAAAGTGGCTCCTACCAAGAACTTTTACAGAGAAACGGGGCTTTTGCAGACTTTCTCCATTCATATAACAATGCAGAAGAGAAAGAGGGTGATTCACAAGGTACACCAACTGAATAACTCTCTTTTTGGTTTCATGATTCATGTGTTTTCTGATTAATGAATGTTGTCTCAGTGGGGATCCACTGCTGTTCACACAGGGGAAGAACAAATGAAAGAACAGATCAGGAAGAGCCAATCAATAATCATTAGCTTTTTTCTATTCATGAAATCTCAGGCATTTTCCCAGGAGATCCCATACTGTGATGCATCCCACTAAATGGGGCTATGTATGCACCATGCATGAAAGGTGCCATCTTATTAGGCAAGGATAATGCTATTAACACACATTATTCAATGCCTGTGCCATCACTGCAGCTTTGCTGAGGTGACTCACAAACACTTACCTTTATCGGAAGTTCTTTCCAATGATCCCTCGTTCTCTCCGAGGCTGAACAGAACAAAGGAGGATGTAAGGTATTACAAGAATATTTATTCCACAGCTGCAGGAAGCACCAAGGACATCATCGCTTCCAGAAATGCCGTGTCCCCAGGAAAGCTCTGCAGGTGAGTGTAGACCTGCCTTAGACACCAAAGCACAAGCGCCTGCTCCAAAGCCCATTCGAGTCAATGGAAAGATTCTTACTAAGTTCAGTGGGGTTTGGACCAGGCTGTAAATGAACAGGATGTGCACATGGATGGATTGCATGGCTGTGAACAGGCACCACCACCTAAGAGTGCTTTTAATAATATTTTTTCTATACTTCCCAAGGAGCTGTAAGTTTCCTCCCCAGAGTTCAGATGCTAGGCACTTCCATACCATGAGGTTGATAGAGATACTCCTCTGGTATTAAAACCACAGATCAACCAGTAGCAGTTAAAGGGAGGTAAGCAATCCTGTCAGGCCAGAGAGAAAATGGGTAAGAGATGGCAAAGTAAACAAGGAGTAGACATTTTGGACTGAAGCCATAATGGGTTGTCAATCACAGTAACTGACAGACAGCTCCCATAGGAGGCAGGTTCAGACCCATTAACAAGTGAACTGTTATTAGTAAAGTTTGTTTAAATATTTGATTCATCAAGGTTATTAGCCCTCACTTGTGTGGTGCATCACAGTTAACTGAATCATCATTGCTTTTGGATGGTGCTGGATTGACAGCATTAAAGGCTGAAGTCTTGTGGATTAGCCTCAGAACAGTAAAAGCACTAGCAGCAGCACTGCAAGTTTCTCTGTCTGCCAATGTGCCACCTCCCTGCGTGAGAGGGTATTTCAGTCTCTGTATCCATTTAATCCGTGGCCTCTCTGCTGAGACTCCATAATAGTTGCCAGTTTGGGGAATGTGAACATCTGCCACTGGGAAACAGACAGAGACCAAACATTTCATCCAGTCTGCAGTTGGATGCAAAGAAGTTTTGTTCATCACCAATCTGTTCCGGATTCACATTGCTGGAGGTGTGCCCTGAATGCGCGGAATGCTCGGAGTAATTCCGGGAACCACAGAAACCACAGCCCTCTTAGTAATGCTTAAAAACGTCATGGTCTTGGATAAAAAATAATGGTGTTTGTTTTGCTTTTATAAATCGACAGATCTTCTATTAAGAGAGATGGAGCCAAAGCCATAAATCAAGACTGCACAGCTGCTACAGTTCCAAAAGATGCAGGAAGATTAACAGAAGGGGAGAAAGTTCAAACCAGCAGGGTAACTGCAGCAACTCCTTGTTAGAGTAATGAAATATAAAATAAACCTGTTATTGCAACAGGAACTTACACTAAAATCCTTAGCTGGTGTAAATCAGCATAACCCCATGCAAGTCAGAGCAACACCAATTTGCACCAGTTGAAGGTCTGGTCCTATTCAACCTTATTTTGTGTAGCATCTTTCATACCAACCGTGTTCCCAAAAATGCTTTATAGAGCTAAAGTGTAGCTAGAAAATTAGAATAAAACAGCAACAGAGGGAGAGAAAATTGTAGAGATGAGGAGGAAAGTCTTTCCATTATGATGGGTGGAGAGATACAAGACTGTTTCAAGTGGCTTGTGCTGCAGAAGGAAAGTCTTTTGAGTCAACCGGGGGGAAGTGGTGTGAAGGGACAAGTGAGACAAGTGACAGGAGACACATAAGGTCAGATAAGGTTCATGGAGGACAGCTTAACCATGTCTTGAAATGTATGGTTAGAAGTGCTGTTGTTACTCTTCCATGGCTGCGGGTGAAGGCAGAGATGGGGCTTGTGGAGGTCAAGAGCAGGGGATGTGCGTTAACCCAGGTGAGAGGATGCAGGCATGGATGAGGATTTCAGCAGAAGTGGAGTCCAGAGCGCAGTATACCCAGGCCATGTGTGGGTGATGATGAGGAGACTTAGGAGATGTGAGAGGGAAAAGAATAGTCAGGATCAAAGGTGTAAACCCAGTTACAGAGAACAGAGGCAAATGGGAGGTTTAAGTCCCAAAGAGGTATGGGGGTGGGGTGCTTAAGGAGAGTTGTGTCCAAGGGAAGCACATTCAAAAGATGTTGCTTTCACCTTAAGGGCCAGATGGCGATCCCTGCACTCCTGCTGGTGATCAGTTACTCACACGAGTAGTTAATGCGTCTTGTCAAGTAACCACTTACCAATGAGAATAAAGTGGATCATAATATCACTCAAAGGGATAGTAAAATTCATTACTGCAAATAATGACACTTTCAACCCAATAAGCATTTGTACATTGTTTGCACTGGTTAAAGCCTTGAGCTTGGTCAACATGGCTTCAAATTATTCATCCTGCACTGATAGGACAAAGAGATGAATGAGGCTGTCATGGCATGCGATGCGTAACAGAGAACATACACCATAGAGCATTCCTTCACTTAGGAACAGACAGCTTAACAAGCCTGACCCTTCTTTCCCTCCTCCTTTTTGATTGCTTCACTCCAGGTCAGTATTTCCATTTATCTGGACTACCTGAGGACCACAGGGCCTCTCATCTGTTTGTACATTGTGTTCTTGTTTGTGTGTCAGCAAGCTGCCTCGTTTTGTCGCGGTTACTGGCTCAGCATGTGGGCAGATGACCCTGTTCATAACAGAACGCAGCAGCACACAGAGCTGCGAGTTGGAGTCTTCGGTGTTCTTGGAGTCCTTCAAGGTTTGCTTGACCCGGTCACCTAATTCTTCTGCATATCATTTGCCTCCCTCTTTCCCATTCCCAGGAAATTTTCCCATCATACAAATTTTGGCATGTCCTGGGGTGCTAGTCTGCTGGGCTCTTGGCAACAAACTAAAAGGCTTGGCACAGGACCTAAAAAAACAAGTTCTGACGCACATTTGCACAGGGTGCACTGATTTTTTTTGGTGGGTTTTTTTGGTTACGGTATCTGAACAATATTCCCAGTGTCACTGCATAAAACTCTGGCTTGCTTGTGTGTGCATTGAGTTCTTCTCTCTAGTGTGCATTGCAACTGAGCATGATGGGTGGTTCCCCCACCTTTAGCCATCTTGCCTCTCTTTGTCAGAACTGTATGATCTGGTACCCATGAAAAATTCACATGTTGGGGGAGATTATGATGTCAGTTTCACTTTTCCATCTCTCCCAATTTTATTTACTACTCCCTCTTTATCCCCCTCCCCTCTCTTCCTCATACCCCCTTCCCATCCTCTCTTCACCAAATCCTAATTTAGCCAAAGTAAAATCTCACTTCTCAATGAGGGCCAGATTTAATCTTTTTACCACCCTAGGCCTTTTGGATCTAAAAAGCTGTTAGAAAAAGGTTGCCAAAATGTGTATTATTTGAAATGTGTACATTGTTTAACTCTTCTCCTAATCAAAAATAGCTAAAATGAAACTTTCAACAACAAAAAATAAGTTTAGGGCAGAAACAAAATCTAAAAAGCGTAAGCCCAAATGGTGAAAGTTTTGAACCAGTTAAAACAGGGGATTAGAATAGAAGTTCTTAGGCAACCTTAACTATAGCACAGTCCCTGCTGTAATAGTGAATCTAATAGTACATGGGAGTCTACCCGACTCAGGAGAGTTAATTTAATTCAGAGTAATCCCAGTTATTTGCACCATTCACTGAACAGAGGGCTTCTGTCTTCAGGGCTGTTTGATAGGAGACAGAACTAACTGTTCAATCAAATTAACACGTGCTGATGCCCATTCTATGGCTATTCTGCAGATCCAATAGCCATACAATGGGCTCTGGGGTGACTGTTAGACTGTAAACCGCTTGGTGCAGGGATTGTCTTCTACGTTTGCACAGTGATGATCACAATGAACTCCTGGTTCATGACTCGGGCTCCAAGGCACCAACTCAATATAAATAAAAAAATAGCAATAATAATAGACCAGCACCTTTCACCAGCACCAAAGTCACATTCAAGAAAAACTCCCCTTAACATGCTTTCAGCTGAGAAATCTGAGTCTAGGTTGTGTGACTTCCCTTCCCTTCCATTGCAGCCATTGGCAAATTCGGATCAACCGCAGCCGTCCTGCTAGGAGGAGTGATTGCATCACACAAGCTCTTTCAGCAGTTACTGGAGAACGTTGCCAGATCCCCGATGATGTTCTTTGAGCAGACGCCCATCGGAAACTTGCTGAACCGATTCTCCAAAGAAACCGATGCCATTGATTCTGTTATCCCCGATAAACTGAAGTCCCTGCTGGGATTCTTGTTCAGTTTACTGGAGATCTACATAGTTGTTATAGTGGCCACGCCAATAGCGGTGGTGGCGATAATGCCACTGACAGTGCTGTATGCCATGTTCCAGGTAGGATTTTGAGATACGTGGCTGATCTAAGAACCCGCCACACCCTTTCCTACAGGAACCTGTTCCCATTGTTTAGAGTAACCTGAACCAGACCTTTTTGAGGGGCTGAGATTTTCAGTCAGTGTTTTTCACCTCTGATTTCATGCCGGAATCAAAACCACCAATGTCTAATCTTAAGAAGAGTCTTCCCACAGAATCCAGGCTCTCAGTAGCTGCCTCCGAAGCCTTACTAGAAGGCTTGAGATATCATGATGGTTTTAGGTGGAACTTCTGTGGAGATTCCTGATTGACATCACTGTAAAAGAGATCAGACTAAGGCCCGAAGTGTTTTTCCTCTTCTCCAGTCTTCCTGTGCCACCTTTAACATAAAATGTGTGCCAGAGAGGCAGATGCTTTTCAATGCACCCATTTATTCTCCCAGTCTGGTTCTCTGAAATGTCAAATAACTTTGCCAGGGAGGACTGGGGGCAGAGGAGGGGGCTGGTCGGGGGAATATCAAAAGTCTTGAGTACAGTACTTTTACTTGTTACAGAAAATTAAGATCAGTCTGCTTTGCTACTTTAGTGAATAAGGCAGGTAAACAACACGGATTCTTCATGAAATCCCATCTGAGCAAGGAAGGATGGGATTGAAGCAGTCAGTACAACTCTGCAATTCCATTCACGCCATGGAATTCTGTGATCGGTGTACCCGTCACCCAGGACATAATGAAATGGGGCAGGAAATCATCTGGCCCATCACAGCACTATGAAAAAAGAACAGGAGTACTTGTGGCACCTTAGAGACTAACAAATTTATTTGAGCATAAGCTTTCGTGGGCTACATCCCACTTCTTCGGATGCATAGAAGCACTATGCACCACTTCAACAGACTCTCTTCTTTCTGGAGAACTCTGCTTGTCCTGGCACACTCAGTCTGCAGCAAGACACCCTGCTCTCGGGCCTCACTTGTTGTATTGGGTGAATACGTTGCTAAGCTGTAGGTTGCTAATCTACTGTCTTGAACTAGAGGCAAAGTTTAAGAGATCAGGAGAGATTTTAAAATGGAGGAAGTATAGAAATGATGGGTGAGATCCTGACCCCTGCTCCCGCTTAAAACAGCCAGAACCAGGGCTTTTAGGACCCAGAGATTCCCCCGATGCAGGTATGTGGAGCACAGCCCTATAGCTGCTCTCCAAGGACTCTTTCACAAATTCTGGCATGCCAGGGATGGGATTGCAGCATGTAGCACTGTAGAGATTCCAGGTAATGCTGCAGCCCATAGGGAAACCTGGAGAGGCTGCCAGAATTTAGATAATACCCCCAAGGACTCAAAGGCCTCCTTATACGTCACCCAGGCTACAAGTTCTACGCCACAGTATCTCACCCAATAAACACATTTTGCCTGCACATTTGGTTTTATAACATGAGGTTAATGTGCACTGCTGTATTTTTTTGCATCATTTCTAATTTTCTGAACATGATCAGTTCCCCTGATGAATTAGCCTAGTGGGGGGAACATAGTGGTAATCACATACCCTTTCCATTTGCCTCTGTCTCAGAACTTCTACGTTGCCACCTCCTGCCAGCTGAGACGCCTGGAAGCTGCAAGTCGCTCGCCCATCTATTCCCACATTTCAGAGACTTTCCAAGGGAGCAGCGTGATTCGTGCTTACAAGGAGCAACCAAGATTTATTTTACAGAATGATTCCAGAGTGGATGAGAACCAGAGAACATGCTTCCCTGGGGTCGTCGCTGACAGGTATGGAGCTGCAAATATAGGGGATACAATCATGTTATTCTCATGAAGCTATAGATTAGTGCAACCCTTCTGCCAGGTAGAGTCGGCAGCAAAAAGGGCTGGGTTCAGTATCTAAGAGTTTCTCTTAACAAAAGACAATAGAACCAGCTTGACAAAAGACAATAGAAGCCCATTCAGTAATCTGGGAAAGCTAAACACCTCCCCCACTTGGTGCCTCTAAGTGGCAGTACTTCCCTTCTCGCCAGCATTGAGTCCGTGTACAACCAAATACAACTTTGATTAAAAGGGAAAAGAGGGTCCAACATTAATTTGGGAAAACACCACAACCGAAATACAAAAGCATGTGACCATACGCGAACACTCACCCCACAGGGTGTTGGGCAGCATCCTTTGCCTCAGTTTCTCCCCTTGTGGTGTGAAAATCTGTGACCCGAGTCCCAGGGGAGACAACTGAGGTCACTCAATTAGGATGAACAGCAAAAGAATGGGGCAGACAATCCCCAAAGCTGGTGGATATTACAATGCTTTGATTCACCAACCCAGCACAAAACAACTTCTATAATACCTCACTGGTTACCCAGAAGCCAACAACACAGTTCCCTTAAAGCCGTAGGCCTCCACCCAGACACCCAAATCAAATATGAGGATTACTGAAAATCTTATTCATCATATAAAAAAATTCTATCAATCCCAAAGGATCAGACACATTACCTCCCAGGTTAATGAATATTCCGGATCTTACCCAAATACACACTTACAGCCAATTCTTATTAACTAAACCAAAATTTATTAAAAGAAAAGAGAGGGTAGTGGTTAAAAGATCAGTATACATACAGTCATGAGTACAGTTCTTGAGATTAAATTCATAGCAGAGATGGTGAACTTTGTAGTTGCAAAGAGTTCTTTCAGAAATAGTCCATAGGTTATAGTCCAATGTTCATATTCAGGATGATTCTGATTCCAGATTAGGACTGGAGATCTCAATCTTGGGTTTAAACTTCCCCTGCATGAAGCATCAAGCAGATCTGAGATCCAAAGGATTGGGACCCAAAGCATCTTTATACAGTTTCCAGCCTTCTTTGACAGGTCGGAGTCCTTCGGCGAACAATAGGCACTCATGGAGATTTTGAAGTAGACCTGATTTCTTAAACATTGCCACTAATTAGCTACACAGCTTAACATAAGGCAATTGCCCATTTTTCCACCATTCGCAGATTATTTGCTATACATTTCAAAGAGAGATGAATACAGTGATGTTACTATGTTTACAGTTCATTTAAATGTTAATATGTCCTTTGGATCTCTGAATCAATAGCTATAGTGACAGACAGGAACATCCTACAAGAAAAAAGTACACACATACATTTAGTATCACCTCCAATTCTCTAACAATACAAGTTTGCATTTCAAAGTTCTAGCCTATCTAACATTTAGTGGCCCTAATTACCTTTCACATACTTTTTTAACACATCTCTGATGGTTGACTTTGGGCCATTTATCCTGCAAGCTGCTTAATCCTTTCTGGCCACGTGTCACACTTGGTATAAGATCTGTTGCAATTATATAACAGTAGTAGCAACCATGATTTTGCATGGTCATATTTTAATCAGATGTCACAAAGTCCAACAAACAAATGTCTCTTAACACACCACTCCCTTTCCCTCCCCAGCACCCCACTCACAGTTGGTGGTCTTTGGTTAGCGAATACCCAGGGTTCAGAGGTGCATTCATGAGGGGGTGGGGTCCACGCTCTACTGCTGCTAATCGCCTCCCACTGCTACCGCTGGCTCTCTGCCACCACTCCCACTGTCTGGCGTCTCGGCGCTGCTGAGCTTCTGCAATGTCACATTCTGAGGTTCTACCACTTCACCCAGCTCTCAGTGATTTCAGCAGGTAGCAGGGAACATCACTGCCAAGGCAGTTTCTGTGTTGCCTTTACCTGTTCCCACACAAGGTCCAGGGCTTAGCCTTAGACTTGCTCAGCAGTGAGGACAAGGTTTAGGAATCACCACCTGGAAACAAGGACTCTTAATTGAGTCTAAGCAGCTCTGTCATTAAAAGCTGGAGAAGGGAAGGTCAAGAAGTGTCTAGGACTCTTTAGGGAGTGTCCACGCTACCAGTTAGGAACACTTGTCCTCATCCACTCATCACTGGAATTTGGTATCCTACCCCCTGCTTAGCAAGAGAGGTTCAGTTTAGGGTGACCCCCTCAATCAGGGCATGCTAAGCACAGTTCTGCTGCCCTTTACTCATACAATAAGGATAACATTATTTCATTATCCCTGCATTTGAATACTACAGTGACTTGTAACCCAAACCAGCCAAAATTGATCATTTTGGCAAAGCAGCTCCATGTCTATGCAAACATGCTCTGCTCCTGAAGTCTTCCCTCCCCTCTCCTCCCCCTTCCCTCCCGGCAGTGCATCACTAGATGTCAGGGGAGGGAGGGAGGGGGAGAAGAGGGGAACTCCTTCAGACCCAGCTTACATCAGAACTAACGCCAAGGGAAGAGCCATTCATTGCTGGTGCCAGGCTCAGAGCAACAATTCCAGGCTCTGAACCAAAGCTGCTCACCTGGTGGAAATGATGGACTCCGGCTACAGCGGAAGAGCCGTGGCGCAGCGCATGGGCCATTTACAGACCAGCACTGCTGTCAATTCCAGAGGCTTGCTAGCGGTTATGTAAAAAGCCAACCCTATGATCATAATGACCTTATTTAACACCCTTTACCGAGAAGGCTCCAAATACGTTTTACAAAAATAGTTGCAGGCAGTATATGAAATTGAGAGGAAACGAGAACATAAAGAGAATGGAGGTGGGCTAAATCCTCTCTTCTCTACTTGCAGGTGGCTTGCTACAAACCTAGAGTTTCTAGGTAATGGTATCGTGTTGTTTGCAGCCCTGTTCGCTGTGCTTAGCAAAACACATCTTAGTCCAGGGATTGTTGGCTTTTCCATTTCGTGTGCTCTTCAGGTAACTCAAAGCAGCAGTGCATGATTTCACCATCTCATCAGAGGGGACTGTCAGGTTACAGATCATTTTTTAAAATCCTCACCTGTATCACAAATAACTCTATGGGTCCAATCCTGCAGCCCTTACTCATTTGATTAGCACATAGATTGCAAGCATCAGGCTCTAGAGAATTAAAACTGGAAGAATTTTAAAGACTAATTTCCTTTCCACTAGTTGTGCTGTTTATGTTGGACATTTCTCAGCTTGGACAATGAGAATAGATTAGCTAGCCTCCTATTTTTAAGATTTCCTAGGCAATATCAAACTCTCAGGGTATGTCTACACTACGAAATTAGGTCGATTTTATAGAAGTCAATTTTTAGAAATCTATTTCATACAGTCGATTGCGTATGTCCACACTAAGCGCATTAAGTCGGCGGAGTGCGTCCTCACTACCACTGCTAGCATCGACTTACAGAGCAGTGCACTGTGGGTAGCTATCCCACAGTTCCCGCAGTCTCCGCCACCCATTGGAATTCTGGGTTAAGCTCCCAATGCCTGATGGGGCAAAAACACTGTCGCGGGTGGTTTTGGGTACATGTCGTCAGTCTCCCCTCCCTCCGCGAAAGCAACGGCAGACAATCGTTTTGCGACTTTTTTCCGCGCAGACGCCATACCACGGCAAGTGTGCAGCCCGCTCAGCTCACCCACACCGCCGCTGTTGTGTCCTGGGTGCTGCTGGCAGCAGATGGTGCAGTAGGTCCGCAAACCATCGTCATACACCGCTTCCGCTGCAACTCTGCTCTGCTGCTATTGCCTCGATAGTGAATTTTTCCATGTTTTCTGTCATGGGCTCCCAGGTACATGTGTTCTTCCTTGGGAAATGTGCGTGGTGCTAACCGTTGTCCTCCACTGCTTCCGCTGCAACTCTGCTCTCCTGCAGATGCCATACCACGGCAAGCATGGAGCCCGCTCAGCTCACCGCTGCTGCAGTGAGCATTGTAAACACCTCGTGCATTATCCTGCAGTACGTGCAGAACCTGCAAAAGCAGGCGAGGAGGACACGACAGCGTGATCACGATAGTGATGAGGACGTGGACACAGACTTCTCTCAAAGCACTGGCCCTGGCAATTTGGACATCATGGTGGTAATGGGGCAGGTTCATGACGTGGAATGCCGATTCTGGGCCCAGGAAACAAGCACAGACTGGTGGGACCACATAGTGTTGCAGGTCTGGGATGATGCCCAGTGGCTGAGAAACTTTCGCATGCATAAGGACACTTTCATGGAACTTTGTGACTTGCTTTCCCCTGCCCTGAAGCACAAGAATACCAAGATGAGACCAGCCCTCATAGTTGAGAAGCGAGTGGCAATAGCCATCTGGAAGCTTGCAACACCAGACAGCTACTGGTCAGTCGGGAATCAATTTGGAGTAGGTACATCTACTGTGGGAGCTGCTGTGATCCAAGTAGCAAATGCAATCACTGAGCTGCTGCTATCAAGGATAGTGACTCTGGGAAATGTGCAGGTCATAGTGGATGGCTTTGCTGCAATGGGATTCCCTAACTGTGGTGGGGTGATAGACAGAACGCATATACCTATCTTGGGACTGGACCACCTTGGCAGCCAGTACGTAAACTGCAAAGGGTACTTTTCAATGCTGCTGCAAGCACTGGTGGATCACAAGAGACATTTCACCGACATCAACGTGGGATGGCTGGGAAAGGTGCATGACACTCGCATCTTCAGGAACTCTGGTCTGTTTGAACAGCTGCAGGAAGGAACTTACTTCCCAGACCAGAAAATTACGGTTGGGGATGTTGAAATGCCGATAGTTATCCTTGGAGTCCCAGCCTACCATTTAATGCCATGGCTCATGAAACCGTACACAGGCACCCTGGACAGTAGTAAGGAGCACTTCAACTATAGGCTGAGCAAGTGCAGAATGGGGTAGAATGGGCATTTGGACATTTAAGAGTTCGCTGGTGCAGTTTACTGACTAGGTTAGACCTCAGCGAAACCAGTATTCCCATTGTTATTACAGATACTGTGGAGCACACAGCAAGCAGCGAGAGTAAGGGGGAGACCTTTATGGCGGGGTGAGAGATTGAGGCAAATCGCCTGGCGGCCGATGATGCACAACCAGACATCAGGGCGATTAGAAGAGCACAGCTGGGCGCCCTGCGCATCAGAGAAGCTTTGAAAACCAGTTTCATGACTGGCCAGGCAGTCTCTTTGTTTCTCCTTGATGAAAACCCGCTCCCTTGGTTGACTCTACTTACCTGTAAGCCAACCAACCTTCCCCCTTCGATCACCGCTTTCAGAGGCAATAAAGTCATTATTGTTTCAAAATCATGCATTCTTTATTAATTCATCACACAAATAGGGGGAAAACTCGCAAGGTAGCCCGGGAGGGGTGGATGAGGAGGGAAGCACTGAGTGGGGTGGTGGATGAGGGGAGAAGGGAAGGACAAAGCCACACTACAGTTCAAAACTTATTGAATGCCAGCCTTCTGTTGCTTGGGCAATCCTCTGGGGTGGAGTGGCTGGGTGCCCAGAGTCTCCCCCCACCCCACCCACGTTCTTGGGCGTCTGGGTGAGGAGGATATGGAACTTGGGGAGGAGGGCAGGGGGTTGTATAGTGGATGCAGCGGCAGTCTGTGCTCTTGTTGGCTTTCCTGCAACTCCACCAGACGCCTGAGCATGTCTGTTTGCTCCCCGATTAGCCTCAGCATTGCATCCTGCCTCCTCTCAGCGTGCTCCTCCCTCCTCTCATCACGTTCATTTAATGCTTTCCTGGACTCTGCCATTGTTTGCCTCCACGCATTCTGCTGAGCTCTTTCAGTGCGGGAGGACTGCATGAGCTCTGAGAACATCTCGTCGCAAGTGCGTTTTTTTCGCCTTCTAATCTGCGCTAGCCTCTGGGACGGAGATGATAGGGGGAAGAGTAGAAACATTTGCAGCTGCGGGAGAAAAAAAGGGAGAGTAGTATTTAAAGATACATTTTAGAGAACAAAGGGAAGACTATTTCACACTGAATCAAGTGATTCACATTACAAAGCGCATGTGCTTTTGCTACCAGATCGCATTTTTCCTCTTATGTTGAGTGCCTGCCGGTTTGGTGTGAGACATCACACGCTCGGCTGGGCAATAGAATTCGGCTTGCAGGCAGCCATGGTAAGGCAAAGGGTTTCGGCATCTTCAACCT
Organism: Chrysemys picta bellii; assembly: GCF_011386835.1. Lineage (NCBI taxonomy): Eukaryota > Metazoa > Chordata > Testudines > Emydidae > Chrysemys > Chrysemys picta. The sequence goes on along the minus strand of NC_088800.1, from coordinate 69,106,328 downwards.
TCATAACATGTGGGAACAGTTTCAAACAGCAGCACCCTCCTTTCCCATACCAAGAAAAGCCCGTTGGGTTGGCCATTTAAAAGGAGGGGCTGCGGTTTTAGGGTGAATGTGCAGCACAATCCAACCCCACCCCACCCCAATTCTCTGGGATGATCGCTTCACACCCCCACACCTCCACCGTGTGGCTAGTATCAGGGAAGATCCCGGTCAGCCATGAACAGGCTTCCCCCCACCGCGTGGCTAACAGCGGGGATGATTTATTTTCAGCCAAACAGACAAAGCCCGGGTCCATTCGCTACAAGGTTTTGTTCTGCAATGAATCCAGACTACTTGCTACTGGCTTGGCGTGTAAATTAATCATTAAACACGCTTGCTTTTAAACCCTGTATTATATTTAAAAAGGTACACTCACCAGAGGTTCCTTCTCCGGCTTCCCTTGGGAGAGTTGGGAGGGTATTGGCTCCAGGGTGATGAACAGGTCCTGGCTGCCGGGGAGAAGGGATTCTCCGCTTGCCTGCTGTGCGCTATCCTCAACCTCCTCCTCATCTTCAGACTCCTCATCCCTGTTGCATGAGACTCCCCCCTTGCAGGTGTCCACGGACAGTGGTGGAGTACTGGTAGGGGCCACCCCCCAGAATTGCATGCAGCTCATTATAGAACCGGCATGTATGGGGCTCTGACCCAGAGTGACCGTTTGCATCCTTTGTTTTTTTGGTAGGCTTGCCTCTGCTCCTTAACTTTCACGTGGCACTGCTGTGTGTCCCTGTTGTAGCCTCTGTCCATCATGCCCTTGGAGATTTTAGCAAATATATTGGTATTTCGTCTTTTGGAACGGCGTTCTGCCTGCACAGATTCTTCTCCCCATACAGCGATCAGATCCATTATCTCCCGTTCGGTCCATGCTGGAGCTCTTTTGTGATTCTGGGATTCCATGGTCACCTGTGCTGATGAGTTCTGCATGGTCACCTGGGCTGATCAGCTCACCACCCTGGCCAAACAGGAAATGAAATTCAAAAGTTCCTGGGGCTTTTCCTGTCTACCTGGCCAGTGCATCTGAGTTGAGTGCTGTCCAGAGCGGTCACAATGGAGCACTCTGGGATAGCTCCCAGAGGCCAATACCGTCGAATTGCGTCCACACTAACCCAAATTCGACCCAGCAAGATAGATTTTAGTGCTAAAGCCCTCGCCAGGGAGGAGTACAGAAATCGATTTTAAGAGTCCTTTAAGTCGACAAAACAGGCTTGGTCGTGTGGACGGGTGCAGGGTTAAATCGACCTACACTGTTAAATTCGACCTAAGCTCGTAGTGTAGACCAGGGCTCAAATACCAGCACAATTGTGCAACATTTGAGTTGCAAATACTGGAAGGGAATTTTTTATTATTTTAAACAAGATGCTTCCATTGACTTTTGAAAAAAGCTTGGAAATATTTTTATTCCTTTCCAGACATTAAACTACTTTTTATAGACTCCCTTATTTTTTAAACCTCAGTAACCCTGTCACTGATATTTATAGACTATAGGACCTTACAGAGAACAAGTCTCAAATACATGCAACATCCCTCTTGTTCCTTTGAATTTAAGCTTAAATGGTCACTGTAGTTTAACAGCCAAATGGTTTTCTTCAGTGTTTATTTTCTATGTTCATGTGACTAGTCGCAGATTATCTTGAACGGTTTTCATGTCACTTTTAAGAGCTGGAAGTTTAACATAAGACAGGCAGTAACATCTAATTCTTGGTAAATTGGCACTGAGTTAGCCTCAGGGTGAGCTGGCAAGGCTCCTCCAATGTGGCCTGGGCAAAATTTTCCAGAAAGGTCTGGTGTCAGCAGGATTTATTTTATTTTATTTTGTCTTGCAAAACAATTTACAGACAATCTCTTAATAGCTTATCCAGGGAGGCCCCTTGTGCAAACACTGGGCCTGATCCTACAAAGTGCCAAGTACTTTGTAAGAACAAGGTCAAAGTTGGTATTTCATTTCTAGCCAGTCCTCTCTCCTTTTGTAGATAACAGGCATTTTGAACTGGATGGTGCGCTCCTGGACAGAAATAGAAAACAACATTGTTTCCGTGGAGAGAGTGAGAGAGTATTCAAAAACTCCAAAAGAGGTAACTAGCCAACCATTGTTCTTACCCTTTGAACTGAAATTTGTCAGAAACCAGATCAGCAATTTTTCTATTCTAAGGATCAACACTTCCCCATTTTAATTCCCAGAGACCCGGTTAGGTTACTTTAAAATAACTAGGTGTTCTTTATAACCTCTGCTCCGTTTATGTCCTTAAACCAGTGAAGCTGTAGTTGTCATTTTAAAAAAGTATAATTTATTAACAGTTACCACACCCATGGAATGTACTGTGGCATTTTCTCCATGCTTAGAATAGGGACTAATTGTGGCATCTCAGATCTGATGTTATAAGTGTTGACAGTTGCTGGCCTTTAATGACTGAGAATCTCAACATAATCATTTTTATTTCTTTTATGCTATATAAACATTAAAAATGAACAGGTACTATCTCTTCAACATAGATTGAACTGAGTGTGGCAGAGCCAACAGTTAGAACAGTGTGGTTTCCCGATAATGTAATTAATCTGACGTGCATACAAATGCTTATCCCCAAACTTCAGTTAATAAAGTAATCTGGATCTTTGTATAAAGAAATTAATTTCAACTTCAACAATTCCTTTATGAAGAATAAATGCTGCCTCTAAAGAAGCTTTTAAAGAGAGAGATCCAGAAAGAATTTTTGCTCTGAGAAGTTTTCCATTTTGATTATAGCCATATTACTTGAAGACTTAAACCAGCTTCAGAAGGTGCTGTTTGTTTCTCTTTTACACAGGCTCCCTGGACTCTGGGCAGTAATTCTGCAAGTCAGGCTTGGCCAACTGAAGGAGCAATTGAATTTAGAAACTATAGTGTGCAGTACAGGCCAAATTTAGAGTTCGCACTAAAGAACATAAATATAAAAATAAACGGGCAAGAGAAGGTAAGCAAGGCCATTTATTTCTTTGGAGCTCCAAGCGTGAACAGTGCTTTCGAATAGGCAGCTGCTGCTAAACTGAAAACAATCCCTGTGTCAAAGAGTTTAAGGCTTGAAGACAAAAGCTACACTGAGGTAAATACACAGTACATTTGGCCTTCATAGTCTCCTAGCGCACTGAGGAACCCCTTCTTAATATATGGCTTTGTTTTCAGTTTTGATACTGTGTGTTAGGAATTCTACCGAGTCAGAGCCTATTGTTTTATAGGAAGTTGGTAGAGCAGCTCTAAAGGAATTTGATGTTTATTTTAATTTAATGCAACATCAAAGCTCCTTTATATTTGGCAGCTATTCTGGTTTTTCTCCATCTAAGGCAGGGGTCTCAAAGTCCCAGCCGCAGGCCATCTGCGGCCCGAGAACCTCCCCACTGCAGCCTGCGGAGGAGAGATTCATGCAGCCATGCTGTTGGCAATGTTCGCTGCAGGTGCCACCCCTCCCACCCCCACAGCTCCCATTGGCTGGGGAAGAGGAACAGCGATACCATCACTAGTTGCCAGGCAGTCAGCATTATTAGTTGCCGGGCAGAGTCAGCCATGGAGGCAGGGTCACTTTTTTCCACAATGAATAAAAACAAGTCAAAATACCGAACACAGCTCTCTGATGCACACCTTGCTGCAATCCTGAAGGTTTCAACTGCTCAGTCACTGAGGCCAAACATCAACAAACTGACAGAACTGAAGCGTTGCCAGGTGTCTGGCAAACACTAAAAACTCTCTGGCAGGCGAAGAATTGTATAAAGTTGTATGACAGTTTTATTATTGCTAAGAAATTCAAAATAAAAAATACAATATAAACATTTTCTTTTCTGAACACCATCTTCAGTGACATTATTGGCCCGCTGGGAGGATTTGAGGACTGGCACTGGCCCGCAGGTAAATTGAGTTGGAGACCCCTAATCTAAGGCTTTTAATGATTTCCCTCTGTAATTAAACAATTTAAAGTTCGCTATGGGTTGTTACCCAACTCTAAGAATGTTAGGTGAATATTTTGACAACGTGAGGCCAAAGGTTCTTGGAGAAATGGTCAGATCCTTTCAAGTCATGTGTGTCCTGGTCCTAATGACTATGTATCAAATTTATGCTGGAATCCACATGGCTGACCATGTGTACCACCAACCTGTAACCAAACGTGATGCCAATTCATGCCAGTCCTCAGCTATTCCAGGAGGCTGCAATGAAAAGGAATTAAATCCCTGGCCTGTGACAGGAAAGACTGGCAGATATTGCACCCAGGATCTGCATAGGACAGGCTGTTTGTCACTCACAGATCCATCCACTTGTCTTCTCCACCATTAAAGCAGAGGAATAGTGCCTTTACTTTGTAAACTGGTGAAAGATATTGCATGGCTTTCAAAAAGAGGCCCAAGGGGAACAGCAGATGAAGACAGAACAGCTTGTAGTTGAAAATGCAAAGGAAAGTTATAAGTCCATGTGTCAGCACCAACCCTGTATCCAGAGCTGGAACTGCAGGAATAGGTGCTTAATGGGGTGTTTTTCTCTGACAGATATGGTCAAAGGCTGGACAGATTTAACCAGTGGTTTGTTACCTGTCAATTCCATGGTCCTAAAATTTAACTATGGCTATGAGTCAAATGGTGTAAAACATACATCCTAAACCTTCATTGTATTTTTTTTAGATTGGCATAGCTGGAAGAACCGGAGCTGGGAAATCAACTCTTGCCATGGGGCTTTTGAGATTAATGGAAGCTGCAGAAGGCGAGATCTTAATTGATGGAGTGAATATTGCCCAAAGAGGCCTCCAGGACCTTAGAGCCAAAATAACTGTTATCCCCCAGGTATGAAGTTAATTTCTAAAGGCCTATCATCAATTCTGCAGGGTATTTGCATTAATGTCCATGACACACAGGAAGGCTTAAGTGGGTCACAGAGAGAGGTAAATTCATTGCTTTTAAAAGGGAAAAGTAACCACTTTACCACACCGTCTGATCTTCCACATAACACTGTCTGTAGCATTTCACCCTGGCATTCCTGCAGTGGAAGGAAGTTAAGGCGCTATGTTGTTTTGTAACAATCATTTCAGGAATCTTTTGCGCTGTCTCTATACTCAGGATCCAGTTTTATTTGCTGGTTCTCTACGAATGAACCTCGATCCTTTAAACCAGTACTCGGATGAAGCCATCTGGACAGTTTTGGAACTGATTCAGCTCAAGAACTTTGTATTGGATCTGCCTGATCAATTGAACCATGAGTGCTTGGAGCGAGGGGAAAACCTGAGGTACCATAAATGCAGAAAGAGAAAGGCAGTGCACATTGTGCACCCTCTGACCCTCAGATACAATTAGTAAACGTTCCTAAATGCGGTTAATAAATTTAAACAGAAAAATCTAATTTAGTAAAGCATAAAGCAATAGTCAGCACAGAGCAAACTTGCGGTAGCAGTATAATCCTTAGCACTGTGGAACTGCTTAGATCATAAACTTTCTTGGGGGTAGGGGCAGTCTGTTCTGTGTTTGTACAGCACCTAACACTGTGGGCTCCTGGATGCTACTGCAATACAAATAATCCCCTCGTTTCTTTGGCTCGCTTCATGCTGCTATCTGCAGTGCTACCAGATAGCTGAATTAAGAACAGATCTGTTCTCTCAGATGGTGCTGATAGTATGATGTCCACACACGTTGCACATCTGGCCCCTCTGTCTTGTCCCCAGAATCAGACCAGGTGCACTCCTAACATTCCCAGACCCCTGCCTCGCTCGGGAAAGGCCATCAGCTGCTGTGCTGCTTTCAGACTCATCATTGCTTTGAGCAGGGGGTTGCACTAGACACCAACCCTAATCTTCTGTGATTCTTTGATTAAACTCAAGGAAAAGCAACAGCCTGTTTGTTCACCATCTGCCCTTCTTGCTTTCAGTGTTGGTCAGAAGCAGCTAGTTTGTCTGGCCAGGGCACTCCTGCGGAAAGCCCAAATCCTGGTGCTAGATGAGGCCACCGCAGCGGTGGATCTGGAAACTGATCTTCAGATTCAATCAACCATAAGGACTCAGTTCAAAGCGTGGACCGTGTTAACAATAGCTCACCGTATAAACACCATCCTAGATTACGACAGGTAACCTTTCATCGGTGTATTTGTTCACATTCATTTTCACAAGGACAGCAGAAGACAGAGGCAGGCTTTATAAAACTGGACAGACCCCATAGCATTTTAGAGAGTGACATCTCCTTGGAACCATTTAGGTCTCATTTCTGTCTATTTCTTGTTTACCCCACTCAAGATTCTGCCTTAGGATGGGCCTTCTCACCATTAACCATGGATTAATCAGAGGGAAAGTGAGATCTGTGTCCATTTCATGCTCTATATAGCCCTTTTTGTCCACTCACAGATGAATCGTTACTGCTGAATGTCTACTCACTTGAGCTCCTCTCCCGTGCTCGGATACAACTCGGTGGTTTGGAGTTAATCCAATGAATTAAAGATCACATTTACTGCATTCCTAGTCTCTCCAAGGGAGTATCTCATAAGTAGTAGCTCTCTTCAGAGGGGTGGAACTGAGGCATGCTCTAATAATAGCTTAGGTATTGTTTGAGTTCAGTGCGACTGTTTATCTTGGTGCTTACATTTCTTTTTTAATATTCACAGGATTTTAGTCTTGGAAAACGGTCAGGTTGCTGAATTTGATTCTCCAGGGAAATTAATAGCTCAGAAGGGACTATTCTACAGACTGGTTGAAGAATCAGGCCTTGTCTGATTGTCACCCAAGGAACACACCATACTACCAGCACTGTCTGAGAGAACAGATCTGTTCTTAATTCAGCTACATCGGTTTGGCTAGAAAATGCCTGATACTTAACCAAATCTGATTTGAAACTGAACCCCAAACTACACTGGATATGTGAAGGGAAACTGCCTTGGTGTATTTGGAAAATGATCCATGTATGCCTGTGTATATCACATGCTATAGCTGAGATGATGGCTACGGAGAACGAGTCTTGTTTTCACGTTCAGTCACTGGAGTATATTAAATTATGGTTGCAACTGAATGTTAGTTACTGAGTTTGTGGTCACTCTCTTGACGGAGTCATGACCACTGTATAAAGTTTTATGCAGCTCCAAATTAATTGGCTTCGTTTTCAAAATGAAATACCAAAAACTCAGTTAAGTCCAATTAATCAGATGAGCCCATTAGAAATCTAGAGTAAGCATAAAAAATATGTACTCACATTTTACGCATTTATGGCAAAGTAACTGAACTTTCCAATCAGCTCTGTTTAGAATATAAATAATGGTAAAATACACATTGCAACATTTATGGGCGTGCTGTGGATATTTCTAGGAATGCCAAAGAAATCATACTAGATAGGTAATGTTCTAATAGACAATGAATAGCGTTTTAATTGGTAACAAATGAATACACAAGTGTTTTCAATCCCATGCACATTTTAATGAATATGTTAGTCATTTTTAAGATGTCCATCAGGTAGTTACCCATGGATTCAGCTGCTCACCTAGCACTCTCCCATATGAAATAAAAACTAATCTTTCACAATTGTAATTTTTAATCTCTGCAGATTTGTAGCCCAGTGAATCACAGAGGCGACCAGGCTTTTGAAAACAGAACAGATATTCTAACTGGTTTGGCCAATGCAGCAGGACAAAATACCACTAGTCTAAGTTGTAAGGAAAGGTTGAAAAAGAAAGGACTTTGGGAAGGGATTGATCATGGTGATGAAACACCATCTTTTAGATAAATACAAGTGCCTGATTTTATGACCCCACTGATAATGTGAACCAAAAAACCCCACTACCTAAGCATAAACAAGGAACTCAAATCTGTTGCACACAAAAGTTAAACGAAGTGTATAAAGCAGTTTATGTACTACTGAGATTTGATTATGGCTTGAAGGTTGGGTGAAAAAGCAGGAAAGAAAGGTTGCCTAAGAAAGATGTCTCAGGCAAATACCTAAGAGAGATCTAGAGATTGAAAATTGAGTTATTCTGTTTTGTTTTCCAGCTTCAGAACAGATTTCTGTGCTGAGCACTAACTAGAATAGCTTCAGTGACCCAGGAATTACCAAAAGGATTTCACAAATGGAATGTGTCTTTAAAAGAAATAAAAAGGTTAAGTAAAATGTATTCCTGTGCTGAATCCCAGAACAGCCTAATTAACAGGAGCACAAAAATCTGGATTCCATGTATTGCTTATTTTTGCTTAACATTTAATAAACATAATGACATTTTAGACTAATTATCTTCCTTACAAGCTAATAAAGCTCTTTCAGATCCTTGCAGTGTTACTATCACTATACTTTGTGAGCACAGCCTTAATTTACCATTTCAGCTTAAACAATTGTCCTGAATATTTATTGCTCTGGAGATGTGGCCGAATTGTTACATTTCCTCTGATTACAGAGTAGCTGTTCAGAGTCATTTTCTTTAATCCCAGTGAAGAGAATAAAATGATATATTATTCTCACTTCTAGCAAGAATGAAATAGGTCTAGTCTCTAATCAAAAACACAGCAACAAAGAGTATTTTGAAACAGGAAATTCGAGGAAGTATATTCATGAATATGTAGATTCTAGTAAAAAGATAGGATTATACTTGTTACAAGACTAAGGAAATTAACTTTGGTGGCTTTGCCAAACTGTTTTATTTGTAAGACTAATACTGTGCAAAGTTACTGACATTGCATTTCAACTGAAATTTAGTACCTTTTTCCCCCCACTGGCAGAGGAGTGGTGTCAAGAAATAATCCAGCCCAACAATTTGTCAAAACCATAGGTTCAAATTCTTTCATGAAATACATGCCACCCAACAAAAATACTAAATTTCCAAGCAACATTTCCCATTAAACAATAAAATATTTCTACAGCCGGGGGGGAAAAATCCACTTTGTGTTTTAGGGTTTTGTAGCAAGCTAGCCATACCCAGTTAAATTGGGAGGCAGGTTTGCCTAGTTGCTAAAATACTGGATTAGGATTCAGGAAACCTGGTTTATATTCCTGGCTCTGCCCCTGGCCTGCTGGGTGACTGAGCAAATCACTTTCACCTCTCTGTGCTTCAGTTTCCTCATCTGTAAAATACTTACCTTTGTAAAGCATTTTGAGATCTACTGATGATATGAAAAAGGCACTAAGAGCTTGCTATTATATTATTATTAAGAAAACCGATATTATTCAAGGAAGATTTAATTTGACTTGATTTAGCAGCAGCCCAGATCTCTTCAGCCTGCACTCAGTTTATTCTTCTTTCACTTGTCTCCTGAATCAGACCCCTTTCTCTTCTCCAGTGTTAGTGCAAGTGAAGCAGTGGTTTGGAACAGAGGCTGCAATAATTTTTTAGAGCCCTACCAAATTCATGGCCATGAAAAACGCATCGCGGACTGTGAAATCTGGTCTCCCTCTGTGAAATCTGGTCTTTTGTGTGCTTTTATCCTATACTATACAGATTTCATGGGGGAGACAAGCATTTCTCAAATTGGGGGTTCTGACCCAAAAGGAACTTGCGGGGGGGGGGTCCCAAGCAGGGCTGTCCCTAGACATTTTGGTGCAACATGCAGCCCCCGCTCCATGGGTGGGGAGGCTGACCCCAGGCCTCCATGGGGTGAGGGCTGTGCCCAAGGTCTGTAGGGGCAAGAGCAGGCTTGGAAGGCAGGGGGAAACCACCCCCCAGCACAAGCCGGCAGAGCAGGTTGGGGTTAGGTCGCTCCACTTCCCACCGCCCAGTGAGTGCAGGTTGCGCCCGACCCCTGCTGCAGTTCCCCGGGACGTAGCTCAGGGGAGGGGATGGAGCTGGGACCGGGCTGGGGCACAGTGGGGTGGGGAGAGGCAGGGCGGGGACAGAGGCTATGGGGAAGGGGTGGAGTGGGGGCGGGGCAGCCTTCCTGGCCAGCTCAGCCCGCCAGGGGATTGGGGTGGCCGCTGGAGCATCACGCAGCTGCCTAGTTTGCATCAGGGTAAGGATGGCCCTGGTCACAAGGTTATTTTGAGGGGGGTTCATGGTATTGCCATCCTTACTTCTGTGCTGCCTTCAGAGCTGGTTGGCTGGAGAACAGCGGCTGTTGGCGGGGGCCCAGCTCTGAAGGCAGCATCCTGCCAGCAGCAGCACAGAAGTAAGGGTAGCAGTACCACAACCGCCCTCTACAATTCCTTATGACCCCCCACAACTCCTTTTTGGGTCTGGACCCCTACAATTACAACGGCCATGAAATTTCAGATTTAAATATCCAAAATAATGAAATGTAGGATTTTAAAAATCCTGTGACCATGAAATTGACCAAAATGGACCATGAATTTAGTAGGGCCCTAGTTATTATTCTTAATCTTACCAAGGAAGTCTGACATCTGCCTGAACATTGGCTGGGCTGAAAATCATTATATATGCAGGTGCATAACTTCCATGATTGCTAGTAGCAGCTCTTTGCCTGTAACTAAGGGAGAGAGATCTCCTTAAGTGACAGCACGTAAGTACCTTCTGAGACAGAATCCAATGAAGACCAAGAGAACGTCCCATCTTCTATAGCAATCTCACCTGCTCAAACGAAAACAGTCAAAGGGGGAAATAAAAGCACAGCATGGAGAACAGGGTTTTTAGAGTAACAATAGGCTTTTACATTAATATACAATACCTTTTACCTCCACAGGATTCCAAAGCACCTTACCTCAAAGTAAAAATGCCTACTGACTGCCAGGTGGCATCCTACCAGATTTGAGATGAACGAGGGGAGGGCAGCCCGGCAGAACATCAGCTCAAAAGCAGGGCAGGGAAAGTTGTTTTGTTTGTTTTTAACGAGGGCACTAGGCTGAATGTCTATTCTTTCAAAAAAAATCCTACGATCGTGCAAAAGTAGACATCACACCCATTTTAAAGTGTTTTTTGGAAGATCCCGCATCCCTCCATGTCAACTACATGGCATTCAGACACCCTTTTGTGCTATCCAGTTGTTTCTCAGATATTTGTCACCACATTTTTGTGCTGCTGAAATAGGTTTTCAAAGATTTGGTTACAAAGCATGTGCTTAAGTTCAGTGGAACTGCTCACATGCTCGAAGTCGGTATGTTTAAAGTTAAACAGGAGTGCAAGTGCTTTGCTGGATTGGGGCCATTGAGAACAGTTAAACAGAGCAGCTTCCCTCCTATTTAACTCTGATACCCACTGTCCACATTGAAGCCTTTATCTATCATATGCAAGAAAAATTCAGCCAGACACTTCAGGGAGACAAATGACTTTGAGGGAAAAGAATTGTGCCAGCAGGTTACATTATAGAAACCCCAAAAAGAAAATGGACTGGTAGCATTATGAGCACCCACTGTACATATACAAAACTTTTGGTAAACAGCAGCGAAGTGCATGGGGGACTCAAACAATAAGGTTATGAAGGCTGTTTTTGTATCCAATATGCTGTTCTCTGCTATAGACATGTGCACTCCAAACAGCAAGAGAAATGTGTTCACAAAGAAAGAAATTCAGCAGCAAGAGGTAATAGTTTGGCCTTTGCCCTCTTAGCCCACTGTCTCTTGCTCTGGCCAACAAAGTGCTTAGGGGGTCAGGGAGGAACGATCGGCAGTGACATAGCTAGCAGACCCGTCTTCATCCTTCAGGGTAATGAATGACCCCTGGATAGCTATGTAGCCTGTGCACAAAAGCATTAGCCTGAGGTATGAAGAATGCATTTAGGGTTGCTGTTTTGTTTTTTAAAAACTTTACCTCATAAAGTTATTTTCCTGCAATCCTTGGTCATTATAAAAGCAGCAAGAAAGACTTCACCTTCTGGGGAGATTATAAATCCAATCTCCTCTGATGTGCAGAAACTGATGAATTCTTGTGATGCCTTCATGGTCCAAGCCTCTGATCAGAGCTGTGGCAATATAGATGCTCCAGCAGGCGAGGACAATCAATGACCTTTTCCAAGATGCTGACTCTATTGGTGGTGGCCTGATTTGTGTGCAGATGTGTTCAACCTGCCTCCATGGGAACTGAGTTTTTAGGGGTTGCTAGGTAGGGGGTTTAAAACGTAGAGGTTGATCTTTCAGCTGGCTGTGGGTTTCTACTGGCTGTGGGTTAGGATTAATTCCAATCTCAGCTATAGGACCATTTAAATCCTGTGCTAAATGACTGTATTAAGCTTAGCAGAGCTGTCCAAGTATTGATCTGCAACTAGAATTCAACCTATTCAACTTATTTCTGAAATATGAGTTTTTCTGACAGGAATGACAGGTGAGACCAAGGCATATCAATCAACCTGACCAATGAAATTCTTTCAGGGATTAATTGACTTGTGTTCTATGCCTGGGAGATAACTTTTATGAAGAACGATCCAACCATAACAAAATACAAAGATGCCGCTGATAAAGCGCTACGGTAGGGGTCTCAAACATGCGGCCTGCGGGCTGCATTTGGCCCGCAGAGTTATTTCCTGCAGCCCACCATAGATGCCGACTCCACCAGCAGCCAAGCTCTCCATAACCCCTGTCCCCACTCCCCTGAGCGTGCTAGGTCCCCGCTCCTCCGCCTCCCTCCCAGCACTTAGGACTTCCCAGGAGGGAGGGGGGAGGAGTGGGGATGCAGCGCGCTCAGGAGAAGAGGCAGGGCTGGGGAAGGGGTGGGAAAAGGCAGGGCAGGGGCGGGGCCTCATGGAAGTGGTGGAGTGGGAGAAGAGCCAGGGGTGGGGGGGGAGGGGGGCTTTAACTGAAGTAATTCTAAAAGTAAATGCGTGTTTTGTCATTTGAGGGAGGTGCATTACTGAGTGTGTATATTTTATTAAAACCCCTCTTCGCATTACAGGTTTTTAAAAAGTTAATACATTGACTTAATAGCATACTGTATTACTTTTCATTTTTTACTATATTTTTGTATCATTGTATGAAAAAGGTTTCAGTGATGCAGCCCTCAGACCAATGTACTAGTCCTCATGGTGATTTGAGTTTGAGATCCCTGCACTATGCTTAATATAGTCTGGAGAAGATACTGAGTTTTTAAGTAAAATTTTTGGGATGGTATTTATCTAGGGTATACATGCTACAGGTCCTATCAACAATGGTGGAGACATATTTTTTATATATGTATGTTGAAGCGTCCATCTCGAGAGAGAGAGAGAGACACACTTCAATTTTTTTCATAATACAATTTCACAATATCAAATCAGCTTTCATAAGTTGTACAGATATGGCTCTAATTCCTCACAGGGTGGGGATTGGCTCCTTGTGACCTGACACTCATCCCCACAAAAGAGAAGTGTGATCAGTGTCTCCAAGCTTGAGAACTTGACTCAGTCTCAAAGTAAAACCTTTTTACTTCCTTTTCCTTAACACAGAATTTATTTTGTGGTCTGCTGACCTGCATGAATTACATCCTCAAATACAGGCTGCAAAATAAAAGCACAACATGTAGGGCCACGAAGAGCGAGCTCTTCAGGTACTGAGCTCTGAATACTTTACACAGGATCTGCAGGAGTGAAAATAGACCCCAACTGCACCCTTTGGCTTTTCTGGGGAATATCTGCTTCATCAGCTTCTTTCTCCTGCTCTGTGGTAAGACACTGGGTTGCTGTTCGGTCATGGGAATTAAACAAAGAAGAGGATCACTTTAAAGCTGAACTGGAGACTACCTCTTTGCTCATCACTCCATCCTGAGATTAGAGATCCGCAGACACCCACTTGCCAACAGTTCCTAGGATGGAGACGGGGTGTTCTCACCGCAATGTGGGGACAAAGGTATTCATGGGTCTCTGGAATTAGCTTTCACTACTGGCCCATCAGAGCCCAAGTTTGTTTATACTCCTGCGTGGAAAGGGAATGTTCCACCCAAGTTCTATATGGAACATCCCCTCAGACCAGCCAAAACCACTCTGAAGGCATACACAAAATACTTGCATGTATTTTACGAAGTACAGAAAACAGGTCTCGATGCCATCCATTAACCCCAATTCTAACCTCTTAGGGCAAGAATCAGTCAAAATGACTTCAGTGCCTTAAAACGGTAGTGGCTGGCATACTATTAGCACTGAACAGCTACATTCCCCCAACCCAGTTAGGCCAGTGGGTCCAAGAGCATGGCCTTTCATTTTGTACATTGTCCCATGTTGACAGGCCATTGAAACATGAAAGCGGTAAAAGGCCAATTCTAATGGGAAATGCCCTAGGAAAGTGCCCACCCAAAAGTAGGAAACATCTCACTATGGGACACATGTATGTCAAAGGAGAACATGTATGGGATAGTTGGACAGTGTGTAAGACTGGTGGGAGCCAGCACCATGGGAGCTGCCAGGTCCCACCACAACAGCTGCGGACTCCCCTGTGCCTAGCACAGACAAATGCAATTTTCCCCCCTTCTGTCCCAATGCACTTCATTCCATGGCAGAAGCTTACAAGCTAAGTCTATGTCTACACTACCCCATAGTTCGGACTATGCGGGTGTGAATTGCAGTGCAAACCCAAGTAACTCCCCCATGTGGATGCTGAGGGCACAAACTAAAAGGTTCACATAAATGTAATCCTGTCTGAAGAGGACAATGTGAACTAGGAACCTTTTAGTTCACACCCACAGTTACAGCCTAGCACTTGGGCGCACACTTCTAGTCACCGCCCCCCCCCCCCCCAGTACAGACCACAGGGTAGTGTAGACAAGCCCCAAGTTAAAATATTTTAGGGTTGAGACTGCTTTGCTTTCTCTACTCAGAAGTGTACAAAAGGACTACATACAAAGGAAAACAGGGCAAGTCATTCCACCTCTAAGTAACTTTGAAACATGGACTAGAATGAGCTATATACATAATAGATGAAATAAAAGTCAACCCTCATAATATGTAAGATTTCTATTAGCAATGCATGTTATTCCGATACAGTAACAAGGATTCAGTACAAAAGAAACTGTAACGGGACTTTATCAGACTCCTAATCCTTGCTGAAAGCCTGAAGTAATTTGCTAAACTAGGGAATTAATTTTTCAACACTAAATACGAACAAAACTAACTTACCCATATTTCTTCTGAATCGATTAAGCTACAAAGCCATCATAATGAAAAGTAATTGCCATTCACTACATGCAAAATGCTTTTGGATTCGTGTGCAGACAAGATCTGGGAGGATTGTTTTTCAAAGCTTGTCTTATTTCAGGCTTTCATCTGCAGTTTACTTGTTAGTAGTTAACAAGAACTCTAAAAATAGCCAGAGCAAAGGCCTGCATTAACATGACCCTATCTCACATTATTCCTATACATTTACATATCACTGTGCGCCTAAAAGGTAGATAGTTTTCTTACTATAAACTTGCATTTAAGAGGCCATTGGTACTTAGTTCATAGAACACGTACTGCAGTCCTTTAAATTTTTTTTTTTTTTTTTTTTTTTTTTAAATCAACTGCATATGAAACTACAAATTTCACAGATGCATTGGAGATGGTTTGGTAGGAATCCTAAAGGTGAATGGACAGCTAGCATGGATGATCTGTGATATTACAGAAAGTCAGAGTAGATGAACTGCTGGTCCTTCGTGCCTTTAAATTCTATTAAATTAGTTAAACCTAGAAATATGTTCCAAGAGCTTGCACTAAAGAGATTGTTCCGTTCCAACAAGAGATGTTTAGAACGCAACCTGAAAGCCTCCCACCCGACACATTACCCCATCGATCCCTTCTAGCAAATGTCTGAAATGTGCCCCAAAAGTCTGATGCAAGCTCCTTGGAGCTGTACGAGAAGCCAGTTCCAGAGGACAAGGCTCCTGCTCCCACTTTCAAATGAAGAGCACCCCCATCTGATCTCAGCTGTTAAAACAGCAAATAAAGGTGGTTCGTACCCAGGATGCAAGCAATATAATAATAGGGCTTTATAGATTATGGTGTGTAATACTGCTTTGAGGTTGTGGAACACAGAGAAGAGTAACGAACATGCTATAATGAGAGAGTGCAAGCTCAAAAGGGTACTTGAATGCAGCGGAATTCATGAATGGTACATAGAACAAAATGCCTCAAGTGCTGCCCCCAACATGTTGTGTCCCAATCCCAGCTCTGCAGAAGATGCCACCGTGTTCTGCTGCAATTCTGTGTATGAGAAGTCAAGGAATTAAGCAGCAAGATTATAAGGGGTTTGACAGGGCAGCATGGAGCTGGATTTTTTTTTTTTCCTATTACACTGCACAGGTGCTGTCAATTTGGGAGACAAATTCAAAACAATAGGTTATATTGTAAACGTTGCTTCTATGTGGGTTGTCTCACTCTTGGAGCAGCCAGTGCAGAAACATCTACGGGTCTTTTTATTGAGTTTCTCTTGTAGGTTTGGATCCCAACCTCTAAGATATTAACTTCTGTTTTGTTCAGTTTTTGGTTTGTCTTTTATCACTGCACAATACCGACTGACACTCCTGGTTCAGGTGGCAACTCATCCTCTATATCCTGTACTTTTCTTGATATGGTGACTCGTCTGCCTCAAAACATGGTTCCCTCTGCTCCCCACAGAAAGGGGGGATATTGAGAGCTCCCAGCCCCATCAAAATGCACACCAATAGGAAAAATCCCCCTAGAAATGGAGAACCTTCCCCCCTTCAAAGAAGTTCGCATTAATAGCTTTACAACAAGGTTGGACCTTCTTAATACTGCATATGGGATTGTCTCTTCCTCCATGGAGCCAACAGGTCTTGCACAGGATCCAAACAACAAACAGAAGTGGCTGTAGTGGAATTTATATGCTGCCAGGAGAGAACAGAGTTGAGATTTGATGAGACTTTTACAAGGCAGCAGCCCCACAGGAGGAGACCAAACACGGTAAGCATTACACAGGAACAAAAGTTGGCGGTGGGCGTTCGGAATCAAGGGAACAGAACAAACAGTACTGTTCTAATTCACCTCCCTCATACCAGGACTGTGCCCCCTTACCAACCACCATCAAAAGGAAGAGGCGGTGAAGTGGGAAAATGTATCTTTCACCCAGGCCAGGCTTGCATGTGCAACACACAAAAACATTCAGCAGACCCCAAAAAAGGGGAAAAAAAGAGAAAGTTAGACATGACATGGGATGTAATTATTTTTAAGTC
Organism: Chrysemys picta bellii; assembly: GCF_011386835.1. Lineage (NCBI taxonomy): Eukaryota > Metazoa > Chordata > Testudines > Emydidae > Chrysemys > Chrysemys picta. The sequence goes on along the minus strand of NC_088800.1, from coordinate 69,089,308 downwards.
CTTTTTAAGCAGTGCTGTATGATTCAACACCACTCCTTTCTAGTCATAATTCGTATCAGGACTGTGCATAACACACCAATAGGAAACTAAGTCTTAAAGCATGTGACATCATTAGGTACTGTTGAAATATAGGTACAAGAGAATTGACTTTGGCGAGGGAAAGGCTTAAGGAACGGTGCTTGCAATATGCTGATTTTATAACTCCTGCAGATAAGGAGCAAGTTACAGACAGGAACCAGAAAGATTAAAGGTGAAGGGCCTCTCCCACCAGTCAGACTTCACTTTTTTCATACCCTATAACTCTTGAACTTTGAGATATTTCAGTTATCTGAGGGTTTCCTGGATTCAGATGTTACTTCCAAATGGTACAGGGTTGCAGCTCTACTCAGGTTTGGCTTGGCCATTCCTCCCTCATGACAGATGAGCAAGCTGGGCCAAATCTGAGCGAGTATTGTAGTGACCTAGCACATGGGGTGGCAACACCACTCATGTCTGGCCCAGCGGCCCCTCCATCATGACTAATTATGCTACAACTACAGATTTCTAGAGTGTGTTTAGAGCATAATTTACCAACAGACCATGCAGGAGAACAACTCCCTGGCTGTGGAGCAGGGAGGTCTGGTAAAAGTCCAGGAAAGGCCTTGGAGACTACACCTGGTGATCAATAACCACAGCCCTTAGTCTAAAAGTTGGCCCTTGGTAACCAGAAGAACCACTTTTATTTGCAAATGTTAAAATGTTATTTTCATAGAACAGCTACGCAGTGATAGCGCCACCTGAAAAGAGCAGCAAACATCAATTGGGCATGTTGGGTACTGCAAAGCATCTTTAGCACCCATATGTGGGAGCCAATTCTTTTTACTTGCCACCTCTGAGAAGCTCTCTCTGCTTATTTCCCATTGTAGTACTGCCATAGTAACAGAGTTACCATGTAATCGGAGTACTATGATCTGCTTATCCAAAGCGCACACTTCCACATATTCCCCTCAAAACAGGCCTCAGAACAAGGCTGATTATTCTCATCTATTAATTCTTTAACTGGCGATGATATTTTAGAGGCTTAGTTTTCAAGGCATGAACATCAACCTCCGATGCACCCACAGTTCTCCGGGCCTTAAACCCTTTGTCAATAATGGCACTGATACTTTTGTCATTAAAAGATTACAAAGGAGTATAAAAATTGGGACAATCATTTTCAAACAAAGAAAGTTTACTCCGAGTTCTTCCAGTACAGTCATTACAAAAAATACCAAAGACATTTTCAGTTTACTCAATTTTAAAGAATCATAATTTACAAAAAAAAATAAATAGCTTTTATTCTAAGAGAAGACACTTGTCTAGTTTTAAGGTCGGCAACATAAAACTCCCAACAGTCCACATTTCCAAAGTGGTAGATATCTGGATCCATCTGAACTCAAACTGCAGTCATTCAGCAATTGTTCTATAAAATAAGACTGTATGGAACTTTTCTTTTTCCTACTAAGTAAAAAACAAAAAACAGAAAACACTTGAGTTTCTTGGAACTAGACTCCATTATAAATTAAGCTCTGTCAGGCTACTCTGACATCCACGCATTAGTAAAAATGTGTATATTTTTGGGAACAGTAAGAGCATTTTGCACAACAGTTAAGAATTAGTAGCAGCAGCCTCTAAAGAAGGTTTCACTGTTTCCGTAGGGCTAACAGTCCTGGATGTGGCAGGGCTTCTGAATGAAATATGAGACAGTGAAATGCAATGACCAATAACACTACAACCAAATTATAACGGACTCTGAAGCCTTCAATCAGGTAAATCCTTACTCAGAAGTGTAACCCTCCCCCCGCGTCCCCCATTGGTACTTTTCACATAAGTAAGAACCACTGTACTCTATTCACTCAGAATTGGGTACTTAATATTGAAATACATTAATTTTTGCATTCACACAGGAGTTTGGTGTTATAGTGACTGTTGATGATGATTGTGCTTTTTCACATCAATGAGATGGACACATTTCTGCAAACTTGCTGCTACAAAGTATAAACACATATGAAAATTAACATGATGCATAAAAGCACTGACCCATACAATAAGTGCCAAGATAAGGCCTGGTACATGACAGTATTTCATAAGGAATAAAAACGTGAACTCATATTGCTATTCCATAAAATGTCCCGAGTGCATCCCAAGGCAGATGGTTCTAAAAATGGTAAATCTCAACTGAACAAATAGGTAGCATTTTACAAAGATTTTTCAAACAAAATGACCTTCAGAACATAAGCAACTCAAAACAAAGGATTTTTCTTGCTCTCAGAAGACAAACATTTTTGGACTGCAGTTTCATCTTTTGCCTCAAATCTATCAAACAGGTCTAAGTTTGGTCTTTAGCACAGTACATTCAGAACTTCTACTTCTTGCAAAATAAATCTTTAAGGAAAAAAGACATTGCATTTATGTTACTTTTATCTTCTTCATGTTAAACTTAGATTTTTCCGGGTCTGAGTTGGAAGCATTTGGTTTGAGTAGCAGAACAAAGGAAGTCAGAATTCTCAAAATCCTCTCAATGTGTATAGTCAGTCAATTTCCACACTTTTTCCCCACTCGTACAAGCTAAGTTCTTGTATTATACCAAGCCAGAATCTTTGGCCATACTATAGAAAATGCCTTTCTTCTGAAGTAGATTGGTTGGGGAATCACACTCCACAATTTCGCCTTTATCAAGGACTAGAACTCTAAAACAAGAAAAGAAAAAATGGTCAAAATACTGACTTTTCTGGAATTTTAGCAATCTTAGCATAATATCTCATAGCCACTGGGAAATAATGCAGGCTATTTGCAAGAGCTTTCACAAAAGGCGAAATTTGTCCCCGACCTCACTAATCCTATCGCAGATACACGGATTTACTCTGTGCTTAGACTGCCTAAGCAAAGCAACAGTGTTACTGTAACATTAAGGCTGTGAAAGCAAGCACTAAAGTCAGGAAACCCAGCATTCAGTCGAAATGCTACCCCCAACTCGCTGACCTCTGGGAGAAAAATACTGCTAGTACCCCCAAGAGGGGGGGTGTGGGGCGGCTTCCGCTGCATGAATGGCTGGAGTGCCTGAATTAGTACTGAGTGATTGTTAACAGAGGTGGTGAACCCCTGCAAGTTTGGTGGGGATATAATGCCCACTTCTCCTGCTTTGTCCCATCAACAGTGTGGCTCCCCAGTCCAATTACAGGAGTCACAGAAAAAGGGGAAGAGTAAAACACCTGTCAGGGGCTTATCAAGTTTTGATTCCTACCCCCACTCAGAGAAAGAGGGAACGTTATGAATCTACATTTCAATTGTAAGAACAAGTGCTGCCATCAGCCACATCTGTGCAAGCATGCTGTGGACAATGGGGTTGCACAACCATAGCCCAGGACAGAACTTGACCCTCCGCATGCTTACACTGGCGATACGGGGACACACAAAGAACTCACGAATTTCAGCTGATAACAGATCTAGCAAACATAAGGAAAAAATATTTGTAAAAGTTGATCAGTGTCCATTTTTGGTTAACGTCGATTCCTATTCAATGTAAGATACGGACACTAAAGACCATTCTCCCTTTGCAACAGTTGCATCACTTTACCTTTCATAGTCCATAATAGTGTTTAGACGATGTGCTATAGTTAAAACAGTGCAGTCTTCGAATTGAGTCCTTATTGTTGACTGTATAAGGTCATCGGTTTCAAGATCAACAGCAGCTGTGGCTTCATCTAAAACCAAGATCTTGGACTTTCGAAGTAGAGCCCGAGCGAGGCACACCAGCTGACGCTGTCCGACACTTTGTAAAAAATACAAAAAAGTTAACTGCAAGAAGAAACTTATATTTTGTTTCACATCCGAACTTTATTACCTGTACAATCTTTTGTGAATTTTAGGTGCCAAGAGTCTAGCAAGCTTTAGATATGGAATTAACTTCAAGTTCTGTGATTTCTTCTCTATAAACAGAGGGTCTCTTACTACAGCTTCTTAATGGTAACAATTTAAAAAAAAAAAAAAGCTTTCGTTTTTAGAAAGATACACGGAAACCATTTGTAATGTGTAAGTACACCAGACTATAGCATTTAAACAGTGCAGACTGTAGCAAAGTTTTGTATTTGAACTGGTTTGGTGGCCAATTTACAATCAGTAGATTGAATGTGTTTATTTAGGATTAGTATTGCAGTTACTAGATAATGTTTTCACCCCTCAGCTCACAGAGCCGAGCTGCATTATGAATGCACGGGATGCTATTCGAGGAAGGACTGCTAGGCAGAGATGGCGTTCACCTTTCGAGGAGAGGAAAGACCCTATTCGGACACAGACTGGTTAACCTAGTGAGGAGGGCTTTAAACTAGGTTCGACGGGGACAGGTGAGCAAAGCCCACAGGTAAGTGGGGAACATGGAGACTGGGGAGATGGGTCGGAAATGAGAGGGAGTGTGGGCTATATTGGCAGAGAGAAAGGAGAGTCAGGACAAAACTGGGAGGAAAGATCAAACCAGTATCTTAGATGCCTATATACAAATGCGAGAAGTATGGGGAATAAGCAGGAAGAACTGGAAGTGCTAATAAATAAACACAACTATGACATTGTTGGCATCACTGAAACTTGGTGGGATAATACACATGATTGGAATGTTGGTGTGGATGGGTACAGCTTGCTCAGGAAGGATAGACAGGGAAAAAAGGGAGGAGGTGTTGCCTTATATATTAAAAATGTACACACTTGGACTGAGGTAGAGATGGACATAGGAGACGGAAGTGTTGAGAGTCTCTGGGTTAGGCTAAAAGGGGCAAATAACAAGGGAGATGTCATGCTAGGAGTCTACTACAGGCCACCTAACCAGGTGGAAGAGGTGGATGAGGCTTTTTTCAAGCAACTAACAAAATCATCCAAAAGCCCAAGATTTGGTGGTGATGGGGGACTTCAACTATCCGGATATATGTTGGGAAAATAACACAGCGGGGCACAGACTATCCAACAAATTCTTGGACTGCATTGGAGACAACTTTTTATTTCATAAGGTTGAAAAAGCTACTAGGGGGGAAGCTGTTCTAGACTTGATTTTAACAAATAGGGAGGAACTCGTTGAGAATGTGAAAGTAGAAGGCAGCCTGGGTGAAAGTGATCATGAAATCATAGAGTTTGCAATTCTAAGGAAGGGTAGAAGGGAGAACAGCAAAACAGAGACAATGGATTTCAGGAAGGCAGATTTTGGGAAGCTCCGAGAGCTGATAGGTAAGGTCCCATGGGAATCAAGACTGAGGGGAAAAACAACTGAGGAGAGTTGGCAGTTTTTCAAAGGGACACTATTAAGGGCCCAAAAGCAAGCTATTCCGCTGGTTAGGAAAGATAGAAAATGTGGCAAAAGACCACCTTGGCTTAACCACGAGATCTTGCACGATCAAAAAAATAAAAAGGAGTCATATAAAAAATGGAATCTAGGACAGATTACAAAGGATGAATATAGGCAAACAACACAGGAATGCAGGGGCAAGATTAGAAAGGCAAAGGCACAAAATGAGCTCAAACTAGCTACGGGAATAAAAGGAAACAAGAAGACTTTTTATCAATACATTAGAAGCAAGAGGAAGACCAAAGACAGGGTAGGCCCACTGCTTAGTGAAGAGGGAGAAACAGTAACAGGAAACTTGGAAATGGCAGAGATGCTTAATGACTTCTTTGTTTCAGTCTTCACCGAGAAGTCTGAAGGAATGCCTAACATAGTGAATACTAATGGGAAGGGGGTAGGTTTAGCGGATAAAATAAAAAAAGAACAAGTTAAAAATCACTTAGAAAAGTTAGATGCCTGCAAGTCACCCGGGCCTGATGAAATGCATCCTAGAATACTCAAGGAGCTAATAGAGGAGGTATCTGAGCCTCTAGCTATTATCTCTGGAAAGTCATGGGAGACGGGAGAGATTCCAGAAGACTGGAAAAGGGCAAATATAGTGCCCATCTATAAAAAGGGAAATAAAAACAACCCAGGAAACTACAGACCAGTTAGTTTAACTTCTGTGCCAGGGAAGATAATGGAGCAAGTAATTAAGGAAATCATCTGCAAACACTTGGAAGGTGGTAAGGTGATAGGGAACAGCCAGCATGGATTTGTGAAGAACAAATCGTGTCAAACCAATCTGATAGCTTTCTTTGATAGGATAACGAGCCTTGTGGATAAGGGTGAAGCGGTGGATGTGGTATACCTAGACTTTAGTAAGGCATTTGATACGGTCTCGCATGATATTCTTATCGATAAACTAGGCATATACAATTTAGATGGGGCTACTATAAGGTGGGTGCATAACTGGCTGGATAACCGTACTCAGAGAGTTGTTATTAATGGTTCCCAATCCTGCTGGAAAGGCGTAACGAGTGGGGTACCGCAGGGGTCTGTTTTGGGACCGGCTCTGTTCAATATCTTCATCAACGACTTAGATATTGGCATAGAAAGTACGCTTATTAAGTTTGCGGATGATACCAAACTGGGAGGGATTGCAACTACTTTGGAGGACAGGGTCATAATTCAAAATGATCTGGACAAATTGGAGAAATGGTCTGAGTTAAACAGGATGAAGTTTAACAAAGACAAATGCAAAGTGCTCCACTTAGGAAGAAAAAATCAATTTCACACATACAGAATGGGAAAAGACTGTCTAGGTAGGAGTACGGCAGAAAGGGATCTAGGGGTTGTAGTGGACCACAAGCTAAATATGAGTCAACAGTGTGATGCTGTTGCAAAAAAAGCAAACATGATTCTGGGATGTATTAACAGGTGTGTTGTGAGCAAGACACGAGAAGTCATTCTTCCGCTCTACTCTGCTCTGGTTAGGCCTCAGCCGGAGTATTGTGTCCAGTTCTGGGCGCCGCATTTTAAAAAAGATGTGGAGAAATTGGAAAGGGTCCAAAGAAGAGCAACAAGAATGATTAAAGGTCTTGAGAACATGACCTATGAAGGAAGGCTGAAAGAATTGGGTTTGTTTAGTTTGGAAAAGAGAAGACTGAGAGGGGACATGATAGCAGTTTACAGGTATCTAAAAGGGTGTCATAAGGAGGAGGGAGAGAACTTGTTCACCTTAGCCTCTAAGGATAGAACCAGAAACAATGGGTTTAAACTGCAGCAAGGGAGGTCTAGGTTGGACATTAGGAAAAAGTTCCTAACTGTCAGGGTGGTTAAACACTGGAACAAATTGCCTAGGGAGGTTGTGGAATCTCCGTCTCTGGAGATATTTAAGAGTAGGTTAGATAAATGTCTATCAGGGATGGTCTAGACAGTATTTGGTCCTGCCATGCGGGCAGGGGACTGGACTCGATGACCTCTCGAGGTCCCTTCCAGTCCTATAATCTATGAATCTATGAATGAAACCTGCATTTGTTAGGTACAATTTTCTCTCCAAATTATAAGCAACTACAGCAGCCTGAAGTTAACCAAAAATTTCCCTAAGATTGCCCAAACCAATAAATATAAATCTAATATATTTTACTATTTCTTAAGTATGTACTTTCACTTACATGGCTTAAAGCTTAAAATATTTTCAAAAACACTTAATTGTCTCGTTTGGCAATTTCACATTAAAATTTCTCTGTTTCCCCAACACAAGATAATCGGGTCTTATGCAGTGAATAAAAACTACAATGTTTATTTATATTGTTAGGTCTGTTTTGATGTCGGAGATAGATTTTAAGGTCCATGGGTCAGGGATCTCTCATGTTTGTACTGCACCAATCACGTCACAAGTAGTAATATTGAACCTGTAGTCTGAAGTAAAGTGGGAGAAACACACAAGCATATGTTTCTCATATGCTGTCAAAAGTTTTAGTTCTAACAGTAAATTTTCACTGAAAAATAAGGCATTTTACTGTACCTTAGATTCTCTCCACCTTCAGAACACTCATGATTAAGTTTATCAGGAAGAGACGAAACAAAATTTTTCAAGTGAGCCAATTCCAAAGATGTCCAAATTTCTTCATCAGAGTATTTGTCAAAAGGGTCAAGATTCATACGCAGAGAGCCAGAAAATAATACTGGATCCTAGTCAGAAAATAACATGCACTCAACACTTCTACATACAAAGAATATGGCAAATGTTCAAGAGAGATTTCATTTAAATGGCGAAGGAAATGGTATATTTTGTAAGCAAACCAAGGAATATAATTAATTATAGCAAAAGATCTTTTGAGTTTAATTATTTTTAAATAAAGTGACTCGTTTCTTGCTTGGAAAATGCATCTGCAGAAAGAACCTCAGACTAGTTGCAATACCAAAGAATATATAGAAACATCTTCAATTTAAATGCCAAAACATCTTTTTCAAATAAAATGGCATGTGAAAAACAAACTTCAAAATACACTCCCACAAGATTCAAAGTCCAAACTGGCTGCATCAGTAAATGCATCATGCCTACAATCTACTTATTCCATTTCCTCTTATGGCAATTAGTGATAGATTTCAGCTTTGCTAACATGGAATGATCAAAAAGGGCAAAAGCAATATAATCCCGACGTCAAACCTATTACCCAGATCCTAGATAAATAATTGCAAAAGGTGTTCTGCAATTCAGCTAAACCCAGTTCCTTCTTGCATTACTATAAATAGGCAGGAAAGCTTATAGACTAAAAGCTAGTAACTTATAAACCCAATAGTTTTAAAAACTGAATTCAAAGACAAGTGACTCAGTCATGTGGCAATTTCATAAGCAGGCATCAAGCCCAAAACAATAACATGATCCTAAATCCTCAAAACTGGAGTGCCCTGTGCCATATCCCCATATGATTAATGTTGTTTCTTACTGTTCCTAAACAGAAGTGAACCACAGAGACCAGACTTGATCTGCCAAGTTATTATCAAAACAGAGTGAAATTTATTGAGTCCTAGTGTAATTCTAGTGAGACGTCTCCACCCTGTAATATACAGTCTATATATGCCCTCTATTGGTCCAGAAGAGCTGGAGGCTTCTAAACCTGCTAAGGTCTACATCATGTCAGCTGCACTACCTGGTCAGACCTCTGCACTCATGCTGAGAAATCCGCAGCATCAGGACCTACGTGACTACTGAAAATCTATTATAAGGAGTTAACTAAATGAGTTCGTAATTTCAGAAGGCCCTGGATCCTGCCTCCATAGCAGCCAACCAAGTCACATCCAAATTTGACTTCTTACATAAAGCAAGAGAAACATGCCTAAGCCAGCACAAAAGTCTGATCCAGAGTCAACTGAAGTCAATGGAAAGAGTCCCATTGACTCCACTGGGTGTTCAATCAGACCCTAATAAGGTATATTAATAAAATATGCATCCAGTTAATTACAGCCTCAATAGCCTTAAGAAATCAATTATAGTATTGGCAGGAACTTTGCACCTACCTGGGGAATAATGGTGATCTTGAACCGCAAGTCATGGAGCCCTATTTTTGCAACATTAACTCCATCAATAATAATCTCTCCCTCTGCTGATTCATTGATTCGAAATAAACCTAGAGTAAGGGAGGATTTTCCAGCACCTGTTCTTCCAACTATTCCCACCTATTAAAAGGCACACAGAAAGAAGTTATTGTTTAATAATTCTGGGGAAAGGATAAAGTCAAAGTGTCACCGAGAATCTCCTGAAGTGGACACAGTTTCAGACCAATACATCTACCCAGTGCAAAGCAACTATATTAAGAAAATGGAGAACTAAGTTGGCACATTATATATATACACACACATATATACATACACATGCAACCGATGGTGCATATACACACACACACACACACACACACACACACACACACACAAGAAAGGAACAGATGTGATCTGAACTTTGTCAGCACTTCTCTACTTCACATTTTCACCACAATTCCATTTTCCTGTCCAGAAAAGTCCCAAAGCTTTTCCAGGTGCATTGGAATTTTGATGCGCCATTTGAAGGATTTTTTCGTTTTCTATATATATATATGTTTTATAGCTACAGTTGTGGAGCTATAGGTTTTGATCTTGTTTTTCCACCTGAATTTAGGATACAATTGTGCTCATTAACATAATACTCAGTTGCATGTCTGATTAGGAAGTTATAAAAACAACATGTGCCTTTTTTTGTATTTGTGCTTGTATGGTTATATGTATATAAACTGCCTTGTATTTTATTTTAAAATAAAATAATCTACTAACTTACATAAAAAAAGGATGCACAAGTCAGTAAAATGTGTTTTTTAGCAGTAAGTGAAATTTAAACTTCATAAATTTGCCATTTCATTTTGCTTGTGTCGAATAAAAAAAGAAATTGGTTAAGGTCACATTCTCCAGTACACTCGTTCGTATTTCTATACCAAAAGAGCACACGCTCAGGAAAACAGTGAGCACATGTAACCCACAACGCACAGCAGGGGTCGTTGTCCCATTCTAGCTGGCAGCTGTAGTGGGCTCTTATTGTCTTATAAAGACCAGCCACTAAAGGACTTAATCTTTTAGCTCCAATGGTAGAACCTCATCCTTTTAGTGCTGAAAGTCTCAGGGCTCAAATCCCATTGTCAGCTGAAGCATGAGGTTGCCAGCTTATAAAATGAAGTGCGGGTATAAACAGCGAGCCATGTTACTTACCTTCTCTCCTCCATTTATGGTAACGTTTATGTTTTTCAGAACTAAATCCAAGTCCTCACGGTAACGTAAGCCATAGCCTCTGAACTCCACTTTGCCTTCATGAGGCCAGTTGTCTGGTGGAGCAGTTTGCTCAATACACCAGGGAGCCTGAAAGAACAATTACCCAGCCATTCAGCTAGATCATTATTAACAGATCTATTACTTTTTTGACCCATCTGACTGAGCAAACGAAGAAATAGCTCCACCAGGGGTTGAATAAGGAAGAAGAGGGCAGAAGTCTTTTTCAAAAAGGGCAGTACTGGAAAAATCACAAAGGGGCAAATTCGGCTGCATTGAAGACAATGAGGTTACAAGGTATAATCAAGGGCAAGATTTGACTCAAAAGTTGTGAAAAATTTGTGTCTTGACTAAAACAAGCCTCACCTCCCGGAATAAGTCTCTCTACAATTGCTGATGTGAGAATAACAGACAGCAAATATTATGACAAACTGGTCATGCAACAGTTACACACTGCGGTGCCAACCCAGAGAGCCGGGTTTATAACGATAAGAAGCTTGCCTGAGACAGAGAACACTGAACACTTTGCATGGTGGTAATGAACGAGTTCTGACTCAGATTTCAGTGGGTGTGTAAACGGAGCAGGGTTTTCACCCTAATCAGCAGTTATATTAAAGCGGAGATCCCAGTGGGTTCATTGCTAGAGCCAATTAAAACATTCTTAAAATCAGGAAATTTTCCAACAGATTTTAGTTTGGAGGAACCACATGTGGAAAGGAGTGAGGAGAAACTCAATGGTTTGTACCCCACCCCAGACATGACTCAGGCTGAGCTGGGTTTTGATTTGAGGGTTTGGGCTTCCTATGAACACATTGCTGAAAATAAATCACGTGGGGGAAGAAGGCTAAGAGGGGAAACGCACGACCAAAAGACATTTACATGAGTCGTCATCAGACTGAAAACGAATTTTGCATAGCTCCATTTGTTAATTTGGTACGGACTAGACAGAAGACAAAGGGTTCCCACAAATTAAGTGCAAATAGCGATAGAGGAAACAAATGCTTTAACTCAGTGGTTCTTAACCTGGGGTGCACACACCCCCTGGGGTGCGAGATGCCCCTTCTGAGGGTGCAAGACATGCCAGATTTTTTTAGAAGGTAAATCATCGAAAACACAAATTAAGCACAGGCACGTAAGTACAACTACTTTGTTTAATCAAACCTATGTATTTATTAACATTATACATTTAACGATTACTGTAATATACAAACAAAAAATATATCTAGGTTTAAAGAACTGACCTACTTCAACCATTTTTGATAAGGAGTGCGAGAATATATTTTGAGAACCAAAGGGGTGCAGGCAGCAGTAAAGGTTAAGAACAACTGCTTTAAGTGAAGAAAAATACCTGCAAAGTTAACATTCTGCCACTAGGGGGCACTCTCAGCATGAAGTATGAAGAAAACAACTAGTACTTAAAAAGCAAATTCCAAGTACAAGTATCTCTGGATTCCCTTGTCAGTAAGGGCTACGCAAATTCAGCCCACTAGGGAATGGCAAGAAACACCTTAGCGTAAATTCTTTTGTTCAGAAACCAATACTGTAGTAGTCTAGCCAGTTAGGAGGCAGCTTGACTAATTGAAAGTCCCCCTTCTGTCCCATTAGAAAGACAATGACTGTACAATGCAAGCCTGCAGCATTAGTTAATAGCAAGGAAGACCTTTAGACATAAGTATAGAACCTACTAGCCACAACGTACCTCTTTCTCCGTTTCAGAGTATTCTTTGACTCTTTCCACAGCGACAATGTTAGTTTCCATCTCAGATGACATGCGAACCAGCCAGTTTAAGTATGTTGTAACCTGAAAAAGAATTCCTAAATGTAGCGTTTACAATACAAATGGACATCAACATATAAAAGAACCTTTAGCATGCAATATTGAGATGAAAACCCGAAGTGCCATCTGCTCATTAAACGCAGCACTTGGCTTTACCTGGGATGAGATGAGAACAACTCAGCCACCTTCTACAATTATGAAATACAACTGGGACCAAGTTCCACCCTCAGATACGCATGTGCAGTGGGAGCTGTGTAAGTATAGAGCAAGAATTTGGCCACTAGTGTGATCCCTAAACCAGCTGCCCATTTGTCCTGCTAGAGTCAGTGTGCCTCATCACAATTTCGTTTCATTGGTTCAAAAGGTTTCTCCTTACAGCCCCTCCCACATAGGAAAGCCCTTTATCACACCACCTGGACTCTAAATCTCTTTTCAAATTAGTTCTCTCTCCAGGACTTGTTTAGTTTCATGAAGTATTTGGAGATTCAGTTTGTAGTGACAAAGCCTATTTATGACTATAGATGACAGATCAATTCTCAACTCTAATTCCATTACAGATTTATATCCTAATACTGGGATGTGGTCTTAAAGTGCAGAAAGATTTCTGAAGTATATTACCTGCAATGAATAGGACACTGAGAGTCCAACTAATCCAGGGCTGAGGCTGTTGCGAGCAATCACTGCAAACAGCGCCGCAAAGAGGACTATACAGTTCCCCACACATTCCAGCCGGACAGCCAGCCACCTGTAAGACACAGACAAGTGATTCAATTTTCCAGAAATATCTGATTAAACAAACAAAAATTCAGGGTGAACATGCTTAAATTCACATCTGTTTTGTTTTTTTAAAGTGTATGTCAAGTGAGGCATTTACATCTACACATCCCCTTTGCCAGTGACACGGGAACTGACACATTTGGAGCGGTCTGACCATTTCCAGAAGGATGGGGTGCGGAAGCACGTGAAACTAACTCTTTGGGGCAGAAAATCCTATTTTAACCTTGAACATGTTGGGTCTCAGGTGCCCAACACAGCCATAGTTCAACTAAATGAACAATGTATAGAGGAAGCGAAGGAGGAGCAAAACTTTCTCTGAAATCAATGGGTTGTACCTGAGTAACGGAGCGAGGACTGCAGAACTGCACCCTCGCTATGCCACTGCTCTCTATGTGCTGACCCAACGCTCACGCCCATCTACCTGTTTGCAACAATGCTGGGAAAGTACGCTTTCTGATTTTCATCCACTTTTAAGTCACTCTGCTGTTTGAAACGCGTCTGCTCCTCAAAGGCTCGAATGACACTGACACCCAGGAGAGTCTCGTTAAAGTGAGAATACACTGGAGAGCGGCTGACAGATTCAAGACGTTTCAGCTGGCGAGAGGTGGCCACATAAAATCTCTGGAAATCAAGTTGAGTAGAACACTTTGAGTTCAAAGGCGCAGCATAGCCTGGACACGACTTCAACTATTAACAACTACAGGGAGTCAAGGGAGCCAACTCTCACCCAGACTTTTACTCTGGATAAGAGTACTACACATCACTTAGAGAAATCCAATTTGCTTCTAGGAAAATGCACTGATTCATGGATTTTAAAACCAGAACAAACTGTATGATTATCTAGTCTGACTGCATTTTTAAGAAGCGTGGTAAAAACAGCAGTGGGTGCTCCTGTTTATGATCTCCAAATGGCTGAAGATCACATTTCCTCACATCAGGAAGATGTATTTTCCCCTCAAATGCTGGTCCTGAAAGCTCAGTCTGAGATCTGAGAGTCAAGCTGAGTTCTGTTTGGCTCAGGCACCACCACCAGGAAAAAAGATTCCACAACTAGAACTTGGTGAACAAACTCACTGATACAGGAGTCAAAAAAGAGAAGCCAATTCCCTTTCCCATGGCTGTATTGGCTCTGCAGGGATCACCAGAGTAAAGCAGTGAAGTCTTTTTTTAGCCACTAAAGTAAGCAGGTATGACAATACACACAGGGAGCAAGACTGTGGAGTAAAAAGGTTGCTGTCAATCCTATTCTCTCCCTGTTTTAGCCTGAGTTTTCTGACTATACCTGCATTTTCTACATCTGTGCCTCTCCGAAGCACACACTCATTGTTTGAATTATAGGAGTTTCTTTCCCCAATACTAGAGCTCTGAATGAGAAATATTCTATGTAATATACCTTAGATTCTTAAGGAGGCTGTCTTTAAGTCCAGTTATATTAAAATATTCCCATTATCTTCTTTGTAGCATTTACAATGAAATGATCCATGATAGCAAAAGTTATTCATGGTTTGACACAGTGTCCTATTGAGACAGGCAAAGTAGAGAATGCTCAGCTACTGGAAATCCAGCAAGCTGACGGGCCTGCCAGGCACAGTGCACGTCATATAGTATCCAAAAATGGTCAGTCAAACTCAAGTCACAATCACATTAAAATCTAAAACCGAAGTAACAAAAGGAGAGGAGAGACAGAGGCTGGTGAGAGCTCAATGGCCGACGTTCCTTACCTGCACAAAGAAGTAGACAAGTCCCAGCGGCGGAATGACGATGGCAGCTATTGGCGTGGCCAAGAGAATGATGATGCAGGCCCCAATGACGTTAAACAGTGAGCCCATGAACATTTTGATTATCTGAGGAATCACAGAGTCTATAGTGTCCATCTCTTTAGAGAACCGGTTCACTAAGTTCCCACTGGGTGTTCGTTCAAAAAAACTCATTGGAGACCTAAGGACACTGTGAAGCAGGCCAATGTGTAGGTGTCGTGAGGCAAATATCCCCCCTATTGACACAGCCATTGAGTAGCCAAACACAGCAATACCTGAAAGAGAAAACCGAGTTGACAACTTTTTTTCCTCCCTGAGCAGAAACGTTTTTCCTAATTATGTTTATTCTTGGTTTGTAATCAATGAAATCTAAACCATAGTAAATTTAGTCAACACAAATTCAAAATCAATCAATCCTCACTGAAGAAGGCAGATGGTGATCTGAACTAGTTGGACTGAGCAGTAAAGATTCTTCAGTGAAAAAGGTACGCTCATCCGAAGGAAATGTTACCCTGAAATCACATGTTGAAAGGCTATTTGGCACACATGGCCTGCTTACACGCTGCTCCACTTTAAAAAGTTGTTTATTTCTCATTGCAAGGCTGGACATGGCAATTCCGAAGAGAAGTGGGATATTGGGTGTTTATTTTCAGGTCAGACAAAGCCTATTTATACACAGAACAGACTTAACAGGCAGCAATTGTGCAAACTTCTCCTGGACACTCTGTCAGCATGTCTGAATCCTGAGGTGGCAGGACCCATGTAGCAGTGAGAGGATAGCTTAGCAGTCCACATGGCTCAGGCAATCCTTGGCTGCTGCTCTAGAACTGCCAGTAAGGCTGCCAAAGAAGATCAAAAGGTGTGGTGGCGGCTCCTGACCACTGGGAACTAGATTGAGACTCAATTCATTTCATTCGGGTCAAAGAACCATCAGATGGCAGAAACTTTCAGTCATCACAGACCTGGGATGGATTTGAACCAGCCATCCAGAGGCGAAAGATTCCAGATCCCATAATCAGAAACAAAGCTAGAATGCATATTACATTAAAAGAAAACCAAATTCACTAACTGAATAATTTATTGCCATTACTTAAACCTTCCCATAAAAAGCAAAATAAAATTCATGGCAGCAAGAGACTCCTGAGGAAGCCTTTGTGCAGTGCCGGACACACCAAGTCACTGATCTTTCTAACATTTGGCTTAATATTTTGAACCAGTCAGTTAGTTTTAAAATAGCTTAAACAGATAATTTCAGGCAAACCTTGAGACATTCCCAGTGCTCCATACACTCCTAGCCGGACGTGCGTGTGCTGCTGAGTCCCATTAATAATGGGATCATCTGTCCATAAACTTAGCCAGTAGTTGGAAGCCAGGGCGGCTATGTGGTTACACATAAAAAGGAAAATGCTCAGAAAAGAGATAAAGAGTCCAATGGCTTTCATATATTCCCAGTACACTGTCGCCTTTACCTAAAGATGCAAGAGAGAAAAAAAAAGAAGGTCATTTTACACAGGAAGTGTAAGGCCTAAAACACTCATATATGTAACCACCACCTACAGGATAGTGAAGTCAACATACCGGTTACACAGTTTACATCTTTATGGTGGGCCACAAAATACCTACTAGTCCTGTCCCAGAAAGATAATACCTGGCAGCACCAGTGTCACATTCTAACAGAATGCCTTGCAAAGGTTAGCTCAGTGACCCCAACTGCCCTGGGATGTTGGTAGGCACTGCTGCCTTTACACACATGGAGAAAGCGAGACAGATTAAGGGACTTCCACAAGCTCACACAGGAGATTTATGGCAGAGCCAGGAATAGAATCTGTTTCTGAGCTTTAGCTATAAGATCCTCCCACCTTTTAACAGGAGGATCCAACCACAAGCAGATGGGGGTACTACAACCAAAGGAAAAATTGAGCCCAAGGTTACTGCCCAATACGTATGGATAGGACAAGTTATAAGCTACATTTAGAGAAAGATTCAAGTGAAATAGTTGACATCTATGCTGCAGTAGAGAAGTATTTCCCCCTCAAAGTACTAGCTCACAGATCGCTTACAAAAACCCCTGGGTGTGCTGGGATTCAGCACTTGGATCTGACAGTGGAAACTTGGTTTTAATCCAGTTGTCAACTCCAATCCCTCTAGAGTGTGACTCGGGTCACAGAGCTTGTCACAACCTTGTAGCCTTTTTCCAAGAAGTGACCGCAATAGAGTTATAATTAACAGCTGAAATTTTCACCTCATTTTTTCCAGCTTGCCAGGTAATCGTGCCAGCCACACCAGTGTAACTGAAGCTCTCATTTCATCCCTCTCTGCCCTTCCTGGGCCTACAAACAAACCTGGGACGCAGGTTTAATTGCATAGAGTCTAGAAACAATTAATGAAGTTCCACATGATCTGTCAACTCAAAAATGTGTTCACCTCCTTCCCCAAACTAGTTACTTGCTCTTTGCAGGGGTGCTGGAACAATTTGTATCGTAGGGGTGCTGAGAGCCATTGAACATAGCTGTAAACCCTGGATACAATGGAAACCTCCTCAAGCCAGGGGGTGCTGCAGCACCCCCAGCACTGCTAGTTCCAGCACCCAAATAGATTTGAATGCTATTGTCTCCTGAATCAGAGGGATTTTTGATAAACTAAAATTTGGAATTGAAAAGAAATAATTAAATCACCCTCCCAGTCTTTGCTGTGTCAGCCTCCGTAAGTTTCCAAGCATTCTTTTCTGCTGGTGCCTTCTGAAGCTCTGTTGTACTAGTCTGGTTCGGAGACTTCCCTGTTTCTCCACTGTAAGTTGATGAGTTACTCAGTTGTCTGAAAAAAAAACATTTTTAAACAAGCCATCAGAAAGGGACCAGTTCTTTACTTGGCAAATGGATTTCAATGACCCAGATCTACAAGTCTGGACACAATCTTACTCTATGCTTCGCTGAGCCAGACAGAAACCTCCCTAACAGGAGAATGCATGTGAGTATTCAGTATTCTCTACCTGATTGCACTTCCTTAGCACCTGAAGACAAATGCTTCGGAATAAGTACACAATGGACTGCCAAGCCAGAGAGGAGTTCTTGCTTGAGCAATCAAACTCAAGGAAGAACGATTCCTTGGTTAAAATAAATAAATAAATAAATAAATAAAAATCTGCCTTTCTGGATCCTGCCCTTGTACTGAGCAGATGCAGGGACTCAAGAGTATTCCCATCATCAGCAGGATTGGAAAATTAAATACATTTAATACATTACTCGTCAGCGTTCAAAATTTGCAGTCAAATTACTTCCAGAAATGGGCATATTCATCTCTGTGATGTTTAAAGGAGAAATGGACTGACTTGTGGGTATCCTGACCTGAAGCCTCCCCACAAAATGCAAACCCAGGCAGTGGAACAGGCTAAGATTTTCATGGGATATTCAATTTTTGCTGGCATGTGAACTTCCTTAGCACAAGACTTACACTACGGAACTACAAAACAGCCTCAGATGTTCTCTTTGGGAAGCTTGAAGGAGAGAGACTTTATTTCCTAAGTCTTTGTTCAGGTCAAAAGCCATTTAAGACTTTTAATCATTTAAGGAAACTCATTCTCATGAAGAGCAGAAATACTGTACTTTGAATGGTAAGAGTAGGCTGCAAACTGTCCAGCATAAAGCAGAAGGAAAAGACTAAGGGCTTGTCTAGGTGAAGAGAAAGCACAGAGAACACTGGGCTGTAAATGTATAGCATAGTAGTGTGCTGCATACTAACTGTCTGTGTAGACCCTGCTACTGCGCACTAACCGTTCCCTAGTGCACTTTGACCTACTCTGCTTTGAAACAACTACACACCTAAGTATCGGTTTTCCCGTTGCTTCATTTGCGAGAACACCATTTTCCATATGCTTTCCTTCTTTCACAGTTGGGCTGTTTGCATCTGTAGGAAAAGCAAAGATGAACAAAGTTGGCCAGAGCTAGAGAAGTCATAGTCAAAACCCAGTCAAATATTTGCACACCAAAATTGCACCCAAAGGGGAGAACACAATTAAGCAATTAATACTCTATATGGTAATTATTTCTAATAGGTTTTAACAATCATACTTTTTAGCACTAGTTTGAATCTTAATCTTACTAGGCAAATGCAAAGATGATAGAATATTATGCTCCTTTCCCTACTCAATGCACACTAATTTTAGTAGTTTGAAATAGGGTTATGAGAAGTGTTTGATAGTAAAGCACACATCAACTTCATAGTACAGAACATGCTACGGCTAATTTAGAGGATGCTCTAAGCTTTTTCTACTCTTCAAAAATTCATGCCTTGACTATTCATTAAAGAGGCAAAAAGTTATTTTTATTTTAGAGCAAACCAGAAACCACACAAAAGCTTTTTCTGGATTTTTAGTGCAAAGGTAGAAGATACATTCAGAGTAACTTGGAGAATGCTGGCTTTCCTTCATCACCCTAAAACAACACACACTACACAGCAGACAACAACAAACTTTCCAATAGCATTAATCAAGTACATGCTACTGAGGGTGAGTAACTAGAAAGGCCTTTCTACGAATTTAACATTAAGCAAAAAATAGGTGTTACATTTCCCCTTAATACAGCTATATAAATCCATTTGATTAACAAGAGGCAGTATTGCATTTACGCAAGTTAACCCGAAATGCTTCGAAAACCAAATTAAAATTTGAAGTTTATGTAGCTTGTGAAACAGTAAAGATAAACAACAAGAATTAAATTCAAAGCTTTCTCTAGGCAGTTTAATGAAACTCTATGTAACAGTGTCTAGTGCGGCTATCAGACCCCGACACATTTATATTTCATAGTTTTCCCACACACAAATCAAATGCCTTTTTTCCCTTAAAGAAATACCTTTTCTTAGTCTGGGCAATAATGTTTCCATGTATGCAGAGCTGTTCAGTGTTTAACCCAGAAGGAATTCTGCACACAAACAAACATTCTTAAGGAGGCTGAATACAGCCAAAAATAGTCAGTTTGTATCTACAGTGAAACCCGCTATACCACGATGTTTGGGGTCCAAAAAGTTACATTGCACTAAATGTGGGGTCGTGGTATAGCAGGGTTTCAAGCCCGTCAGTGGTCCCAAGGCGGTGCATTGATGTGCGCCGCTTAGTGCCCCTAGTGCCCAGCAGGGGAGAGAAGCTGCGGCCCCACACCTGCCGGGGACAGAGAGCTCCAGGGCTGAGGGCGCCGGTGCTCTCTGTCCCCGGCAGGCGCGGGGCGGCTTCTAGGACTGGAAAAACGCGGTTTATTTATAAATGTCGTAAAAAGTGGCAAAACGAACAGTATTACAGCAGTGGTCCCCAACCTTTGTGTGGCCAGTAGCACATTCATATTTTGAGAAGACTGTGGCGGAAGCGAACAATTTTTCCAGACTTATTTTGGAGTTCTCTGTCACTGGCAGGAGCGGGGCCGCGGCTTCTCTCCGGCCTGCCAGGGACAGAACACTGGTGCCTGCAGCCCCAGAGAAACCAGAGAGAAGCCACAGCCCTGCACCTGCCCGGGACAGTGAGCACCTGCACCTGCAGCCCTGGAGCTCTCCAGATTGCTCGGTCACATGGTGTGAGCCAAGGAGCTGTGCCAGGCAGGGGGAGGTGGAAGCAGGAGCAGAAGAAAAGTTGGGAGTTGCTTGGAAGTTCCGCTGCTTTAACTCTGCCAGGAGAGGCAAAGGAATAGCTGGGAGTTGCATGGAGGGGCCACTGTTTTCCAGAGCGGGGACTGCTTTCCAGAAGGGGAGATTGCTGCCAGGAAGGAGGGGGGCATGGCTGACAGTGGTTGTGCTCCCCACTGTCAGCAGGCAGGGTAGTCTATTGGGAGCAGTGAGTAGGAAATAAAACAAAATGGTGGGGGGCAATCACTAGCACTGGGGAAACAGGTCCATGTGGTAAGCAGGGCTGGGCAGAGCAGGACAAGTAGGGAAACAACTAGCAAGTGGCATGGTGCCTGGGCAGTGCAGGGAATAAACAGATAAAGGGGGCACTGGGCTGGGAAAGCAAGCACTGAACAATGAAGGGGCGGGGAGGGCAGGTACTAGACACCAAGAGGAAGGGCAGGGAACAAACAGTGAAGCAGGGAGGCCAGGTCTGGCCTGTGAAGGTGAGTATCAAACCACATTGTGAGGACCTGGGCATGGCAAGTATCAGAGCCGGAGAGGAGCTGCGGCCCCGCGCCTGTCGGGGACAGAGAGCACCGGCACCTGCAGCCCTGGAGCTCTCTGTCCCTGGCAGGCGCGGGGCTGAGGCTTCTCTCCAAGCCAGAGGAGCCGCGGCCCCGCGCCTGCCAGGGACAGAGAACAACAGGGCTGTGGACGCCGGTGCTCTGTCCCCAGCAGGCACGGGGCCGCAGCTTCTCTCCCCTGCCTGGCACTAGGCGGGGGCACATCAATGTCCCAGCAGTCATCATGGCGTTGGGGACCACTGGTACAGTACATACAGTACTGTGTGTCTTAAAGGGGGGCCAAATTGTGATCGCGTTATATGCGATTTCGCATTATGGCAGGGCACCTTATTGTGGGGTTTGACTGTATTAGAAAAAAAAAACATTTGACAGGGAGACAATTATTTGTTTAGACCTAAAAACATTTGTTTTGTTAAAAATAAAGATGTTCAATGTTTCCATGAACTATTTTTCTGAACATTAAACAACAAACTCCACTGAACTGCAGCTGTCTGTTTGACTTAAGGCATTCTCTGCTGCATTTGCAAATGAAACACTGATGCATCGTGCTAATGCTGGAGAGTCAGAAAGCTAAACTGATCGGTGCTGTTTCATTGTCCAGGATGAGTGAAGTGCAAACAGTGAATAAAACAGCATAAATGAAAACTTCACACACTTTACAAATGAAGTTATTAAAAGTGAGAAACTATATTTAGGTTTTTACCCAGACAATATTTCTTTAGGAAAACTTCCAGATGAAGAACTTCAAGCATTCAATATCCCCTTCAATTGCAAACACTGAATTTAATGGCAACCCTTATTCCACGTTATAGCCCGCAGCTCCCAAACGGCTCTTCAAAGTCAGATTTAATTTTGTACGCAATAAATATTTCTGCACATGTTGAATACAGTATTTCAGAAACAAGGAAAGCTCTCAGAAGTATAATTAATCTGGCACCATACCAGTGAGGATGCAAACTCACTAACAACTATTCTTATTTCATGTCTTAGTATCACCACTGAAGAATTCCTTTTCAAATCAAAAGGTCGTATAGTTATAACACTAAACAGGCAGTAAAGAAAGGAAATGAAGGAATCATTAATGCACCAATCCTGCAAACTCTCATGCATGTAAGTAGTCACGTTGAATTAAACGAGACCACTAACATGCATAAGCATTTGCAAGATTGGGCCCTCAATTTTTGTCATCCTGACAGGTTTGATGTTTAAGAGACAAGACCCATCTCAACCTGTCAATGGGATATTCATTAAGGATTTCCATCTTTCATATTTATTTTCCCACCCTGCCAAAAAATTAGGATGCATTGAACTAAACTTAAAAACCTATCAGTGAAAGTTTTCAGGACTTTTTACAGTGTTTCCTCTTACTAGATCTTGAAACATACCAATCTTCCTCATTGTGAAATGGACTAAGAGGGGCTGTTAACATCTGGAAGGGTGAAGACCGAAGACCCGAAACCACAGGACAACTGGTTTAGTCAGGAGAATTTTTCAGTAATTTTTTCTTTCTTACATTACTTTTTTTTTTGCAAATTTCTCAATAAATATTAATTTGAATCTCACACCGGCAGCCCTCAATTCAGTCAGTCCCGTTTGGGATGGAATATCACATCTTGTGAAAAATCTACTGCACAATAGAATGTAGACAACTATTCTGCAAGTTTTCAGTTGCCATAAAAAGTTATTTTAAATGTAATACTTAAGAAAATAAAACCTTAGGTTTGTCTAATACACATCTCTCGGTGTCAAAATGAACATTGCCTTGTGGCTTCCAATTTCCACAAGTAACTGGGAAACATTAGTTTCATAAGGAAAAAGTTTCTACATCGTATAAAAACTCATTATGTAGAGCAATCAATATTTTAAAACAGCTACAGGGAAAGTGTTCAGCTTTTTTTGACAAGATTTTGTCCAACCTTAAAATTATTTCAGATGAAGATTCATTATTGTCATAAATTCTATTATTGAAAAGCCAGTGTCCCAAATGCTGAAGTTTAAGCCACTATTTTCATGCAATGTGCTCTCTCCCTACTGTTATGAAGTGTAGTGAGGCCGTGTGACTCCCTGCCGCCCCGGAGAGGGAAGAGCCCATCCGGAGGCCAGAGTGGGAGGAGCTAGGGAGCTCGAGCCCGCCCCTCAGAGCGTCAGGCAGCGACCCGGAAGTATAAAGGCTCGCCCCCAGAGCTCAGTAAGGCCCGAGCTGCCGGAGAGGCCAGACGCCTCCAGCCTAGCTCGTGACTGGGAAAACTCCGCGGCCCAAGGCAGCCGCCAGGACTGGCCAAGCCTGCCCTGCGCCCACTACCCGGAGGAGCTGCCGGGCCTGCCCTGCGCCCACTACCCAGAGGAACCTATGGTGCTGGACCCCCCAGAGGACAACACCCTGACCCAGGTAGGCCCCGAGGGGGAGTCTGGAAGTAGCCCGGGGGCAGATGACCCTAGTCTGGCTGCAGCACTTCCAGAGCCCATATCAGTGTGTTGCGGTCAGGATCCCCACAAACTATGCAGCGGGTCTTCTGCCGCTGCTAGGGCCCCAGGCTGGGACGCAGTGGAGTGGGAGGGCCTGCGTCCCCCCTGCCACCCAACTCGTGGTTGGCAGTCTCCCCCTCTCCCAGGCCTGAGGAGGCATGGGCCTATTGCTATTGGCTGTACTGTTATTGCTCAGCCCTGCTTGAAGGCCTGAGCTCTGACTTTGCACTGCTGCGCCCTGACCTAGGGCCTGGGCTTACAGTATTTGTTCCTGTACAGCAAGGCTGCCGAGGGAGACCCCGCAGCCAGACTAATTCCCCATCAACTGTGCATTGTGAGCCGCTGTGGCTCCCCGCCACCCCGGAGAGGGTCGAGCCCCGGTTAACCCTTGTACGTGAAGCAAGAAGCTAACCAACACTATTCTTCATGTAGTGGGAAATGTCAGCTGCCAATGATGCAGCCACATGAGAGAAAAAACGCAGCCATGTCTATTGCCCTAATACAAAGAGTATAAAACAACGTGGCAAAAAAGGAGTTACCTGTGGCCAGTGAAGGAGGAATGGTCAATTGTAATGAATATTTTGAGTTTAAACGTATACATTGCCTTTTCCAAAACCATGCACATCTTTTATATCACAGTCAACTATTTCCACTATCTACATGCAGAAAAGCGTCTGAGCAAACCAACACAAACCTTCCTTGTCTTCTCCTGTCTTTGGATCTGTGTTCAGGATTCGGGGCGGAGGGAGAGAGAAAGGGGGAAGAAGGTGATGAAACAGTTTAAAAGACAAACAAAAATTGAATTCAAATGAAAAAGGCCATCAACTAAGAGCGTGACAAACCTTCTCCTTTCTTTGCAGCTGTATATTAATGGAAGCAAGAAGAGAATGGTAAAGAGTGGGATTAAAAAAAAAAAATCAAATGATTACTTGCTATGAAAGTTTACTAAGACAGCTGCCCCCCCGCCCCCTCCACACCTGCCAAAAGTAGTTCCAGACTTAGAAAGAAAAATTCAAAGTTAATGCTGGAGCCCTTCATAAATATGTTCAGATGAAAGTGCGAGACATTTATGCTATTCTAAATCAAGTTGGGTGGAAGGACAAGTGAGGAGGTTAGACTAATGGGTAGCCCAATTACTGCACCAACAGAGGAGCTGGAAACAGGTAAATTGGAGAAAAAGCTGTGGGAGGGTGGACAGAAAGCTGTGTAAGGTTGAGCCAGCATTAAGATGACATGGGAGGACAGGCAGCCAAACTGAGCTTTGGAGGTGTGAGATGAGTACTGAGGCCGGGGGAGTTTCGGACACTTGTTTAATATAGTGGTGACTCCTTTTTGTTGGTTTCCATAGACTATACAGTCTGCTTATGCAAATATAGATACAGACACACACAGTAATTTGACTTTAGAAGCAAAAGACTTCTCATTTATATGTCCCCTTTAAATTAGTCCATGTGAACTAGATAGAGAGAGCAATACCACCATTTTACGGCTAGGGAAAAATAAAAGCAGAGGTAAAGAGATTTGCCCACAACTAAAGGGCAAATAGTAGTCAAACACTATGATAATACATTGCATTAGTAAACAACAAAGGTGCCCAGTGTTCATTTGGGTCACAGTAATGAAGAAGAATTACATGCAAGGATGGCAAGTAAGTGCAGCATACGAAAAACACTGGATTTCTTTCCAAAACAAGTTACCCAGCACACCAATGGGAAAAGACTCTCAAACAAAAGCAAGGGCATACTTGTCAAGCATGTTTACATGTACAAAAAGCAAACAAAACTGCTTAAGTGAGCTGACAAAGGCTAGAACTAGGCAAATTGCAAAGTATTAAATTTTATCGAGACTACAAAAGAAAAAGGCAGATTAATCCTTCTCTCTGAAGTCTGCTCATACATTGACGTCCATATCAGATATCCTTTAAATAAGAGTACATCTAGCTGCTTCCAAACCCAAAGCATTATTTCTTTAATTCTATACAGTGTGCAAGTTAATCATATTTCTTCTATTGTAATGGCTTTTTTGTGGTACTTGTCCCAGTGATAGGTGAGAACTCCACAATCCTTACTTTGCCCCACAGCTCTCACAGTGAAATATGAAAATATTTCCATTTTGCAGAATGGGAATTGAGAGAGATTAAGGGACATGCCCAAGATTATACAGGAAGCCTGTACCAGGGACAGGAGACAGATCTGCACAGTCTCAGCTCAGTGAGTTAGGCAGAGGACCATACCTCTCCCAGAATGCCAGTGCCTACAAAAGGTCCAGTGGAGCTAGGGTTGCCAACTTTAATAGCACAAAAGTGAACTCCCTTGCCACACCCCTGCCCTACTCCTTCAAGGTCCCGCCCCTTCTCAGAGGCCTCCTCCCCACTCACTCTATCCCCCCCTCCTTCTGTTGCTCGCTCTCCCCCACCTGCACTCACTCATTCATTTTCAATGGGCTGGGACAGGGGTGGGGAGAGGGATGCGGGCTCTGGAGTGGGGCCAGAAATGAGAGGAGGGTGCTCAGGGCTGGCACAGGGGGTTGGGGTACAGGCTCTGGGATGGGGATGAAGAGTTTGGGGTGCAGGAAGGGGCTCAGGGCTGGGGGATGGAGCCAAGGGGTTCAGTGTGTGGGAGGGGGTTCCGGGCTGAGGCATGCGGTTGGGGTGTGGGATGGGGTACAGGCTCTGGGCTGGAGATGCAGGTTCTGGGTTTGGGCAAGAAATGAGGGGTTCAGGATGTGGGAGGGGACTCAGGGCTAGGGCAAGAGGTTGGGGTGTGGGAGGGTAGTGGGGTTCAGGCTCCGGGGAACACTCAACTTGTTGCTGCTTCCAGGGAGCCCACCCATGTCCCTCAGTTCCTAGGCCTAAGGGTGGCCAGGTGGCGCTGCACAGTGTGCACTGTCTCCACCCACAGGCACTGCCCACACACCTCCCATTGGCTGTGGTTCCCAGCCAATGGGAGCTGCGGAGCTGGCACACAGGGCAGGGCAGTGTGCAGAGCTCCACAGGCTGTTCCTCCGCCTGGGAACCAGAAGGACATGATGCCACTTCTGGGAGGCACGCGGAGCCAGATAAGGAGCTTGACAGCCCCGCCAACTGGACTTAACGGCCCGGTTAGCGGTACTGACCAAAGCTGCCAGGGTCCCTTTTCGACTGGACGTTCCAGTCGAAAACCGGACACCTGGCAAACCTAAGTGGAGCAGATTCAACAAGCACATTCAGAAGACAAGCTCAGCTCTTCTACAACACACATTAATACATGCTCTCACCAAGGAAGCACATTCTGCTCTGCTTTCTCCAATAATCAGAGGGGGACTGTCATAGCTTTCTATGGTCTGGGAAGGACAGGGCCTGAACAGGGCAACTCCGCTTCCTACCTTACAGGCCCTCTCACCTGGCCTCACTCTCCACCCTGTTCCCTAGTCATTCTCTTTGTCAGCCTCTCTCCACCTGTCATTCCCTTCCCACTCACCTCTCCCATTGCCAGAAAGGGAATGCAAGCACTGCACTTCCCTCTCCTGGCCCGTGGTAGAGGGCAGAATACTATTCTCACTTATCTCCTGGCTGAGAGGACAAGCAGCAATTCAGTACAGCTCTATGGCTCCTTTGACAGCTTCGTTCATATTCTGTAGTTCAGTGCACTGCTCATGTTCAGGCAGGATGGAGTGTCGAGCACCAAACACCCATGCAGCACTCCAGGTGATAGGTGTGAATTATGCAAAAAATCAGCAGGAGCAATCCATTTCCTGCAAAACCTGCCATTTGTGTGCCTCAGCAGAGGATGCATGCCAAAGGACACGTCCTATGTGCACACAGAGGGAATATCAGCGTAACCCCAGCCAAGCACACTAAAAACCACTGCTTGTATCTGAGCATTACTACAGGGAACAAAGCCAGAAAACAATTTGAGCAAGTCTTGTAAGAAATCAGACTGGGAGGCATTGGACCTTCTTCCACGATTTGCAGACAAGGTGCAATACCAGA
Organism: Chrysemys picta bellii; assembly: GCF_011386835.1. Classification (NCBI taxonomy): domain Eukaryota; kingdom Metazoa; phylum Chordata; order Testudines; family Emydidae; genus Chrysemys; species Chrysemys picta. The sequence goes on along the minus strand of NC_088800.1, from coordinate 69,061,767 downwards.
AAGTTACAAAGATTCCCCGCAGTCTCTAAGTGTGAATGCAGCTGTGTTGTAACAGGAAGATCTGGGAAAAGAACAGCTGCTCTTTCCGGCTCTCAGATTAAGTAAGGTTCCATTTATGTGAGGGACTCACCAGCCCTGTGGATAAGTCATCAGAGATTCCATGACTTTTAGATTAAAAAAAAAAAAAAAAAAGAGTAAACAGATGCCCAGCCTTAGACTGACTTCAGAGCTGTATTGGACAATCTGAAAGGATCCATGATTGGGCTTCCACAGGAGATTCTTCTACAGCCCAACAGACCTCACTATTATGCTGAATATTGAATACCTGGTTTTCAATTCTACCAGCCAATCATGGATACCTTCATGAAACAAGGATCCCTGCCTATTTTGATCTACCATGGGGAAGGAAAAGCACTCAAGGAAGCATGCTACCACAAACCCACTAGCAGGCAGCACATCATCTTAGCTCAGTGCAGTTTCTTTGTGAGCTTACCTCCATTCTCCACATCCTGATCAGCATTAGCATATGTACGAAGAAACTCGGCAAAGGCCCCGTCTTGCTTTAGCAGGTCTTGGTAAGAGCCCATCTCAGATATTTTACCATCAGTCATCACTATAATTGTATCCATCAGAGGCAGATAACTGACCCCATGGGTTACCAAAACCCGAGTCTAGATGTTAAAAAATATAAATAGATATATATTGAGTACAAGGCTCTCTCTAAACAGTAACTAAGTGTTAAATTCTTGCAGTAAGTGTCACACAGCAGATTTTAATTATGTGCATAACAACACATGCAACAGGCACATGGTAATTGTTAGACAAAATTAGTTCTTGTTTTTTAATAGTCGTTTTCTCCAGCTGACCTGCATCTTAGGCCTTTGGAGTCACTGAACTCTCTCATAATTCTTTGCACTGATGCTACTGTACCTTTCATCAGAGGTGCTCAAAAAGCACTTTATAAACACTAAACGCACATTTTTAAAGCTCTGTCTCTGCTCAAAATTGCAACATCTGACTGACTTAGGAGCATGTGTCTCATTTTCAAAAGTGACTTTGGCACCCAAGTTTCACTGAAAGTCATTCGGACTTAGGCACATAAGCACCTAAGTCACTTTTGAAAATAAGGCTTAGGCATTGCAATGCTGAGCTGAGTAGCGCCTAAATACTTTTAAATATCTGGGCCTACGTCTTCACATCACTTCTCCATTTTACAAACGAGTAAAGCCAGGTCCAGATGTTTCATGCGACTTTCACAAGATCATGTAACAAGTCAGATCCAATTAGAAATAGAATTGAGGAATAAAAATGATAACCGGGAAGTAAAATGGATGAAGTTGTTTCAAAGGAGCTTTCTAGTTCTTGGAACCTTTTGAACCAAGCTTAAATCACAGAAAGGATCACTCCATGGAAAAGTCATCCGATCTGAAGCATCATTTAAAAATACCTACTTTGTTTTTCAGGATTCCCTTTGGTCCAATAACTTTGTCAAAAATATGCTTCCCAACATGGGCATCAACAGCAGATAAAGGATCATCAAATAAATAGACATCGGTGTTACAGTAAACTGCCCGAGCAAGGCTGACTCTCTGCTTCTGTCCTCCAGAGAGATTCACACCCTGGAGAAGGAGGAAATAAAGTGCTGCTGGGTTTTACAGTAAAATACATTGTTTCAGGGTAAGAGTCATAGGAGGCTTCTGTGAAGGCATTAGAGGAGCTGCAGCTTCATGATAAACATACCAAATAATAGACATTATTTCAGTAGCTTAATAGTGTTAAAAATCGTGGGCCAACGCCTCCTTTTTGATATGTATGGAAAAATCTAGACATTAATTAACGTCTGGCCAGGCCTCTAAACACGTGAAACACTATAGAGTGGCAGGGACCATATCTATCTATATGTTTCTATAGTACCTCCCACAAGAGAGAGGAAGTTCCAGACTGGGACTTTTGGCACCACTGTAATACAATCATCTCTACTGCATGTCCTGTAACTCGTTACATTCACAGGATTTCCATGAATTAAAGTGGGAGTTTTGTGAATGGAAATCACCTCCTATATTTTGCCCAGTGTAAGGAAAGCATCTTAAACATGATTGTATTTAGTTTTCTTACTAAGCTGGGAAGCCACTTCAGTGTTGTACGATAAACAAGCATTTAGTTACCATGATGAAAAAATAGGAGTTCTTGATTGTATAGGGGCTATTTCATCTTACAAGTGAAAAATGGCATGCTTAATAAATATACTCTGAAAAAATAACCCATTTGCAAACTCATGTCTGTAGTCATCACGAGAGCAAGCCAAGAAAGAGCACGACTAGCCCTAGGTTTTGCAAGGGCCTTATTCAGAGACAGAAGTGCAGAACTCCTGTTTAAAAATCCTCTCCTCCTCTGTGCGCTGGCACTCTGGCTCTGCTATCTTCCACAATCTGGAACTATTTGGTTAGAGCACCCACCAGAACTGCGAGCCCTAGGCACTCTCCCTAGACACTGCACACTCCCAGGATGCACCAGAGTGGGAGCTCCTTCTGTGCACCAAAGCATGAAGGCGCCTTCCCTCCACCGCTATATGCTTTGCATGCTGTGCAGGGGCTTAGGTAAGGGCTTTTCAAGGGCTCTCCTCCTGTTTTCCCCATTGACAAACAGCCCAATTCACCTAGCCGCCTGCTCCTTTCAGGTGAGGGGTGGCTGTACTTGGATGAGAACTTAGCTTAGTTTGGTTGGAAAGTGGATTTGTACGGGCACTGGGGGCCTTTGGGGCCAACGAGGCAGCTAGTGGAAAGAGTCTGCCCAGTGAAGCATCAAGCTGTCTTCCTTAGCAAGTCCACAGCTATGGTCACTCCAGGCCGATTGCATAGATGACCTCAGTCCCTGTTCATAAGTTCTTACATTTTTCAACACTTAGTTAAATTAAACATTCAGCAACGAGGGCGATTTCCATACTGCTCATCAAGATTCAGCTCTTAGACTGCTTAACAATAATAATGAAAATCCTTTAATTACATCAATTTACTAATGGGGTCAGGCTTTCTTCCCCAGCTTTCCTAGCATTCAAAAAGCACCACTTTTGCTCAACTATTTAAATAAATAAATAAATAAATAAAATTCACCTTCAGGTGGAGACCTGGTCTGACAGATTTTTACCAAAAAGATTTTCAAGTCCCGTACAATTCTAAAAAAGGAGTTAGAATGGAAAGTATGTATCTTTAACTCCAATGACTGCATCCATTAGGATACGGGGTGTATCTCAATACCTTTTCCCCTATTTCTGTTCTGTCTCCACTAGGAAGAATCTCTATATCAGGCAGAAGTGCACAAGCCTCAATCACACGTTTATACTGGCTCTCTTTCATCTCCCTCCCAAAGATAATATTGTCCTTCAGAGCTGCATTCTGTATCCAGGCTTGTTGAGGAACATAGGCAACTGAGCCCTATAAGAAACAAAAATTAGCTATTCAGTATTTCACTCTATTTAAATAACATCTCACAGACATCCTCAAAGCACCATGCAAACAATAATCACATTCAACATCCTTGTAAGAGATGTATGATGCCCATCATACAATTGGGGAAAACAGCGCTAGTGTATGTTTTACAGTGCAGCTGAGAGTGCGCTTCCCAGTGCAGGCAGACAGATGCGCTAACTCTCCTTAGCTAGCATGCTAAAACAGCATGTGTCTGTGGCAGCTCAGGTTAGCCATGCTCTTCTACAGCAATCATGTTGCAAGTATGTTTTGGGGAATGGGCTTCAAATGGAACATGCTCCCCCCTCCCCGCCCCCCAACAACCACCTTGCTGAATTCTCCATGCAAATACATGTGCTCAATAGAAGTAGTGAATGCTAAAAAGTAGGGCTGTCACGCGATTCAAAAAAAATCAAAAATTTAATATATATTTTTTTAAATTGCACTGTTAAATAATAGAATACCATTTATTTAAATATTTTGGGATATTTTCCATGTTTTCAAATATATTGATTTCAATTACAACACAGAATACCAAGTGTAGAGTGCTCACTTTATATTTATTTTTTATTACAAATATTTGCACTGTAAAAATAAAAAATAGTATTTTTTAGTTCACCTAATACAAGTGCTGTAGTGCAATCTCTATCATGAAAGTTGAACTTATAAATGTTGAATTATATACAAAAATAACTGCATTCAAAAATAAAACCATGTAAAATTTTAGAGCCTGCAAGTCCACTCATTCCTACTTCTTGTTCAGCCAGTCGCTCAGACAAACAACTTTGTTTACATTTGTAGGAGATAATGCTGCTGGCTTCTTGATTACAATGTCACCTGAAAGTGAGAACAGGCGTTCTAATGGCAATGTTGTAGCCGGTGTTGCAAGATATTTATGTGCCAGATGCTCTAAAGATTCATAGGTCCCTTCATGCTTCAACCACTATTCCAGAGGACGTGTCCGTGCTGATGACTGTTTCTGCTTGATGACGATCCAAAGCAGTACAGACCGACGCATGTTCGTTTTCATTATCTGAGTGAGATGCCACCAGCAGATGGTTGATTTTCTTTTTTGGCGGTTCGGGTTCTGTAGTTTCCGCATCGGAATGTTGCTCTTTTAAGGCTTCTGAAAGCATGCGCTATACCTTGTCCCGCTCAGATTTTGGAAGGCATTTCATATTCTTAAACCTTGGATCAAGTGCTGTAGCTTTCTTTAGAAATCTCACATTGGTACCTTAATTGCGTTTGTCAAATCTGCAGTGAAAGTGTTCTTAACATAAAGAACATGTGCTGGGTCATCATCCGAGTCTGCGACAATATGAAATAGATGGCAGAACACGGGAAAAACAGAGGACATACAATTCTCCAAGGAGTTTAGTCACAAATTTAATTTACACATTTTTTTTAATGAATCAGCATGGAAGCATTTCCTCTGGAATGGTGGCCAAAGCATGAAGGGACATACGAATCTGAAGAAGTGGGCAGTAGCCCACGAAAGCTTATGCTCTAATAAATTTGTTAGTCTCTAAAGTGCCACAAGTACTCCTGTTCTTTTTACGGACATACGAATGTTTAGCATATCTGGCACGTAAATACCTTGCAATGCTGGCTACAAAAGTGCCATGCAAATGCCTGTTCTCACTTTCTGGTGACACTGTAAATAAGAAGAGGGCAGCATTATCTCCTTTAAATGTAAACAAACTTGTTTGTCTTAGCGATTGGCTGAACAAGAAGTAGGAATGAGTGGACTTGCAGGCTCTGAAGTATTACATTGTTTTGGTTTTGAGTGCAGTTATGGAACACAAAAATCTGCATTTGTAAATTGCACTTTCATGACAGAGATTGCACTAATGTACTTGTACAAGGTGAATTTTGATTTAGTTGGGGTTGGTCCTGCTTTGAGCAGACGGTTAGACTATGACATCCTGATGTCTCTTTCAACCCTAATCTTCTGATTCTATTAACTGAAAAATACTATTTTTTGTTGATCATTTTTACAGTGCAAATATTCGTAATAAAAATATATACTTTGATTTCAATTACAACACAGAATACAATATATATGAAAATTTTGAAATTTGTTAAATATTTGTTTTTCTATTGGTAGTCTATTGTTTAACAGTGTGATTAAAACTGATTAATTGTGCTTCATTTTTTTTAATCGCAATTAATTTTTTTGAGGTAATCACAGGAGTTAACTGCGATTAATCAATAGCCCTACTAAAAAGACATTCAGGCTCATATCTTGACTAAGAATGTTCAGAAATGCCTGTGTCACTGCTGAATGATTAAATGAAAGATTGGAGTATTTCTCCCCCCTTTCCCATCACATACAACAGGGTGTAAGGAAAAAGATGGCTTGTGTTGAATATTTTTTCTGTTAAAAAAGGGGGGGGGGGGCAGAGAGGGGGATGGGGGTTGCAACATGAGAATTCATGTCTTGTCCACTTTGTTTTTCTAGGATGATTCAAAGGATGACCAAATTAATAAAACTCCATCATAGGCACAAAGGAAATTAGTCAATTTTTTTTTTAGAGGGGAAGTGATTTTTTTCAGATAATTTAAGAACAACGTTGGATTTTTCGACTGAAATCTGTATTAAGAACAAATTTACAGCTGGAAAAAAGGTCTTTGTAAGTGATTCAACCCTGCCCTCTCCCTTTCAATTTAGGGCTGAGAGAGCTTCCAAATCATTTCTCTAGGTCCTCCACAAAGACCTGCAAAAACAGGAACAAGGTTTTATATTCCTGATATTTCTATGATAAAAAGAAAATTTGAATACACCATGCAGACTTTCAGGCCTCTATGTACATCATAATGCAGCACAAGCACAATTCCTCCCCCACCGCCACCCATAAAAAATAACTTGTTAATTTGAGAGGCTTTTATCCCCCCTCATGCTACTGAAGTGATAACACTTCCAAAGTACCCACAAACAGAACGGTTATCCAGACATTTCCTACCTTGACAGCCACATATCCTTCCCTCTTGTCCATCTCTCCTAGAAGGGCAGACAACAATGAAGACTTTCCACAGCCAACCTGTCCAACAACGGCAATCAGGGAGCCTTCAGGGACAGTGAAATTAATGCTGAAATAAATCACACAGAGTTCAGCCTTGCTTGATACAATACCACACACAAATAATAGTGAGCATTTTATTGTAGAATCAAATACAGAGAAACACCAGATACAATTAGAACATCTGCTCTATAGCTGCTGACAATTGCAATACAGTCAATTGGTTCTTTAACAAGAACATGAGTCTGAGAATTCAAGCTTCTATATGCAGAACGTGCTCAGCTCTGCTTATACATAAACAATCAGTCTCAGTATGTGATCAGGCCTCCAAAAAGCAGCTGCCAAGACCATCCTTCTTGCCCACCAGTCTGATACTCTCACCCTTGCTTGAAACTCTGCACCAGCTTGACCTCATATTGCCTATGCAGCACTATAAATATGCATGGTGTTTTACAAACACCAAGCAACGTCTGCGTCCCAGAAAACATATGATCAAAAACAAGGGAGAGGATAGGGAGAAGGGAAGACTTTCAAGCAAAAACATCCTGCAGGTGCATTGGTTAGCACTGTGTGCATCCTGAGGATTTTGTAAGGTTCCTCTCCTACCCATCCCCAGTACTGGAACAAAGAGGGCTATAGATAAGATGTTTAAGGGGGAGACTTGGAGGATAGGGTGGAAACATGGCAGGGAAGGGGATACAGGTGTAAGGAGCCCCATGGATGAAGTCATAAAACAAGAAAGGGGCTGGTTAGTTGTGTAGCTCACAGCTTCTACTAACTACAAGCTATTCTCATCACTTTGAGCCTCCGGAGAACTCTGCTCCTACCTCCATCTTCTCTTCCTCTACCCTAGCCCACTGCATATGCTCTACACCAGATTTTCTCCTGGCTATTCCTTTTGACTCCTTACCCCACTAATAACTTTGTCTTCTTTCGTACCAACCTGTATGCTTGAAAGAGAGACTCCTAATTAATTGGAGGATGAATGGGAAGGGAGCTTTTGCAACGGTCTCTCCCCCACCCCTCCCCAAACAAAACCCACACACCTTATAAAGCATGGAACATCCTATCTATGACTAAGTGAAATGTGTTTGTATTGCTGTTCCTTTAAGGTTGTAAGCTCTTTGGAGCACAGACATACCATTTTAGCAGAGCTTATTTATTGTGCAGTGATGCACACACTTCAAGCTCTACAGAAACAATTAAAAAAGTGATAAAGATTTAGTGCAATTATAGGCTAGAACTAATTAGGATACCAATTCTTACTCATTCAGTGAGGGAGGATCAGTTCTTGACCAACTAAATGTTGCATTCTTCACAATAATGCTTCCTTCAGCTAGCAAATAATGAAAGAAAAATTATGTTTAGACGCAGACCAGTAAGGAAACAGTTGTAGGATGTACACTGCACTGTGCCATGGGAAGTAAATCCAGGCACACACACAGAGGCAGGTCCAATGCTATTTTCGTAACAGAACTCCAGCACTGTTTTCGTTAATAGCTCACGCTCCATTCTGACTGATTCTACAAACAGGGCTGGGGTTCTCAAGTTACAATCATTGGCTGGCCACGGCACAGGTATGGCAAGAAAAGCAAGTATATCAAAATACTACCTTGATATGCAACTGACAGGACTTTGACTCCCTGTGTGTATTCAATCTGCTTCCCTTTCCCAACAAATTAGATTTTACTATTTACTCCTTTTAACACTGTAAAGCCAACAAAGAAGCCAGTTGAGGAAGCTGGATTCTATTCGGACTTACGATTCAAAGGAAGCACTAAAGGCTGAGTTAACAAAACTGACATTAGAAAAAGCAGCCCTAACTTGTAAACAGAACAATTTTGATCTGAAAATCAACAAGAGGCACTTTTCCTACAATGCCACATTGCACATTCACTTTTCAGACTTTAGAGCAGTGGTCACCAACCAGTCAATCACGATCGACTGATCGATCCTGGGGACTCTCCCAGTCGATGGTGATCTACGGCAGTGCCACTGGGTGCCATTAAGGCAGGCTCCCTGTCTGCCCCAGCCCCACACCGCTCCCGGAAGTGGCCAGCGCAGCCCCATGTGGGGGTGGGCAGGGGTCTTAGCATGCTGCTCCTGCCTGCAAGCACTGCCCCCGCAGCTCCCGTTGGCCAGGAACGGGTAACTGTGGCCAAAGGGAACTGAGGGGCCGGTGCCGACAGAAAGGGGCAGCACATGGAGCCACAGGGATACATTGTCTCCTTCTGGGAGCAGCATGGGGCTGGGGCAGGCAGGGAGCCTGCCTTAGCCTCACTCCGCCACCGACCAGGAGCTGCCTGTGGTAAGTGCCGCTCGATGGGAGGCTGCACCCCAACCCCATCCCAGAACCAGCACCCCATAGCCCCTCCTGCACCCCAAGCCCCAGCCCTGATCCCACACCCCAAACACCTCCTGCACCCCTACCCCAGCCCTGAGCCCCCTCCCACAGCCAGCACCTCAAACCCCCTCCTGCACCCCTGCCCTGACCCCCCCCAAGCCAGCACCCGCACCTCCAAGTGCATCCCAACACTCTGCCCCAGCCCAGAGCACCCTCCTGTACCCAAAACTCCCTGACAGAGCTTTCACCCCATACCCTCTCCTGCACCCCAACCCCCTGCCCCAGGCTCAGCCTGGAGCCCCCTCCCACACGGAGAACCCCTCGGCCCCAGCCCAGAGCCCGGACCCCCTCCAAAACCCGACCCCCTCCCCCAGCCTGGTGAAAGTGAGAGAGGGTGGGGGAGAACAAGCCAACGTGAGGGGGTGGGGGCAGATCCTGGGTTGCCCTTAAATTCAACAAGTGATCTTGGCTGTAAAAAGGTTGGAGACCACTGCTTTAGAGGGACACACTTTCATATCTACCAATCCCAGCGGAGCAGGAAAAAAAAAAAAGCCACTGTAAAGCCAACAAAGAATCCAGCTGAGGAAACTGGATTCTATTCGGACATGCGATTCAATTGAAAAAAGGAAGAAGGCAGATAATGGTCATAGCAAGAAACTCTGCTGATAGGAAAACCAAGTGGATCTAGTAATGGAGAACCCACCTGAATGCATGAGAGCGAGAGAGAAAATATTGTATTAGCTTTATAAAAAGGATGACTAGGGAATCACTTATCAGGGTTTAAACCAGCTATAAGAGCAGCACATTTTACAACATGGGGCATTAAGATTCTACAAAACCCTACAGTTCTGTGATAAATCCACAGAGACATAAATTTATAGTGCAGCATTACCTAAAGGTCACTACCAGGTAGGGCCCTGCCGTGCTAGATACTATACAAACATAATGACTGACAGTCCCTGCATAGAATGGGAGACTGGAGTAGTATTCATTGTATTTAAGCAGAGTTGGATGACTACATGCAATTCCATAAATGAAGAGAGGTGTGTGTCACTGTGCTGGGGAGACGCTGACTCTTTCTGGGCCTCAGGAGTGGTGTTTAGATGCTCTCCACAAAAGTGATTACGGGTTTTCAGTATGGGAGTGCTTTTGCCATCTTCTGACCTACACTGACTGCTACATGAAAATTACTTTTCTGCCAGGTGTCCACTGTGTCCATTTAAAGGTGATTAATTTAATTACAATAACCCTACTTGTTTCTTACTGACACTGGACATGAGCATTTTATACTATGGACAAAAGGGAAGGGGGGGGGAAAAACCTCAAAGAAATTGCACAAAAATTGAATTGAAAAACCCAGATTTCTCTTGCCAGATACATAACTTCCACAAATTGCAAAAATTTATTACAAAGGCCCACAAAGACACTTTAGAACCCACCCAAAACATGCTCTATTGGGCTCCAATACTTGTAGTTTGTAGCACTGGAAATTAACACGACAAACTAGAAGCAAATAAAAACTATACAAAATAAGGACTTACCATCTTTGATAGAACCTCTGATTACGCTATCTGGCTCTAACTCTTCATGCGAGAGAAACAACCTGAGACGCTTTAAGGAAACACTTGCCTAAACATGAAACAATTGAAAAACTATTTTACACACAGCTTATAAAAAATACTGTTTCATTTTGCTTGGTTAACTAGACGTTAAATCCAGTATATTCTTCCCACTGTAGCCACCACAAGCCACTTCACCCATCCCCTCCTCAGAGTGGAAAAAACAGACAGGCATTTATTTGTAGTGCAGTAACACCCAGAGGGCACAACTAGGATTGGGGTCTGATGGTGCTAGGTGCTGTACAAAGGGTATATCTATGCTAGAGAGGTTATACCAGCTGGCCTACGTCAGCATAGCTACGCTGGCATAGCCTCAAATGAAAACACCTACACCTAGGAAGGAGGTTTTCTGTCAGTGTAGTAATACCCCTCTTTGAACAACACTTCCATCGATGTAGCTATGCCTCTACTGGGGGTTATGTTGGCATCACATCTCCTCTCCTGACCAATACAGCTATGTCAATGTAACTTTCAAGTGTAGATCAAGCCAAAACATACAGGAAAATAAGAGACCCAAAAACTTTACCTTCTAAGGTGACTGCATTTCAGTGGTGAGTAGAGAGAAGAAACTTCTATGTGCATATAGGACTGTAAGGCTTTAAAGCATTCACAGACCTCAAAAAAGCCACTATATATAGAAATAATCACTTTGGAGTTAATCAGTCACTAATATTAAAATATTACCTGTACCACGCTGCTGATGACCATAGGAAGAATATTCAGTGGGAACCTGAGGATGTTGAATAAGGCTAAGGAAACAAAAGCTTTCTGAGCATCCAAGACATTGTTCTTATCTACCAGTACATAAACAGCAAAGGTCGATAAAGCAACCTAAAAACAAAGAGGGAATAATTACGGTCTGTTTTCTTTACGCTTACATTTTTAAATTCAAAGACAATGTCTTCTCTAATAACTAGAGCCATATTTACACACTGCAAGGCAATTAAACAAAAACTCATTCTTAAGAACAAGAAAATAATTAGAATAAGCCTTTGCAAAACAAATACTGGGCCTTAACGGTTTTGTTATTCAGCAGCTGCTGACTTTTCTTGGAAAACATTTTTCCTTAAAGTGTCTCACTCTTTACAGAGCAAAGGTGAGACAAGGCAAAGCAGAAAAAGAAAGTATGCGGATTAACTCAGCTGTACCAGGTTGCGTGTTTATTTTTTTGCTTCCTCTGCCTTCTAATCACCTTTTCCCTCTGCTAGTTACAATCACTGCACTGTGCCACATTTCTGAACAGCTCTGAAGGTGGGCACACAGCTAATGTAACTAAGACAACTTAGATCTTGCCCACACTACATTTTGTAGAAGGCTACCAACAAGCTTGGTTTTCACAAGCATAGCTTCCATAACTGGGGATAGAAGAATCATTTAAGAAATGTGTTCTTAAGTATACTAGAAGATAAAACTCTACAGTACCCCACCCAGTTCAGGAAAAGAATCACTGTGCGCACACAGGTGCTGGAACTAGGGGTTTTAAGGGTGCTGCCACACTCTCCGGCTTGAAGTGGTTTCCATCATATACAGGGTTTGCCGTTTGGTTCAATGGCTCTCAGCACCGCCACTATACCAGTTGTTCCACCACCCGGGTGCATACTTAACAAAGAAACTATATGCTTGACTATGTCATCAATAACTACATTTAAACAGTGTGGCTAAGGCATTATGTACTGACAAAGAAAACAATAAGATAACAAAGACTAGCACAAAGCCAGGCATGGCTGCTACTAAAATTCCTCCCTTAAGACTGCTCAGCTCACCTTTCAGCTCCTCTTCTCCCTGACAGCCACTCCCACATGCCTTATACCAAGGTGGCATAATAAATCATGTGCCTCAGTATATCAGCAGCACCCAATAATGCTTTCCCAGCAAAATCATCACCTGCTATCCAGTTTGAGGCATGAAAGTGCCAACAATCTTACATTTAGTTAGAAAGACTAAACCCCACTTTATTTACCTAATGCATAGATTGCTTTTCTTAGTTCTGCATGAGGTCTATTTAAAAGCTTATGTAAAAGCCTATTTAACTGCTATGAAGGCATGTACTGTTTTTCTTACGCCTGCTGACTCAACTGTGCATGGTAAGGTAGCTTGTTTACATATTCGTTTATTCAGACAGATTACTACAGTGAAAAAAGCCCTCCTGTAGAGAGAATGAAAAACAAAGAAGGGTTCAAACAATAACTTTAAACGCAGAAAGTTTGCACGTTCCTGTGTTACTGGAATCTATATTAAAATAGACTTAGCACACTCTGCCACAAAAAGGTACAATGACGTGAGCAGTTTCATGAAACAGATACTGAACAATTTTATAAGGAGCCCTGGTCAGAAGAGCTACAAAGCAGGGCAAAAAGGAAGAGGGTGCATGGGAAAGGAATGACCCAATTTGAAAATCCTTTGTGCTTGCTATAGTTCTTCATAAGTTGTTATCCTGACTGATAAAAACCGGGGAAAGAGAAAGTTATAAAATATCCCCTCCCTCAGAGTCAAATCCTGCTCTTGTAGAAGCTTTGGGATACCTCTCCCTTTAACCTGGGGTACGTCTACACTTACCGGAGGGTCCGGCGGCAGGCAATCGATGTTCTGGGATCGATTTATCGCGTCTGGTTTAGACGCGATAAATGGATCCCGGAAGTGCTCGCCGTCGACGCCGGTACTCCAGCTCAGCGAGAGGAGTACGCGGCATCGATGGGGGAGCCTCCCTGCCGCGTCTGGACCCGCGGTAAGTTCGGACTAAGGTACGCGAATTCAGCTACGTTAATAACGTAGCTGAATTCGCGTACCTTAGTCCGAAGTGGGGAGTTAGTGGGGACCAGGCCTTGTATGCGAGCAGGTCCATTGACAAACAAACATTCGTAACACATGGGTGTTAGGGAATTGGCTACGGAAATCAATCATCTTGGCTTCAACAGAGCTAAATTGAAATAAGGAAAATCCCTCTGCGGAGCTGTATTTAGGAACCTAGTAAATCGTCTTTTTAAAAAGCCATCTCAGCCTTCTTTTAGAAAAAGATTCACTAAAGAATACTTCTGACATTTCCTACGCAGGATGCTGCTTCTTCTGCCTTTTATCATACCAATGTCATGTAAACATGAACAGCACTTGGAGGGAAGGAATCCATGAGTGGAAAGAACACTTAAACACCTTCAAACGGAACATACATATTTTACCCTAATGTAGGCATGGTTTGTTTGCTTCTGCCAGATGACGATAGCAATGGCCCTTTGTTCTATTAGGGGCACAAGCAATTTTAACACAATTTGTCTCCTCTCTTCCTTTTCCGTGTAAATTCAAACCAGCCATAAATAGTCAGAGACAATATTTAAATGTGGAACAAAACCTTTTTAAAAGTTAGAATGATCCCAGGCTAAAGAACAGCCCTCTCCCGCCAAATCAGCTTTACCAGTGTGGGTGGGAGAAAAGAGGCATCCACACACATCTATGTAGGACTAGTATGTGGTGTGCTTGGAAATGCAGAATATTCATTTTGATTAACGCTCTCACTTGGGAATCTGTATAGCATGCACTTCTATAATGTAATTTTTTTCCAGAAAAATTACAAAGTATAAATGTTAATGTAAAGGGAAGTTCTAAGAGGTGCTTCCTAGATAATCTATATATAATAATGACCTCCAGGAGGGCATTTTGTTCCAGTTTGTGACCAAGTTACTATTATTACTATTTACTCCTTTTAAGTTCCAACAACAATTGCAGTACTGGTGAAAATGAAAGCCTAAGAACTAATCAAGTCACTGCCTTAAAGTCGGGAAATGTTTAACTTGGAGGTTGTTAACATTTAAAAAAAAAAAAAGTGTAGAGAAATACCTTTTCTAAAAGTGCTGAAAAGTTCACTCTTGAACTGCATGTTGCTGTGGATAGAGTTCTGGTTACAAGACTGAGTTCTCTGAACAGTGAAAGACCAGTACAGTAACAAATAGGAAAGCAGGACTTTGCTCTCACTGTTGCTTTGGGCTTCTACCACCCAGCAAAGCACAACTTCAAACCTGTTTTACTTACCAGAAAAGGAGCGCACACCCAAGTGAACGTAGACACTGCTGCAAGGTAAGCAGACTTTTTAAGCACTTTCAGCTCTTCCTGTCTGATCCCCAATATTTTCTCTTTGAAGGCTAATTCCCAAGCATAAAGTTTCAGCACTTTAATCCCATTGAGAATTTCATTCATCAGCTTAATTCTGTTGTCTTTGCTCTTCATATGGGCTACCTAAAATCCCATTACAAAGAAACAAGTCATTAGCATAGCACAATACTTGGCATGTCTACAAAGCCGTTTGAATAAACCGATTTAGCCCATACAAGTTTCTTAACTGTATATTTTGTGTTGGCGAATTATTATGGGGAAAGACCACTTACAAATGCAAGTGAACAACAAAAGTGCCGCCTTACCAACAAATACGGAACTGCAGAATTAAACAAACATTTTAACTAATTAGGGGTGGTTTTGAGGAAAGACAAAAACAATTTCCAACAAAAAAAGTCAGCCATCTTTGTAGAATTCAGGAACTTGATGGTCCCTACTGGCCTTAAAAAGTCTATGCATTTATGTACAAAATGCGGTTTAAAAAAGTAACTCCATTATACCCTTGAGCGCCAATGATATACAATTTGTATCTAGCCCTTGGCTACCCCACACACTTTTCATTCTGTTCAGACTCCTGTTGGCTCATAGCTCATGTCTTCCAGTCAGCAGCAGGAACAAACCTACCTTCCCTTCTTGCTACTTAACTTCTGAGCATTTTTCTCCCCACTACACCATGAGGCTACACTTATATTTTCACTTCAGAAGCCTCCTTCCTCCTAGAGGCCTTTCCAAATTCAGGAAAAGAACCTTTGAAAAGATGTACCGTTCTAGGCACGGATGGAGTGTGAATCAGTATAGAACAGTTAGGAATTCCGAGTTCTAATCTCAGCTCTGCCACTGACTCATACCATGTCACCTTGGGCCAGTCACATATCACACCTGTACCTTATTTATAAGCACATTATACAGGTATTACCTTCATTATAAAGGACATCTATAGAATGAGGAAAATACCTACCTACTGTTCCTCAAAGGAATGTGGGGAAGCTTCATCAGTGGAATGGGGCACTTGAAGAGGCTTGGATGAATGCACTATGCAAGTGCAAAATTCAAAGGAGTTTCACTTTATTTGGATGGCAGCAGGGTCATATGATTCAATGCAATGGTCCCCATTAAGGGTCAACATTTACCCACAATAATCAGACTCTGATACCTAGGAAATCTCAGCTATTTCGTATTCTGGACTTAAATTTTCAACTATAGTTCACAGAAAAAAAAAAGACCATAATCAAATGGATTTGTATTCTTTGACCTGATTAGTTTGAAAACCAAAACTGAGAGTCAAGGAGTTTTGTGGGTATTCTAAGAGGTTTGTTAACAGACTGACATTAACATAAGAAGAGTAGTCTACAAGCATCCCAAAGTTAAGCTTAACAGCATTCCAGTCGTGTCCCAAATTCAGTAATACACTTGATTCAAACACTCTGGTGTACACATTTCTTAGAAGAGTCAGCTAAAAGCCAGTTTAAAAACTTAACAGCACGCATTTTATCTATCATCTCAGGCATTCTGTTGAGTTGGAGAAAGGTACCTTACCACTGTATTGGAAGTTACTGCATTTTACATGTGACTTAAAAAAGCTACACTGCAACACAACATTGCAGGACACTGGTGCATTTTTATTTTGGAAGAGTTTTGTGCATTAGCTTTGCTAGTCACTGGTGGGAAGGCTACTGTCAGGCAGCACATGCCCATTATAAAAAACACACTTGCACACAGGACAAGAATTTGAATAGTAAGCATAAAACTTTCATGAATTGAATGGGTCACACAGAACAGTAAAATAGTAACATGTCTTAAAGCATATACACATACAAACAAACATGAAGTGTCATACCTGATATGTTTTTGTCTTCATTGCCATCACAGCATTTACTGGAACCAAAAGGATCATGACTGCCACACCTGCTAGGACAGAAGGACCTAAATTCTAAGGGGGGGGGGGACAAAAAAAAAAAAACACACCACATTTATACACACACACACACACACACACACACAATTTAGAAAATGTTAGCATACACCTTTAAAGTTCTTATATCAAAGCATTCTATGTAGCGTAAACCCCATGTGTATATATAATTTTTCTATCCCTTTCCTCCCTCCTTTTTTGACTAAAGACATATGCAGATAATTATGATCTTTGCTTCCTCAAAGCTAAAATGCAAGTCCTTCCCGACATGCCTCTCAACTTTTTGTTGGTGCTGTTCTTTCAAAGTAGAATACAGGGGGGGTGAGTTTCTAAGATTCTGCCTTAACTTCCTGGCTGTAAGCAGAACCGGGGCTGCCCTTCTGATAAGTACCTGGACTAGAAACAGCAGGCATTATCCCATCCCATGATGGGTGCTGGGATGATGAATCATCTGCCCACTTCTCCACCAAATGACACAGCGTAAGCAGAGTCCCAACAGCTAACTGGGTGCTCTAGAAGCACAGGACGCCCAAATTCACATGACACATGAAAGGGCTGCATAGCTGGCCAGCCACTGGGGCCCAAGACTGCTGAGTGGAGGAAGGGCTGTTGACAGGACACTCACTTTCTACACAGGGAATGGGTAAGAGAAGCCTTTGTCCCAGCATGGTACTTGAGGAGGCTTGGGCTAGATTTGCAATTGAGAGCCCTCTACCTCCTCTCTTCCATCACAGCGGCAGCATACTGCCCTAAATGGTTCTCCATGCAGATTCTCACTCTCGCATGTTCTATACTCTCCAATGGTCTGACATTAGCTATCTATAGTCTTGAACTTCAGAGGAAAACACCTGGCCACTAGTTGCATTCACCTACCATAATTAAACAGGAAAACAAGAAGCATGACATAATTACCTGCCATAATAAATACAATGCTAATATAACTTGCAGAGGCGCAGACCAAATCATGTTTATATACGTAGCCAAGTCCATGAACCTCTGAGCATCCACAGACATTAGATTTACAATCTCCCCAACAGTAGACGTCTTTCTTGCAGAATTTGTGATAACCAATGCCTGTGTGTAGATAAAAAGGAAGATACTGACTGTAGTAGGCAAAACAGCTTCACAATTTGCCTTTATTTCATACTGCAGCATGAACAGCTTTTTCTGGAGTTTAATTTGTGGTCACAGGCAATGCTTCTCTTACGTACAGTATTGCTTTTTTCCTGCATGCCTAAAAAGCACTGTATACTGAATACACAGTTTTAATCAGGGTTAAATTAACCAAGGGTTAAAAACATGAGCAAGTTGTTTTTGTTTGGGGTTTGTTTGGTTTTAGTGTCGGGGTTGAGTGCTGGCTTCTTGTCATATGTTTTCCTGCCTCACCTCCTGCAGAACAGCTAGTCTAAAGTCTATTTTTTAAATAGTTCCAGGTTGTTTCAGGCTGAGGTTGTGCAGACTGGTGCCTGCTTGGTTGCTAATAATCCTCTCATTTTACTGACGTCTGTCCCATTTCTGTGCAGATGGAAGTTTAGTTCCCATTCCAAGGTAAGATGTGAAATAGGTTAGGGTTTTGTTGTACATGATCAATAAAAGCAGCTTCTTAACTGAAAGTATCTTTAATTTACAGCTGTGGGCTGAAGGAGGTCTCTTACATTCTGTTTACCATTAAATACCAGCCTGGGCAAAGCATACCAGCTAGTTAAAATTATGTAATTTACTTAAGTTCATCACTAAGATTTTATTGCAGCTCCCCCGCCCCAATTTTCAGAGGTGCCATTACTCTGGTGATGATGTAACATTTCAAACATGCATACCTTGCGATAGACTGCACCAATGACAGCTGTTTTAAGCCTCATTCCAGTAACAAAGCAAATATGGAAGTACTGGTGGAGGATCAGAGTCTGCAGACAGGCACATGCAAATAGAAGCCCTGTGTACAGATAGCCTTGCCAATTTGGGGCATCTTTATCATTCACAAAGTTAATTAACAACCTGTGAAGAGAGAATTTGGCAAGGTTAATGCACATTGTCAGAGCTTATCAAAATTTCCAAACAATGACTAGATTATTCCAGACATATCGGTCACATGATATCCCAACAGATGCATCAAACTGGCAATAGCAAACACTCAGGAACACTAGAGTGTGGCCTCAGTCAAGTCACAAGATTTTTACCCAGACTTTGTAACTGAGAGGTCCCCCGAATTCCCCCACCACACACCGCCTTCCTATCCCACCAGCATGGGTCCCATTCCCAAGTGTCCCTAGCTATAATCTGGAAGATTGAACTACCAAACTTTCTCAGAAACTTCTAATATAGGTCTTCTTGGATGTACTGACAGAAGTGATCACTAGTAAGGCACATGGCTATCTCAAAAAGAGAATGAGCAGAATACATTGCATAGGCTCTGCACTGACTCACAGCTACTGCCACAGAATTGTTTCACCACCATCCAAACTAAAGGTACATCATTTCTACTTAGTGTTCCACTTCTTCCCTTACATTATACCAGCACACCTTTTCCCCTCACCCTTCCATTGCTTCACCTACTGATTTTAAGCATTACTTTTCGCTTCAGGAGCCTTTAGACCCTCTCTGTGATCCCATGAACTGTCACAGATTAACATTAGCTTAGATGAAGCAAGTTTCCTGCTGCATCTGAACTTCCATTGTCTGACCTTCCTAGTGTTAAAGGTCACTCTCAGAGCATCAGAAGGGAATTGGAATGCTAGATCCCAAATTGGAAACCAGTGAAGCAAAGTCATTTGCATAGAAACTCTAGTGCAAAAGGAAGCAACTTGTCAGCTGTAGCAGCTAAAGGAAGAGTAGTCTGATATTAGCAAGAAGGAATCAAAGAGATCTACCTAGGTACTTTGTATAAACAGAGGAACTGAAGAAAGCATTAAAGGAAGTCTTACTTTAAGATTTCCGGGCCAGAAAACATCATAAGATCATGACAGGCTTTAAACAGGAAACTCATGAGGAAGTACGGTCCAAAGGTTTTATACAACACTTTCAACAGAGAAGGTGCAGAGTTCCTTTGAGATGGTTTTACAATCAAAGCTTCAACTTCTTCTGTCACATCGCCATTTGAGTTGCTGGATTTCATTTGCTTTTTGGGTGAATACACCATTTTTATGGCTTGCCTACAATAATAAATAATAATAATAATAATAAAGAAACATTTCTTTAAATCGTTAGGACATTCTACTGAATCACACTGACAACTATTTAAAATTAATGACAGTGACTCTTCTGTAAAATTGAACATAAGAATGCAGAGTCTTAAAATGAGAAGTCTACTCCAGTTGCCAAGAAAAAGTAGCTTAGAGTATGTCTACACTTACTGTGACATCCAGAGTACAAACACCGCACGCCCAGCTAGCGCAAGTTTAAATAGCAATGTAGTCAGTGAGGTGCAGCTTAGATGGGTACCCCACACAGCCTACACAGAATATATACCCTGGGATTCAGCTATCTACTTGCCCAAGCCATACCTCCCATGTCTAACATTTTATTTTTTAGCAGTGTAATGTCCTGTTGCTGGAGACTTTCCCACTGCAGTGAATGACTCCAGCAGTGGGGAAAGGCTCTGGCAGGGGAGACAGCAGGGAAAGGCTCCAGCGGCAGGGAGGTAAGCGGGGAAATGCTCTGGCAGCTCCCCACAGCTGGAGCCTTTCCATTGCAGCATGTAACTATGCATGTAGTGCATGTACTCTACACGTCATAATGAGTGTAGACATAGCCTTAGGCCTACTCTACACTGGCAGTCGATTTATCATGTCTAAACTAGACGCGATAAATCGACCCCCGCTGAATTGATCACTGCCCATCGATCCAGCGGGTAATGTAGACAAGCCCTTAGATACTCACCACCACAGGGATTTGCAGTCGTCATAATACTTGCCATCATTCCTTTCAGTAGCTCCAAGTGTCCCTGCATCAGAGATGGTAATTTACCAGCCACTTTTGGGACTGGTAAGCCAGTGTTTCATGACATTATGGAGGGATCTGTTTATCAGAAGCTACTAGCCTTTGGTTAACTGAGCAGCACTTCAGAACCCTAGTTTTTTTTTTTCCTTGGGACAAGTGTTCCTAAAAACCACATCCTATAGCTATGGAATACTCAGGTGTACAATTATATGTGAGTTGCAAAGTCAAACATGAGTTTATTATTTATATTACTGTAGCAGCCCTAGATCCTAGTTAATATTAAGGTCCCACTGTGCTCAACACTGTACAAATGGAGTTAATAGACACAGTCCCTGTTCTTAAGAGTTTACAACCTAAGAAAGAATTATGCTAAATCATCCCTAATGAGTAGAACGAAACCATAGTTAAGTTGATGAATCTGGTGTATGCCAAACCATATTTCCCAGTATTTGAGAACAGACTGTATGTAAAACTATGTTTCTGTGTATACTATCTACCATGAGTGCTGGAACCAGGGGTGCTGTTGCACCCCCGGCTTGAAGTGGTTTCCATTGTTTACAGTTTGGTTCAATTGCTCTCAGCACCCCCACTATACAAACTGTTCCAGCATCCCTGCTATACACCTAACTAAATTGAGAACAACATATGAATTTAGAGTTTTTTCCTTCACTGGCCAGTCATTTCAGTATGCCGTGATGACGTAAGCATGAGAAAAATTTGTAGACAAAATGAACATTGGTTGAAAATTATACAAAATAGAAGACTGCAAAGGTTGTAGTCCATTTGCAAGCTGAGGAAATCTAAATTTAAAACAAACAAAAAACCCTCTTCTCTGACACATACACTCACAAGGTTACTCCTCAGTGTCTATGCACCTAAGGGCAAATCCTGGAGGTCCATACTCAATCCTTATTCAAGAAAGTGTCTAATGAGCTTATGGAAATTTGTCCGGGTAAGAACCAAATAATGATACTTTAATTGTCAAGGACTTCTGGAACATATTCATAATAATATGCATAACAAGTGGAATTAACCAACTGGATAAAAGCATGGATTGTGTTGTACTTCAGTACTATTTCTCAGTGTTAACAGCTTATTTTACTTTCACTCATGTATTATTTTACCTATAAATAAAATAGTTTCCTCTTCATATTCAGTTTTCTTGACATAAATGGAATTCAAGAAAAGTTTCCTGACTAAAATGGATCTTGACCAATGCCATCTAAGTTTCCTATATTAGCTACCACTTTGTATTAATAACTGTTAGCATAACTGAACTTACTTCTTTGTATTTGCACACTCCTTCTCCCAGTACCTAGCCAAACCTTGCACTACCTCCTCAGATGTGTCCTCTTTGTTTAATGACCACAAGTCTTTAGCTTCCAATGGTCGCCGATATCCCTGAATCATCAACCTATATTGGAAAGAATCATCGTCAGCAGCAGCATCCTTTAGAGAGTGCCAAAACAAGTTATACCTGGTATATCTAATTTCATAACACAGAGAACTGTTGATCCACCCCCAAAATGCAGCCAGCTGCGAAGTGAGATGCAGTAATTTATTTAACAATGCACAAAAAATTAAGATAAGTAGTAATATAGTGCTTAAGTGAAACTGCAAGGAGAATTTAGGAAGCAGAATGAAATTATCCCACTTGGAATTTAGCAATGCGATTAAAACTCATTTTATAAACTGAACAATAGAATGTTTATTAGCCTTCATTTTACTCTTACCTAAAAGGCAAAACCTTTACCTAAGACCATGCTGAGACACTGGCCAAGTCCTGATTAAGAAAGAATTTATAAGCTGCTTAATCACCTATAAGCCTTTAAGTGTTTACATATTCCTTAATGCTCTCCCATCCAAACAGTGATACCATGTAGCTTGAGATAGCGGATTTGATCACAATACAAGGAAGCACAGTTGTAGATAAATAAAACGAAGCAACTACAGATAACCAGGAGAAATTTTTTAAAAGAAGATTAGTGTATCATCTTCCAACAGTCAAAACGACACAGGTACTATAAGTTTGTTTCCACTCCACCACTCCTATACATCAAACATTAAAATGCATCATTTAATGATACATGTTTATGAGGCTACATATGCAACATCAGCAGAATTCAAGAGATTGAAGAGACCGGTCATTAGAAAATAAAAGTAATCATCCACGTATCAGTTTCCTGTAGTTAAGTGTCTATTGAACAATCGTAAAACTCTCCACAGGTCAGGAGAGCCTTAAGTATCTTCTGAAAGCACAATAGGTTGACACTTGACAGCTGCATTATACAATGACTTATTCTCTTACCCTGTAATCCACCAGAATGTAATTTTGGAAAGGAACGAAGCACTAGACTCTGGGCAGGGAATCTAAAGGAAAGGAAAGGAGAAAGATGTCAGCCATGTAAATAAAACCTATTGAAACAATTAAAAAAATACCACTTTTATCCTTCTGAAATTTACAACTTTATTATAACAATTCCTCAGCACCACTAAGTCCTCCTTTCTTGGTCATGCATGTTTCAGGGGGCTGCCAAGCAGGGCAGGCATTAGACTCGCTTGGACCCAGGGCAGAAAACCAAAGCCCCACCGCATGGGGCTGAAGCGCAAGACCCGATGCACTGCCACCCGGTGCTGAAGCTGAAGCCTGAGCAACTTAGCTTCACAGGGCCCCCGGGGCATGGGGTCCCAGGCAATTGCCCTGCTTGCTACCTACTAATACTAGCCCTGGCTTTTATATGAAGAAAAATAGTGGTTGTAGCACAGATGGGCCATGGAATTTTTATAGCATGTTGGGGGGGGAGGTGTCTCAAAGAAAAAGGAGAACCCCTGCTCTAGATAACCAAGCAGAATCTTATATTTTATTTCTCAGTAACTAGCAGAAGATTGTCTAAGCATTACATAGCCCGTCTGGTGATGGAGTGGAGCTGTAGGGAAAACCTACAATGGAATGATTGAGGCATCTAAGCACCACAATTCCATTTTTAAAAATACATTTTAAAAATTAGGCAAATTTAATTGAAACAAGGAGAAAGTGTATGTTTAAGCAGTTGCAGCGTTTGCAAAAGGTGCCAAAACTGATTGCCCTGGAGACTGTAGGCCTTTATCAACAAGACATAGCACTGGCCAGCAGCACAGAATCCTGACATCTAGCCACTTGCCCTTAGAAGGCTGAGAGTTTAGTCTCTGAGACTATCTGCAAGGGTATTGCTCAATGCCGCTTGTGATGGTGATTTTGGTGATGTGGTCTGAAACCCATCAACTCCTTTCAAACTAAGGCAGTCACTGGAGAATGGCCATTTTAAAGTCAACTATTCTGATCTTACATACACACACAGTTCTCCAGTAGCTAGTAGACTTTCATTAAGTCTGTGAAAACAAAAAAGGGCTGGCTTCTTAGAACACATTAGAACATGGTTTTGCACCCCAAAAAAGCCCAACCCTGAGGAATGAAAGGGGGCAATTGGTCAGAGAAAATTAAGTTGCCCATGAAGAAAGTTTTCTTGTACACCACATATGCAAATTCCAAATAGAAATATCACAATTGGAGTTATGCTGGTCTCCACCCTCTGACTCATCACAAAGTCAGCACCAGATTCCTAGTTTGGGTTTTCTATCTTAAGTGTAACATTAGCCTTAACTAGTTTAAAAAAGTATCAGTGGTTGGATTAAGTTAAAAAGGAATCTTGGAAGAATTTCAAAGGCAATACTGTGGATTCAGTGCAAGATTCCAGAGGAGATTATACACTCCCCTCCCTTTATTCCCCCCCGCCCCCACACACACACACAAAAGCATCAGCATATCAAGAACACACAGTCGGCCACTCCTCTGGCACATGTAACCAATAACCATAATTATAAAATTATATTATATGTGTATTATAAAATTAGAGCAGCTCATGCACTTTCACCTACGAAGTCATCGGTCACCATTACAGAGATGATGTGAAAAATACAGGAGTTGAATTTTTTCAGAATTAATATTTGTCTCATGTTTGTTTCACTGAACTTTTCCATTAAATTGAATTCTAAAAATGTTACAACAAAGTAGCATGAAACAGATCTGCATTTCTTCTCCCTTTCAAATGACTGAGCATCTGACCTTTTGGGGGGGGGGGGGAAGGGGAGAGGGAATGATCTATTGAAGTTAACACAGGAAAAATTAATACTGTTAAGAAGCACACAGACAGAAATATAAAATAGCATATTTATGTATGAAATAGACAGCATTTGGGGGAGGGATAAGGAACTCGACAGTTCCCAAGTATTCAACACTTCTAGCACTTTGCCAGATCAAAAACAATGCTACTTGCAAGCAATTGAAGCACTCTGCCTTCCTGGAAAAAAGGCAGTTTTAAACTGACTCAAGGAAGCATATGGAAAGTATTAGATTTTCTCTGTGCATCTCTGCAGTCTACTTATAAGTAAGACCACGGTTTTGTCACGGAGGTCGCAGACATCACCGTGACTTCCAAAGACCTCCGTGACTTCAGCTCTGGCAGCTGCAGGGTCCTGCTGCCTCCCGCAGTGACAGGGAGCTGTAAGGTTCCCCCACCACCTGAGGCAGTGGGCTGCGGGGCGCTCAGGGGGACCTCTGCCGCCCCCAGATACCGCACGGGGAAGGGGGAGGAGCGCAAGCAAGAGGGATTCCAGCAGCACTTCCACTCCTGGGGAAAGGGTAGGGGGACTCTGCAGCTCCCATTTGCTGCTGCTGGCAGGGGGACCCCGGAGCTCTGAGCCCACATGGGGTTGTGGGGGCCCCAGAGCTCCCAGCCATTTTGCTGCTGCCCAGTCCCTTCCCATTTTATCAAGGATATTTTTAGTAAAAGTCACAGACAGATCACGGGCAATAAAGAAAAATTCACAGAAGCTGTGACCTGTCTGACTTTTACTAAAAATATCCATGATAAAATCTTAGCCTAACTTATAAGTGGAAGTTCTGCATTAGGCAGCTAACAAGGTCTCCTGCTATCAAGTGCTGAACTTGATTTGTAGAGAGAAGTCTAGAACACAATATAAACATTTGAGTATTGATGAAATTAGTAGCCTAAAACATTTTTTTCATATTTAGTATTAAATTCAAAACCATTCTAGGCTGTGAGAGCAGATGATGCATTATGAATTATATAAAGCACCCAGGAACTGTTACAATGGGTGGATAACTTGCTACTATATCAGGGTTTCTCAAACTACTCCAGGGGGTCTGCCAGCCCCAATGATCAACTCCTCCCTCTCCCTCCCAGTGCCTCCTGCATGCCAGGAGGCACTGGCAGGGAGGGGGAAGAAAGAGGCAGGGAAGAGGTAGAGTGGGGGTGGGGCAGTATTTCTTAGAATCAAACCTGGTGCCTACCAGAAAAAAATATTACCTCTACCATCCATGTTCCAGGATAGCTAAAGCAATCTCCTCCCATTTAGCCATCACCACCACCAGCCTGTCTCTTAAACTGTTGACATTGTTTACAAAATCCATCTAATCTTTGCATGTTGTGGACCTAATCCTGCATGGTGCCAAATGCCCTCACTCACAAATCAACTCAATAGTGAACGGCAAGTGCCTTCTACTGCAGTTTAATTCAATGGGAATTGAATTATTCAACATTTTCCAGAATCAGGCCCAATGCCTCACTGTAAACAGTATTACAGGTAGGACACTTTATATTCCAGTCTATTCCTCCTGGGTAAAAACATTACTGAAACTTACAGGATCATTAACGGTTTCAGAAAACAGAGGCGGTCGTTCTGGGAAGCAGGACAGTATAAGCTGTATTAGCACCAGGACGAAGTAGCTGTAGAAGGTAACGTAACGAAATACATCAACTTCAGCACCCTAAAAAAAGATTTGATATTCTGGTTAGAAGATGTAAAGCAACTGCTTAATGTACAACAAGTGACCGTGTACTAAATGCCTTTATTTGGAAATAAGCATCTAAGCATCAGAGGAAGTAAATATTCTTATCAACCAAGCAAAAGGTGGGTTCTGTTCTGCTGGTCAAACTGAGCCACAAAGCAGCAAGCATTCCTTAGGAGAGTATTGGGCATTCTAGGCTAAATGCATTGCTGACAACATTCTAGGACTCGCCTGGACAAAACAGAACGTCTGGCCATCTCTATGCAATGCTCTGTTATAGCCATGTCGGTCCCAGGATATTAGAGGGACACGGTGGGTGAGGTAATATCTTTTACAGGCCCAACTTTTGTGTGTGGGGAGGGGAGGGGGGGGAGAGAGGAAGGAAAGAGAGAGAGGAGAGAGAGACAGACAGACACTTTCAAGCTTATACAGAGCTCTTCTTCAGGTGACCTGTGTAAAGCTCAAAAGTTTGCCTCTCTCTCACCAACAGCAGGTGGGCCAATAAAAGATATTATCTCATCCACCTTGTCTCTCCACCTCTATGCAAAACATTACAGGAGAAACAGTTTTATCTTTGTGGAGGAGAGAGGAGAAAAAGGGAGCTTTTTTGCACTAGGTTCATCTGAGGACACCACAAAAAAAAAGAGTTCCTGAGCGTCTCACTCTTTCTTTTAAGGCCTTGTCTACACTGGAGTTTTCAGCCACTGGTGTAGCCACACGTACAATTCCCTAGTACAGATGTGGTGTTTAAGCCATGACTTGCACCAGTGCAATTCACTTCAGTTTAAAGCCAGGATCAAATCACAAGGGGTTTCATGGAATAGTAGTAAGTGATTTGGCCAAGCCCACAGAGGAAGTAAGTGTCAGAGCCAGGATTAAAAATTAGTCCACTACACCATGTTGTGTTCAGACACCACAGCTTCCTCTTTCTATGCTTATGCACAGCACAGCTCAATCCAACACTCCCAAAGAAAGTAGAGACAATTTAGGCTGAAGAAAGCACAAAGCCACTACTAAACCCAATACCAATTTAATAGGAGCCAGGTCAAAAGTTTTCAAAAAACCTCACAAAGTTGAGGAACTTTTTCAAGAAAGTTACATTCCATTTTCAGCCAGCGCTACAATTTAATGAATTGGACAAGGGAAACTTATTATTAAAAACCCAACCCCAGCGAGATCTAAAATATTCTAACCATACAAGGGAACACTGACTAAATGGGCGTATGAAACAGAGCTACCATCAAAGCAAGTGCTTCAGGAAATCCCCTGTATAATCAACAGGAAAAAGAACTAAACTTTAGCCTGAATTGTTTCAGATGTAACCGTACACTCATTCATTCTATTCAAATAGGTTTTGAATGTTTCTAGACGTTCCAGTAAAACTGTTTTGCTTTTAAACTTCCTTGCCAACATTTATAAAAGACCATCAAACCTTTGATTAATTTCAAACATGGAAAACTAAATAAAAAGTAAAACAAGCATGACTTAATGGCCCTTAAAAGCTCAGGAATGAAGGTACACTTAATGGATCATCAACTCGCTCAGTATCTTAAGAAGCACTGATGGGCACTACAGGTTAAATTAAACAAGTAGTCACTGCTATTGCAGCACTTAACTCACCTTAATTGAAAAGTAATCACTTACCAGGTTTAAGGCGTGCAGTATTTTGGACCTGAAAATTATTGTGGCACACAACAGTGCAGTAAACCAGAAAATCAACATTACGCCTGAAGACTGGACTCCTTTCATTCGCTCATATTGTATTAAAAATGTGGCGAGTAACTACAGACAGATAAAAAGATAGCATAAGCAGGTTATGTTCATAAAGGTTAAGAAATAAAATGATACACAAAGCAAACGCAATATACGAAGCACAAGCATGGCTATCCCAAACCATGAATTAGTGTTTCTATTCCAGTATCATCCAGAAGTTCCAACTATTTCTTAATGTCTTTGGCCCTGTACAAACATAACTAAAAGCTAGTTCCTACTCCAAAGGGCGTCAGTTTAAAAAAAACACAATACAGAGAGGGGGAAAAGCAGAGCACCAAACAAAATATGTTCAAAGCCTCCAAAGGGAAAAAAAGCGTCACAAATCAACATACACAGCCATGTCTAATTATGAAGATATTTTAACCTTTCCAAGGGATTTCCCAAGGCTAAGCGCTTGAAAGCTGACTTAGCAAGAGTTCATCTTTAAATAATCATCTCTTTCATACTTGTTAAAATAAAGTTACACTAACCAATGTGATTTATGTTTGTTTTTTCCATTTCCACACTCTGTTTAGAGGAACTTTTGTACACTTTAGGAAACTTATGTAGCCCTCGCGTGGCATAAAGCATGTTTACAATGGGTCCAGGGCTTCCCATTTTAGTCACATCATTAATCTTGCATGAAATTATGGTCAGGTATGGGCCTGGGTTATTCTTTTCAAGTGTGGTGTTTTAACTGGGTTTTTAATTTGTATTACTCCTAACCTGGGCTGAAGAAAAGAAAAAGAAAAAAATCAACTTGCTGATTACTAAAGAGAGGTTTTCCTGAGGAAGCACAATGCAGTCAGCTTTTAAGAAAAGCTAACAAGATAGTACCTGCACTTCCCAGCAGGCAGGCAGTCTGGGACATCTAGCACCTAGTGCACAGAAAACTAACTTTTAAACACTTCCCATCACTGCGTCAAGAGTGAGTATAAACACATGTATTTCACTCAGACCCAGAGAACTCAAGGGTCTATTACAAATACCCATAACAATCTGAAGTTTTGTTTTTAAAACTTAGTAATGTTGGCAACTCTCTTGACTATATTTTATGGTTTTAAGAACTTCTATTTAGAGTTACTGGTCCACAGAATTAAATCAAGTTCTCAAGCATGTGCATGAGTAAATGGAACCTCTAACCTCCAAGAAAGTGTAGATGCCTTAGAACTAGCCTGTATGCTTCTCAACATGCTGATACGCAGTTTTAAGCACAAAGTTTGCTTTACATAAATAAAAAATCAGCATTTCAGTTCAGCATCAAGTGAAATCTGTAAATGAGGATTGTACCTAATGGAATAAAAATGCTAAGCAGCTGCAAAAAAGGCAATATGTACAGTTGAGAAAGCTAGATTAGTGGTTGTGATTTTGCATCACAGAAGGACTCTGAGTAGAATGATTTATACTTACCATTGTTATGCCCAAAACTGTAGGGCTAATGACAAAAACTGGAGGTCGGAAAATATTTTGACTTCTTTCCCAGAAAGAGTAGAAAAGATCTGCCCAGCAGATTATCCACAATAGTAAGCCCAAGGCCTGGAACATAAAAGTACGAATAAATATTGAAAGTGAACTCTTACCACGTGTAACAAAATGTCTTTTGGTACAACAAATTAATGCATACACAGTCCAATGCAATTGCCCTGTGTGTGTAGTCCTATTAGGCAATTAAAATTAGTCCAACCGTATACTACATACATAATACATGAGGTAAAAAGATACTCTCTCTCTGTAGGTTCCCAATTAAAAGAGAGAATTTTAGATTACGGTGTTATATAGTTCAGATTTATTCTAAAATGTCATATCACACGCTAACATTTTATGAAGCAAAGACTGGCGTATATCTCAACTTAGACTGGGAAGAAACTCTTAAATTGAAGGTTTATAAACGGGGCAGAAATCCTCAAAAATACACATTAATGAATCAACTCCTCTCAAAGGCTCTTGCTTGTTTTACAAAGGAACAAACTCTGTTAACAGATTGTTAAACGCCAGTTGGTCGAGAGAAATGGAACGGGATGTCTATAATTACTCTAAAAAGACAGACTATTTTATATGCTTTAAGAGATGGTCAAAAACCTGATTAGTTTAATAAAATCCTTTCATTTCTAGGGTTGAAGCTTCAGGATCAAGTTGGCCAACACAATGTGGTACTTCCCAACTTCAGGGCACCGGGCACGCTGTAGGGGCTGTATCCAAGGGCCAGTAATATGTATCAGCACACACGCAAGGACCTTTAAGGATATGCGCTTTTTTAGACCTGACAAACTTATTCTCAGGCAGCCCATTGACATGACAGCATAAGACTTGGAAATTAAATTCAGGTGAATTGTATGCATGGGTCCCATCCCAATACAAACATTTCATAGAGTTAAACCATTTAAAAACAAAAAGCCAATTTGGTACAAATCTGAAAATAAAACCAAAAAATCCAAATACATGGCACAGACTCTGAAGTAAAAGTCACTTACTGTTTTGGCTTTGTTGAGATGCGACATTTGGATATAGCCCCTGTCATGACGACGGAGGTACAGGAAGTATATTGGGAAGCAAACCCACAGGTAAATGCAAGGCACCCAGACAAGGATGGTGTTCTGAAAGCACTTAGTGAAATCTGGATTTTCTGTGTGCCACGTCAGGTTCCAATCCTGAGGAAACAAAATGGATAAGTAGTGAATGAAAAAGCAAAATGCCCACCACCCACTTGTGCCTGAGGAGTCTTATTCTTACTGGACTGTTAATCTAAATCTGGATTAAAGATTAAGATCAAATGGCTCAGGACTAGAGAATATTTAAAAAGTTTGGCTTCACCTCACATTGCTCACGAAACTGCTTTCAAAAAACCGCTCCAAAAAACAAAACAAAACAAAAACAACACACAAAAAAACACAACACAGGTCATTGTTCTCTGTGCTGGTTTCACAACAGCTACCACAGCAATCTTCTCACTCAACTGGCCATACTGAGACCTTTAACTTCACTAACTAGTTATTTTAAAAGTATCTCTGCAGAAAAATGCAACAGTTTCCTGTCCCCATTACACCTGTTTCAGAAATATTATTTAATATTTAGTGTGAAAAAGATATGTAAAGATTAAAAATCCAAGATTAAATAAGAAATCTTGAAAATGCTGTTGTAAAGCAGCTTCACGGGGCATCACTTAATAGCATGAAAATTCTCTCAATCCTTGAGTATTCACCAAGATGATCTGTACAACTAAGGGGGAAGAGCCTTTCCCTTTTGGCCCGATTCCTGCTCCCTCTATGAAGCTGACAACTTCTAAACAGGAGGAGGATCAAACTTTATGTATCTAAGAGCTTGTCCACATGGGACCCAAGCCAGGGTGTTAAATCGACAGCGTGCTAGCTTGCCATGTAGTAATGTCTCAGGTGGACACTATGTGGCCGCTACAGTGTACTAAAAGTTCTGTTGTGCGCTTTGATGTTACTTTTCCTATGCTCTGACCATGGTGCATAAACAGAGTCTAATCTAAAGCTATCATGTCCAGAAGCCAAAGGAATACTGACCATCAGAGTAATTGAAGTATAATCACCATTTCCATTACTGGTCACAAAGCTATATACAGTGACACATACTCACTACCAAAGGAAATCCTATCCCAGGAGAACTCATTAGTTTGAATTAAGGAAAAGGAGACTACAATGCAGGAAATCATACATGATTATCACTACCAAGATGAGACTATAATTATGAACAAAATCAAGTATTGGGATAGTAAAGTAAATAGCTATAGTAGCATTATAAAACTGAAAATAGGATGTAATTCAGCAGCAGATAGTTCCTCTTCAAATATTTGAAGAGACCAGTTACTTCCTGTTTAGAAAATTAATTTTCTTCATATACAGAATGATACAGCAGGACAAAATGCTTATGCCAAAAGTAAAGCATAGTATGCTACAGTTAAAGACACTTACCCTCTAGTGTTTTAAGGACCACAGTCAATATTTCACACATCTGAATTTTTTTTCAAAACTTATTATTATTACAACATTTAAGATAGTTATAACTAAGTTAGAGAAAAAATACTTCTATTTTTTCTGTTGACTTCAACATTTTACAGCATTGTGTAGAAAGTAACTATAGTCTCATTCAATACTAACTCATAGCATTTTATCTGTAGATTTCAAAGCACTTTACCTCCTTTGTAAAGTATGTGGAAACTGAGGCACAGGGAGGTGAAGTGACCTGCCCAAGGCCACCAAGCAATCTACTGGCAAAGCTGGGAACAGAGTTCAGCCCTCTTGAATCCCAGGCCTCTATCCAACAGCCCACACTACCACCTTGAAATTCTTCCCTATCCACGCCGGTCTCTCGCAGAGAGACAGTAATTTATAAATACATTTTGAAAGATAAGAAAACGTGGTTGCAGTGTCACAAAAGTTGGCAGAAGGAAATCAGAGGCTGATGTAACCTTGGAAATATTTTTAGTTCATCTTTTTTAGATTAGCTAGATATCAGGTTGACAGTGCTCTAGTCTCTATCATTTTAAGTGCCATGCCATATATTATATTGCTGCTTTATGAACTTTCAACTCCTCCAGGAAGTGTTCTATGGGAGGGGGGAGGGAGGGGACCTATGAAGCATAGAGGCATTCCAGTTTAAACTGGAAACAATTATCCTAATTCTTCAGGAACTAGTGTTTAAAAAAATACCACAACAACAAACCAAGCATGGAGCTGGAGGGAGAGAGCAGAAGGAAGCAAGGCTCTTTTGAAAGACATTCAACATTTGTACCCTTTTCATGTTGTCTGCTGTAAGTCAGAGCCTGCAAGATTTTGTTTTATTCAGAGTTCAGTTCTTGGTTACACATAGTAAGTGATATGTTTGGCTGTCACACAGCAGGACTATAGGATACAAGTAACAAAATGAGGCTTTTTTTTTTTTAAACTATATCTTGTTAGCAGTGAAATAAAAGGTTTCTGATCAAATACATACTCAATGCAAATACATAAACAAAAACACAGGTTTTCCTAGAAGTAGTGAAAAGAACAGGTACTGACAATAAGTATCAGAATGGTAGCGGTATTAGTCTGTATCAGCAAAAAATACTACGAGTCCTTGTGGCACACTCCTTGTTGTTTTGACAAGAAGTAAAATCTCAAAACTGGAAAACCTGAATCCCTAATTATATTTCCAGTGCGTGTATGTGTGTTACGAGATCTCCCTGAACCGCT
The DNA here is from genome assembly GCF_011386835.1 of Chrysemys picta bellii. Lineage (NCBI taxonomy): Eukaryota > Metazoa > Chordata > Testudines > Emydidae > Chrysemys > Chrysemys picta. The sequence goes on along the minus strand of NC_088800.1, from coordinate 69,028,576 downwards.
GGGTCAAACAACTCCTTTGATGATTCTGCAGAAGTTATAATGAGAATGCAGTTGCTATACGTGAAAGTCATTGAGCTAGCATGCTTATACATTTCCTTATCCCTGAAAGACCCCATCTGGATTATATCTTTTATTGGACCAATGTGTGTTGGTGAGAGAGACAAGCTTTCAAGCCACACAGAGCTCTTCAGGTCTCTGTGGCTTAAAAGTTTCTCTCTCACCAACAGACACTGGTCCAATAAGAGAGATTACCTCACCCACCTTGTCTTTTTAATATCCTGGGACCAACATGGCTACAACTACACCCCATACCATTGGGATTTTCAGCTTAGTCACGCTTACATTTCGCCACTACGCAATCATTTCCTGCTTTAAAGATTTCAATTTCACTGTTCCCCATACAATAGTCAAGAGAAGCATTAAACTGGATAGCAATTTACAGACCTTACAATAGTTGCTACAATTACAGCAGTACCTGATTTTACGAACATCAACCTCATACATGATCAGTTATACAAACCATTTTCCCAGTGGGGAAAAATAAAACCTACCACTTTCATTATGTGATGCCGATGAACAACAAGTCAACATCCCTTCACATTCTTAAGCCTTCTGTGTATTGGAAGTCGCTTTGCAGTGGTTCAAAGGACAAGAATAAAGTGAGGCAGTGCACTAGACTGCCACTTACACATCATGCTTATTGTCATTTTGAGATGTTTATTTTATGAACTTTTCAGTCCCCAATTAGTCCGTAAAATACGTGTTCTACTGAAAACCCCTTCAATTCTAGAAGTGCTCTCTGTGCAGGTGTCATACATAAACTACTTCAATTAAGGGTATGTTTAATTAAGGATTAAGTATGTACAACTGGCATTGACATCTATTTCATGCCTCAGTGACAATTTCTGAAACCAAATACTCAAATATATGACGTGGAGGGACAAAAAAAGGAGGAAGGTATAATCTGTACACATCTGACCTTTCTCCTGCCACAAAACATACCAGGAAAGTGGTTTCTTAGCAGCCAATCATTGTACTGTTTCCATGTCACTGAACAGAGAGAAGTGCTCTATGCATTATTGATGTATACACTGGCAGGAGGTTATCCTGAAAACATACATGTAACTTTTAGTTCAACTGACTTACATATTCATGTATCTTTCATATAGCTGTACCTCAAAATACCTTGCAAAAGGATACAAGGTATGACAATCAGAGCCCAGAGACTCCAAGGGGAGAACAGAGGGGTGCACCCGCCAAAAAATAAGCAGCTAAACCAGTAGTTCTCAAACTTTTGTACTGGTGACCCCTTTCACATAGCAAAGCCTCTGAGTGCAACCCCCCCCCCCCTTATAAATTAAAAACACCTTTTTATATATTTAACACCATTATAAATGCTGGAGGCAAAGCGGGGTTTGGGGTGGAGGCTGACAGCTCGCAACCCCCCCAATGTAATAACCTTGCGACCCCCCCCGATGGGTCCCGACCCCCCGTTTGAGAACCCCTGAGCTAAACCAACTGATTGTGTACTGTATTATTCTACTATAAAAATATATCAAGTAAGGTCTTTTATTAAATTGTAATGGTCTGAACTTGATGGTCATTATGAGTTGTATACACACTGATTATTAATGTATGTGTTTGTGTATACAAAAAACTGTGCTCAGAACTTGTGGTGCAGTCAAGCAGGACAGACTGCCTCCCCAACCAGACGAGACTAGTTCCAAGCACCTAGCATCCTACAAACCAGGTGTAGACAAATCATGGGCCATTAGAGTTAGTGGAAGAAGACAGATAGGATAGTTAAAATTTCCCATTCTGAAAAAGCATGAGTCACCATCAGAGAGAGACCAACTTAAAAAAAAAAAAAAAAGGAGAGACGAGCTTGAAACTGAGGTCTTCATCCAGAAATTGAGGGACAGTCACTTGGTAGGGGCTGCCTCTGAAGCGCTCTCTCTCCTCTAGAATGGGGGTTATGCTGGAAAATTGTTCCACGGCAATCGGTAACTTGTATTAGAAAAGGGATTTTCTCCAGTATAGAGATGTAAAGCCTAAGGTTGCATCTTTATGTTTATTTTCCTTACTATTCTACCTTTGAATCGGATTTTGCTATTAAATAAAGCTTTTGTTTATTTATATCCCAAGCAGTCTCTGGTGTGCAAACTGAGCGGAGTGCGCACGATAAAGTAAGCTGGTGTCTGTGCGGCTGGTTTCATGCTTTCGGGGGTGACAAGCCAGAAGGGAAATGTTCAAATTGTCTGGTAACTAACAATCTGGGGAGACGGATTTGGGGAGACTCTGAACGGAGGGACTGTCGGTGTCACCGGGCTGGTGGAAGCCAGGGTGAGACCTTGCACTTGTGGACAGGCTACTGGTGTCAGGGTTCTGAACTAAAGCTGCACAGTAAAAGGCCCCTACGGTTACATGGCAGGCAGAGACAGAACCCCTTACTGGTTGGGTGATCCCCAAAACATCACACAAGGAAACGCCACAGAGATAAATACAGTTGGTAAGAGTCAAGCAAAGGCGTAAACAAGAAAGGTGTAGGCAAGGCAAGACGGTTCAGAAAAGAGCTAGACGGCTGTTAGAAGTCATCAGCTGTAATAGCAATGCATTTTCTAAGGCTGGATTCAAAGCCCGTAGACTCCCATTGACGTCATGCCCACAGTGAGGGAGAAAATGAAAGTATTTTCACAGAGAATTATCCAACACTGATATGGCTACAAAAAGACCCTTGTAATCAGTTTGGCTGAGAAAGAAAATACAAGGCAGGCAAAATAAAAGATTTATAAAAAGATAGGGCAAAAGGAGGAGAGAGACACAGAGGAGTCAGGAAAATGAGGAACTAAGCAGACAAGTGTAACTAAGCATACTGGATTATGGGAAAATCTTAATACTTTAGATATTTGTGAAACAAGGAAAACACAATTTGTTTTTTCTTCACTCCTGAAGGCTTTTCCCAGCCACAAAAATCAGGAAAGCCCTTAATCCAGAGGCCAGTTTTAACAAGCTGAGCAAAAGGAAAGCTCCATAATGTCACTGGGTACATCCGGTCCTTGGGAGGTTCATCCGGGGCAGTAAGTCTAGTCTGTTTCCTCACTAAGGCCTTGTCTACACTACGAGAGTAGTTCGATTTTACTTGCATCGAATTTTTGTAATCGATATTGCAAAGTCGAACGTGTGTGTCCACACTAAGGACAGTAATTCGACTTTGTGCGTCCACACTAACGGTGATAGCGTCGACATTCGAAGCGGTGCACTGTGGTCAGCTATCCCACAGTTCCCGCAGTCCCCTCTGCCCATTGGAATTCTGGGTGTAGCCGGCAATGCCTTCTGGGTAACAAAATGAGTCGAGGGTGCTTTTGGGAAACTGTCGTCATCCGTCCATCACTCCCGCCCTCCCTCCCTGAAAGCGCCGGCGGGAAAACAGTTCGCGCGCTTTTCCAGTCATTGACAGCGCGGACGCCACTGTACTCCGAGCATGGAGCCCGCTGCGACCATCGCTGCAGTTGTGGCCGCTCTCAACGTCTCGCAGCTTATCATAAAGGTTTCCCTGAGGCAGATGCAGAAAAGTCAGGCAAGGAGGCTACGGCACCGCGGTGATGTCCTGAAGTCTGAGAGTAGCACAGACCTGTCAGAAAGCAGGCGACCCAGTGCCGAGGACATCACAGTGGCAATGGGTCATGTTGATGCCGTGGAACGGCGATTCTGGGCACGGGAGACAAGCACTGAGTGGTGGGACCGCATAGTGCTGCAGGTCTGGGATGAATCCCAGTGGCTGCGAAACTTTCGCATGCGGAAGGGAACTTTCCTGGAACTTTGTGAGTTGCTGTCCCCTGCCCTGAAGCGCAGTGACACCCGGTTGCGAGCTGCACTGAGTGTACAGAAGCGAGTGGCCATAGCCCTCTGGAAGCTTGCAACGCCAGACAGCTACCGGTCAGTCGCGAACCAGTTTGGGGTGGGCAAATCTACCGTGGGGGTTGTTGTGATGCAAGTAGCGAAGGCAATCGTTGATGTACTGCTGCCAAAGGTAGTGACCCTGGGAAACGTGGAGGCGATCATAGATGGCTTCGCAGCGATGGGATTCCCAAACTGCGGTGGGGCCATAGATGGAACTCACATCCCTATCCTGGCACCGGACCACCAGGCCACCCAGTACATTAACCGAAAGGGATACTTTTCCATGGTGCTGCAAGCACTGGTGGACCACAGGGGACGTTTTACCAACATCTACGTGGGATGGCCGGGCAAGGTTCATGACGCTCGTGTTTTCAGGAACTCTGGTCTGTTTAGACGGCTGCAACAAGGTATTTACTTCCCGGACCACAAAATAACTGTTGGGGATGTGGAGATGCCTATAGTCATCCTCGGGGACCCAGCCTACCCGCTAATGCCCTGGCTCATGAAGCCCTATACTGGCGCCCTGGACACTGAAAAAGAACTCTTCAACTACCGGCTGAGCAAGTGCAGAATGGTGGTGGAGTGTGCTTTTGGCCGTCTCAAGGGGAGATGGAGAAGCTTACTGACTCGCTGTGATCTCAGCGAAACCAATATCCCCATTGTTATAGCAGCTTGCTGTGTGCTCCACAATCTCTGTGAGAGCAAGGGGGAGACCTTTATGGCGGGGTGGGAGGTTGAGGAAAATAGCCTGGCTGGTGATTACTCACAGCCAGACAGCCGGGCGATTAGAAGAGACCAGCGGGAAGCGCTGTGCATCCGGGAGGCTTTGAAAGCAAAGTTCCTGAGTGAGCAGGGTAACCTGTGATTTTATAGTTTGTGTACTGAGAAGCTAAACCTGCCCCCGTTTCTTTACCCAGGTAATGTTGACTATCCTATCCAGTTACATACCCCCTTCACCCCCCCTCCAACACACGTGTCGAAATAAAAATAGTTCTACTTTGTTAAAGCACACCGTTTTCTTTAATACTGTTTTAGCGGGAATTTTTTAAAACTGGGACGCAGACTGTGGTGCGGGGCGGGTCTAGTGTTGTGATGCGAATGCAGCTTCTAAACTCAAGGATTGACAGGCTCCGCTGCGGTGGGATGCTTGTTTCAACGGAGCCTGTCACCCCTCCTGATCGGGACTGTGTGTATGGGAGGTCTATTTGACTTTGTGGCAGGGGGAGGACGGTTACAGATCCCATGCTGTGTGGCTCTGTGATCCTGTCTAAGGACCGGCGCTTAAGATCTGTAACTGCCCTCCCCCGCCACAAAGTCACAGAGCAACCCACCCCCCCCAACATTACATCAAAACAACCTCCCAGACTAACCGGGGCAACTAGTCACTGCATCACTGCACTGTGTATGTGCCCTGCTGCTGTGCCTGCCCCCGACTATGTACCCTGCCAAAGGAGACTGTCCTGTCCAATTTCCAACCCCCTTTCCCCTCCTCCTCCAAAAGAACATGATTGAAACAGTAGTTAACAGAAACGAATTTTTTATTATCAACTACACATGGCATTGGGAGGTGAAACTTGGACGTGGGCTTGTGTCAGGCGGGAAGGAAAGAACTTTTCAAATTTTGGGAAATGAGAGCCTTCTGCTACTAGAGCTCTCTGCAGGGGTGGAGTGAGAGTTAGCAGGGACTCTGCCGCCTCTCCTTCTTTGCACTTTGGGTGAGGTGGGTATGGGACTTGGTGGCGGGGGAGGGCGGTTAGAGATGGACTGCAGCGGGGCTCTGTCCTCCTGCCTCCGTTCCTGCAGAACATCCACAAGGCGCCGGAGCGTGTCCGTTTGCTCCCTCAGTAGTCCAAGCAGCGTTTGAGTCGCCTGCTGGTCTTCCTGCCGCCACCTCTCCTCCCGATCCATGTTGGCTTGGTGCATTCGGGTCAAGTTCTCCCGCCACTGGGTCTGCTGTGCTGCCTGGGCTTGGGAAGAGGCCATAAGCTCAGAGAACATGTCCTCCCGTGTCCTCTTCTTCCTACGCCTAATCCGCGCTAGCCTCTGGGAGTGTGATTCCAGGCTAGGTTGTGAGACAGTCGCAGACGGGGCTGTGGAAATGGGAAAAAGGGAGTGAATTCCTCTGAAAGATAAATGTAGTTGTGAACAAAGAACATAGTCTTTCTCTGTGAACAAGACCATGCACAGCACCTTTCACATGCGCACTCAGCACAAGGTCGAATTCTCGGCCTTCGCATTCTGTGCCTGGGGTCTTGAACAGCACATTTGAGAAGCGAGGCAGCACAACGGAATTTCTGTTGCAGGCAGACATGGTAAGCCGTACACTTGTGGCAGTTTAAAACTTTTATATTACCACTGGCCTCATTTCACATTTAAATCAATGTCAGTCCCTGCTGCCAGCAATCCGGCAAGCGGGAACTCTGCCCCTGTCCCACCCCCTCGCGGCTGTCCCCGGGAATGATCCCTTTCGGCTGCCCCTCTCCCGCCTCCACCGCGTGGCTGCAAACCAGCGGTGACAGTTCTGTACAGGAACGGGAAAGCAGTCCCAACACTAACATTCCCCTACCTAATTAAAAGCAGGTCACCATGGCCGACATCACCCTGATGAGGATCTCCGAGAGCGACAAAGAGAGAATGCTCCGGGAAAGCCTCCAAAGACCAGGGCCGTATGCCGCCCTGCTGTGCAGAGCAATGATCCCCGAGTACCTGATAATCTCGTGGCGCGGCAACGTGTCGTACTTCGGAGGACCCAATAAGGCCGCTCTCCCCAAGAACCTCATGCAACGGCTTTCAAGTTACCTCCAGGAGAGCTTCATCGAGATGTCCCAGGAGGATTACTGCTCTATCCCCGCACATATAGACCGCATTTTACTGTAGCTGCAGTAGCAGGGAATACACAGTAGAGCGGCTTGTGCAGGACAATCACTGAAAACCGGACATTGCTAGATTTCTTTTCAAAACTTGCACTGCCCCTTACTAAACCGTTAAGCGCCTAGGGCACACTAATCATGAACAACCCATTCTTTTAATTGTTAATATTCCTGTTTTGTTAAAAATAAATGTTTAGATGTTTACAACACTTACTGGCTGATCCTTCACCAGATTCTGTGTCCGGGGTAATGGCTGGGGACGCTTCGTAGGGGATCTCTGTAAGGGTGATGAAGAGATCCTGGCTGTCGGGGAAATCAGCGTTGTGAGAGCTGCCAACTGCCTCGCCCTCCTCATCTCCTTCCTCATCTTCCCCGTCCCCTAACATGTCTGAGGAACCGGCCGTGGACAGTATCCCATCCTCAGAGTCCACGGTCACTGGTGGGGTAGTGGTGGCGGCAGCACCGAGGATGGAATGCAGTGCCTCGTAGAAACGGGATGTCTGGGGATGGGATCCGGAGCGTCCGTTTGCCTCTTTGGTCTTCTGGTAGCCTTGTCTCAGCTCCTTGATTTTCACGCGGCACTGCGTTGCATCCCGGCTGTATCCTCTCTCTGCCATGTCTTTAGAGATCTTCTCGTAGATCTTTGCATTCCTTCTTTTGGATCGCAGCTCGGAAAGCACGGACTCATCGCCCCACACAGCGATGAGATCCAAGACTTCACGATCAGTCCATGCTGGGGCTCTCTTTCTATTCCCAGACTGCACGGCCATCACTGCTGGAGAGCTCTGCATCGTTGCCAGTGCTGCTGTGCTCGCCACGATGTCCAGACAGGAAATGAGATTCAAACTGGCCAGACAGGAAAAGGAATTCAAATTCAAATTTTCCCGGGGCTTTTCCTGTGTGGCTGGTCAGAGCATCCGAGCTCGCACTGCTGTCCAGAGCGTCAACAGAGTGGTGCACTGTGGGATAGCTCCCGGAGCTATTAGCGTCGATTTCCATCCACACCTAGCCTAATTCGACATGGCCATGTCGAATTTAGCGCTACTCCCCTCGTCGGGGAGGAGTACAGAAGTCGAATTAAAGAGACCTCTATGTCGAACTAAATAGCATCGCAGTGTGGACGGGTGCAGGGTTAATTCGATTTAACGGCGCTAACTTCGACATAAACGCCTAGTGTAGACCAGGCCTAATACTAGATCATCACTGTGGTTTGAGGGTGAATAAGTGCTGCAATAGTTTTTCTGCCAGCTAAAGGCTTGGGTGCGAGGATGGGAGGAATACAGCATAAGAATTTAGTAATGTGGGGAAGAGGATGAAAAGGAAGCAAGCAGCTGATTTAAATTCAACACATTTAGGTTAGACGGGCAATAAAAACAATATCTATACCTCCTGCAGTCCATGTCAGTTTCATAGTTTCACATCCTTAGTGCAAATCAAGACTCTAAGGAAGTCAGGAAAAGTGTAGCAGAAAAAGAAAACTTAGTGGAATAAACTGAAGTTAAAGACAAATCAAGTGAGTAATAGTGGTAAAATATGGCAAAATAGCATTTCTACTGCTGGATTCAGAAAAGGAATGAGGCAGTAGCTACTCAAAAACAAGTCACATGTGGGTACCACCAAAGATTAACCGCTCTTATTTTTCACCCCATCTAATGACACTTGATGCATCTATTTTTCAAGAGAAAACTTTTTTCTTGTTAGCATAACAAAGAGCTCCACATGCATGTTGAATTACTACTTCATAAAAACAGCAACTTCATAGCTTGCAATGCTCTGACTGAAGCTGTCGGCAAGTGGTTTGCAAATTGAAATTATTGTCCCATAGGAAAAATTAGGGGCGGAAGGGACCCACTGTTCACAGGAGAAGGAAATCTAGTGTGGAACCTCACTTCTTGGGTTGCATTGAGTATTGAATTTTGCAGCAATTTTTCCAGAGATGGCTGCTGGTTTTGTTTTTATTGTATTATTTTAATAAAATGTCAAAGTCCCAGCAAAGTAGCAGATAAGTACTTCTTATATATTGATTTTTAACAAGTCTACCACCAATTTCTCCAAAATCTAAGCTTTAATTTGTTTTAAAAGATTTTACATTTTTAGCTCTATGGTTTCAAAAAATACTGTCCCAAGTCTGTACTATACCAAGCACAATATGCAGGCGGAGACTGAAACAACAGGTCTTGGGGCCAAGTAATAGCTCCTTCCACAGGCACAAAAGGCCTCAATAAAAAAAACAAACACACACAATTTAAGGAAAAAGCACTCTTGCAAGAAACAAAACTGGCACCAGGTACCCAACATTCAGATGGACCCACTGAAAAACTAACTACTAATCAAACCTGGAACTGCATAAGGTTTGGAAAAGTAAGGGTCAAGCATTTCCTCAGAAGTGTCCTGTATTTCCATTCAGAATGGAGTGTTGAACTCTTCCTTCTGATGGTTGATTCCCCCATAAAGCCTATGCATACAATACCAACTCACTGGAAAGCAATTCCTGTCTGAACTTTCCTAGACTGATAAGATGGTGGTGCTGGCAGCAAGACTAAGTGCATGGCTACAGTTGCAGATTGTACTTTGAGCACTTTGAGTTAAAACCAGCCTTCATAGAGCACAGTAGGGAAAGTGCTGCAGTCTGTCCACACTGACAGCTTCAAGTGCACTGGCATGGCCACATTTGTGGCATTTGGAGCGGCATTGGGAGCTTTTCAAATGGGGGGGGGAGGAAGAGAGAAAAGAGGTGGAGTGTGACAGGGAGTGTGTTGTGTGTACATGGGGGGGGAGAGTGGGTTTTTGGGGGGCTGAGAGCATGTCAGCATGCTGTCTTGTAAGTTCAGACAGCAGCAGACCTCCCCCTCCCCCTCTCTCTCTCTCTCTCACACACACACACACACACACACACACACACACACACACACACACACACCCCATTCCACACTAATGGTTGCTTTGTCTCAGAGCAGATAAGCAGCCAGCTGTCAGAAACTGAGCTTTCAAAGGGCATATCTGTATTCCTACAGTGATTCAAAACAGTGACAAGAGTGGCCACTTGATTTAAGGGGATTATGGGACATTTCTGGAGGCTGATCAGAGCACAGTAATGCAACACCTCGTCCACACTGACAATCGGGCATCGTAGCAAGGCGCAGCAAATGTTATTCCTCTTGCCTAGGTGGAGTACCAGGAGCGCTCTAGCTGCGGAGTCAGAGCACTCTATATACCACTTTTATTAAAACGCTGGAATTAAACTGCTGTTGCGTGTCCACACTGTGATCCTTGTGATGGTGGAGCGCATCCACATTAGCAGCTCTTGCAATGGCAAAGACGGCAGTGCATTGTGGTAGCTATCCCACTGTGCAACTGGCTGCAGGATGCTTTGGGAAGGGTTTGCAATGCCTCATGGGGCAGGCACAGCGTTCCCCAATCCCATTGTTCCATGGGCATCCTACTACATTGCCAGCTGCTTTTCAACTGAAGGGGGGGGAGGAGTGTGTGACAGAGAGTGTGTGTGTATGGAGGGGGGGGAAGCAAGACTGTTTTGGGGGACAGCGTGTCAGCATGCCATCTTGTAAGTTCGGACAGCGGCAGGAAGCAACCAGTCCTGAGGCAGAGGGAAGAGGGGGAAACCCCGACCTCAGCCCCCGCCTCCTTCCCTGAGCGCGCGCGCTCTCTCTCTCTCTCACACACACACACCCCCACCCCTCTGTTTTCAGCAACATAAGCATTCCACATTAATGGTTTGTGTCCCATATGCGTGTCCCAGAGCAGATCAGCACAGCACTCAATGGCTGTCAGAAGTGGTGCTTTGAAAGGGGAGGAGTGCGTGTCTCCAGGGCAGCTAAGTTCAAAACAATGAGCAGAGCGGTCACTTGAGGCATTATGGGACAGCTCCAGAGGCCAATTACAGTGCAAAAAGCAATCAAGTGTCAACACAGGCAATAGAGTGCTGGAGCCTCTGTGCAAAAAGCCTTACACTCTCGTCGAGGTGTTTTTTTTTTTTTTTTTTTTTTTTTTTTTGCAGCACTGCAACAGAGGAGTTTCTGCGCACTAAGTGGCTTGGCAGTGTGTACACATTTGCAGTTTGAGCGCAAAAAGCTGCTTTACTGCGCAGAAACTTGCCAGCGTAGACAAGCCCTATGAAATGTTAATCTGCCTCCATAGATGGGAGAAAAAATAAGGAAAGTTGTGTCCTAAATATGTCTAATTTTGGGAATAAACATTCAAAACTATGTCTGACTTTGTAGCTGGCTGACTTCATCCCTGGCATGCAATAGCTGCTGTTAAAGGAGCAGCCACATGCCTACTGTTCTCATGTCAATAATCCTTTTAAAAATATGCTGTGGTTCAAGATTTCCATTGTCAGAGGGGAAAAAATTAAACTTGCACACAGCAGGCTTGAAAGTAAACTAGTGCTCTGGAGGTGCAGGCTGCCAGGTATGTTATCAATGCGGTGTTTCATGAGCTACCTTAAATGGAAAAACATTTTAAAACTACTGAAATTCCACATTAGATAAATCTTTGTGATGAACACAGATTGAGATTTAAATATCTAAAGCCACCACTGTTTAAAGTCAGTTTAAACTTGAAATGCAGTGTTTTGTAAACAAACATCTATTTACACACACACACAAAATCTGAGTTCTGATACTTCACGTGTAATTCCAAACAATAAAAACAAAGGGCATTGTAAACTAAGGCAACATTCCTATGCAACACCATGCCAATTTAAGCATTAGACCTCGACCATCATCGTACTCCACTCTACCAGCATACTTGTATCCTCTCCAACACATGCATAGAAGATGGTAGTACTGTTGACCTGAAAGTGAGTGTATCAAAGAACTGAAACGGTTACACTGCAGCCTGAAAGCTTTGAGAGCTAGGCATATAAGTTTGAACACTGGATAAAGCTCTCTTTGCCAGAAGAATATTGGCACTGTTGGTGGGTTGGTTCCCTTAGTCCCGCTTCCTGAACTCCACTCCAGACACCTGTTGGGTGAAGTGCAGAGTCTGCGCCAACTACTAAGCTTAACTAGTTTAAAGTTTTAACAACATATCGTCCTAAAATTTTCTTATCACCTTAATTAAGCATAAAGCACAAGTAAACAAAGAACAGGATCAATTATTCTGTCTTGGGGCACAGGTAGGCTGTTTCTATAATCAAATCCATGGTGATCTGGTAGGGGTTCCTGTGTTGCTTCACCCTCCCTTTGTTAAACACACATCCTTTATACCTTGTCTCCATAGGCACAGATTATTAAAACTATTGGAACATTCTATTCTAAATATACTCACACACACCCTAATCCAATATCCCTTTAACTGATACCTTCTAAAACTCTAATTGGTACCGCCTTATCTATCTTTTTTTAATCCTTGCTATCCTCCCTATTCAATCCAGCTGTCCTTTCATTGCTTTCATATTTTTCCATTATTTCCTACAACAGTTGTCTTATTTTGACTTATCTGCTTTTTGTGGCCTTGGAGTTACGGGTTGGCTAGCTCTGTTCAGTCAGTATCCATCCTCCCTAGTCTGTCGTTCTAGGGAGATCTACAGCTGGCTAGTAAATCACACTGTCTGGTTTGTTTTGCCCGGCTTTCTACACAGACCAAGAATCCACAGTAGATAAGACTCCAACCAATTAAAAAAAAATTTTTTTTTTTTTAAACACAACCTTTGAAAACTGCGTCAACAAGAAAAGTTCCCTTTTACATTTTCTTATAACATTATTAAATACAGAATAGCTACTTCAAGATTATTTAGTATACATTTATCTAAGTTCATTATACATTTCTTTACACACCCATGGTTAGTCTTCACCCATGGCTACAGCGGCTCAGCTACGATGCTGCAGCTGTACCACTGAAGTTCAGACGCTTCCTGTGTCGACTGAAGGGTTTTTCCATCAATGTAGGTAATCTTCCTCTCTGAGGCACACTAGCTAGATCGATACTGGAAGAATTCTTCCATCAGTCTAGTTGTTTCTACAGTGGGGGTTAGGTAGACAACATCATGCCCAGGGCACAAAATTTCTCCCCATCTCTGAGTGATATAGCTAGGTCAATGTAACTGTTATGTGTAGACCAGGTGTTAGGCAGGTGTTTTCAGCACCCTCACTACACAATCCCCCATTCAGTTTTCTTCTTGTTAGCTCTAAGCCTAAGTGTTTTGGGTGTATGATTTACGCTTTCAAAAATTATACACAAGTGTCTAAAACGTGAGCTTACAGGTCATAAGTAAACTGGACAGGGAAGCACGAGTGTGCAAGGAGCAGCAGCAGCAATGGTGAGAAGAGGAAGTGGGCAGGGAGACTTAAGGGCCAAGTGATAAACTTCCATCCCACATGCTGGAACATTCACATGAGGTTTAATATTGGCTTTCTATTAAAGTATTACCTAGTGGTCCCACTTAGGGATCAGGATCCCATCATGCAAGATGCTAGAAACTAGAGTAAAGTCCTTGCCCTAAAGTGCTTATTTATTTAGGTTAATTATAAGAGGCTACAGGTGGACAGATATTAGAATTTAATCATGATAGAAAAGACTCCAGACATAGAAGAGAAAAAACTCCATACAATTTGCTAACCCATATCTGCTGCCTACAAAGACTCTGCTGTTTCATTACTAGTACTCATGTACTCAAGAAACAGACATTCATCCCATAAACAGTATTAGTGGAGATGGCATTACACAAACCTCTGCATGTCACACTATAGACTACCCTGGCTCCTCCCTCTCCACCCCACCCTCCCTTTCACATTTTCTTGTACAGTTGTCATTACATACACTTAAAAAAATGCTCACAATTCAACAAAAACTGCATCGAAAGTTAAAGTGATCTTTCAGGTGTATTAAGCAATTATATTAGCTCCCTCCAGCAGCACCAGAATCAGTGCAAGGTGTGGTACTAACAGACGAAGACAAGTTCCTCATTCCAAGTTAGTTGGGCACCTAATGGCCCTAGGATCTTTCAAAAATTCCCGTTACCTTATAATGCAGTGACCTCAATGCCATAACAAACATGAACTGGATGTTCTCAGTCTTGCAACTGGAAAGCCCTTGACAACAGAAACCCGACTGGCTGTGCGTTGCCCAACTGGATCTGATTCCATCAAGCCCCCAAACACACATGTAAAACAAAATTGCTTCTTCCACACAGTGTGTGCAAGGTCACACTGCATGGAGGATGCCATTTTTTAGATCATGCCTTGCATGCAAAAATCTTGTTGCATGCCTTCTTTAAAATGCCAGACAGAAGTTCAAATTTCTAAAGACAATAGTTTGAATTAAGGCAATCTGGTGTCTCATTTCATCTAACCTGAACACATGGATTTTAATTTTAAAAAGGCTTTTACAGAGTGAGAAAAAAACATATCAGAATTAAGAGAATGCTTGAAAATGCTGAAGGAGGAATGTAAAAATCTGGTATGTAAAAATTAACTATGGAGTTGTTACATCTGAGTTCTCTGGAAGAGGTAAAAGCAGAGAAAGCACATAGAGTGGTGCTTCCCCTGCCTTGGTCTTGTAATAGACCAAAAGATCTAATTGTGAAATGTCATGACTAGCAGCAGAAATAAATTAATTATGAGAAAAGCCAGAGAACATTCAGAGCTCATACTCAAAGGCCACAAGCCAGTGCTCAAGTCCTTAAAAAAAGAATGGCCAGAACGCATGATTTCAGACCGACAGGTCGAGTCACTGACCAAAGCATGTCAGCCAGGCACACCACAAGGTAAAGATAAAGACAAATTATCAGAAGTACATAAATGCCTTTCTGATTCCCAAAAAAAGTGCCAGAATGGCATTCTGGAGCATTCTACCATGACAAGTGCTACCACAAGCTGCAATTTTTCCATGAATTCTCTCCTTACTTTAAAAGAAAAAAAAAGAGCAGAGGGAAACTACAGCAGCACTCAAGGCGGTAAATATCCTCTACTGGTGGGAACTTAAACTCTCATTCAGCTTCCAAAATCAGTATTATACAGTAAGAGACTTTAAATAAGCAAAAAAATACACTCCAGTCACTTTGAATACAAATTCAAATCTCAGACGTGCATTTGGATACTCCAGAGGTAGTAACTGAAGACAAGCTGCTGAAAAACTCTAGGCAGACTATGAAACCTAGGAAAAGGAAGAGAGAAAAAGAAAAAAAGAAAATGACTCTAGAGACTGTACTGGCAACGGCAGAAGTGTAGCTGAACAAGAGAACTCAGATACCTGAGCAATAACCTAAAGATTAACTGGAAGGGACTTCCTGGAAGTCAACAAGAATGACCAGGCAAAGAGTAATTATGTTGAGTCTGAGAGATGGATGAGATTGGAGAAAAATAAAGAGGAGATGAAGATCCCTTAGTGGTTCTGTGGAAATCCTTCCCCAGGAACTCAAATGATCAGATGCTAATCTACCCCTAGGGACGGGGGTTAAGGTCCCAGAGGTGGAGAATGTACCTTTTGGGTTGTGAGAAAATGTCCAAGTGTTCATGGGAGAGTACAGGGGCTTGGGGTTCAGCAAAGCACAACAGCACGTAAATCAGACCCCTAAGTATGTCAGTATTTTATTTTTGGATTTAAAAGCCAGATACATGCATGGTCACATCAGTTATAAGAGACTGGTTTCTGGTGTCAGCTGCAGACTCATCATCCTGATGCCTGATCGAAAAAAAAGACATTTCTTGTGTTCTCACTTGACACGGAGAAAACCTTTCATTCAACAGACTGAGGCTAGGTCTACACTGGGGGGGGGGGGTGGTTTAAGATATGCAAATTCAGCTACGCGAATAGCGTAGCTGAATTCGACGTATCCGAGCCGACTTACCCCGCTGTGAGGACGGCGGCAAATCGACCGCCGCGGCTTCCCCGTCGATGGCGCTTACTCCTACCTGCGCTGGTGGAGTACGCGCGTCGATTCGGGGATCAGTTGTCGCGTCCCGACGAGACGCGATAATTCGATCCCTGAGAGATCGATTTCTAACCGCCGATTCAGGCGGGTAATGAAGATGTAGCCTTAGAGAGAGACTGGGCAGGGAAGTCCACTGTCTCCTTTACTTTTTGCATTGGCTACTGAGCCTTTTGCATAGCAGATAAGGAACAATGAATCTCTCACAGGAGTCTCTCTTGCAGGAGCACAGCAGAGAACAGCTTTAGATGCAGATGAGGTAAAAAAAAAAAATTATCTAACTCAAATATTTCCCAAAAATTAGTCTTTAAAGAAGTCATGATTTTGACAAGGCGTCTGGAATTAAGGTAAATTATGCCAGATCTGAAATGCTAGCTACAAATTTGCCAGACCATGAAAACGTTAGGGTACAAATGAGCAACAAGTTCTATTAGATAGCAGGGAATTCAAATCTTAATCTAGAAGAGCTCTTTGATTTAAATGTCAAACCACTACTTCAGCAGATGAAAAAAAGATATGGCGTGTTGAAAGATGGATGCAATTTCTTGCTTGAGAAGAATTAATGTTTTGCCAAGGGTCACTTTTCCTGTTTCAAAGTCTTTCTTGTGATCATCCCAGATAAAACCCTAGCAGGAATACAGAGGATGTTAGAATTTATATGGAATAAGCAAAGACCAAAAGTGAGTGCAGATATTTTGTACAGTCCCATTAAACAGGATGGACTAGCTCTTTCAAATATTCTATGGTACTATTAAGACAGATAGCTCAAATCAGTAGTGGATTAGGGGTGCTCTATACCAACAAACTCTGGGTCTTTATTGAACAAGAAAATTGTGGCAGTGTAAACGCTGCTAGGTTACCATGGATTAACAACAAAATCACGCCCTCCAGAAGTGTATACACATCCTTTAGCAGAGGAGACTCTGGATTTGGAATAGAATTAGAGAAATTATTTTCTCTCGCCAATGACACCCATTGCAAATAATCCAGATTTTAACCAAATCACAAACCAGAGAATTTTCAAGATTAGGAAAGAAACTTTTCTAATTTATTTAGAGATCAAAACTAACTTTCACTGGCCTACTCTCCCATGGTACCAATACCTTTCATACAGAAAGCTAACTTTAATAGAAGCAAGGTGTCTGGTCAGGTCTGAAACATAAAAAATAATTTAGATCAATCTTTGAAGTCAACTTTCTTAAAAAAAAAAAAAAAAAGAAGAAGGATGTGCATATATGACACGCTGGGAAGAGGACCTGCATATACAAATTTCCCCAGAGGAATGGAGTTTGATCTGGAAAAGAGGACCAGCAGCCTTAGTTTGTGCATAATAATAAAAAAAAATTCTTTAAGATACTGTTTCAATGGTACGTCACACCAGTCAGGTTAAAAAATAGACACTGAATGGGAACAAATATTGGACAAATTGTGATGAAGGGATTTTATGCATATATGGTGGGAATGTCCAGTTATTAAAGAGTACTTGGTGCAATCTGTAATCAAATATCACAAATTATTGATTTATTACCAAGTGATCCTTTGGTAATTCTCCTGGGGCTTGTCGGGGAAGGAGGGGTGACCCAAAATGAAATGAGGAATTCATATTGTAGCTGCTCGGCTATGATATAGTCTCACTGGAAAAAGAAAAATAGTCCAACCATAGAGGAATGGTTCAAAACAAAAAACACAACACAAGGAAGGTAGTGATTATGTACCCAGCCAAATAGACAGAGGACAAAGACACTTACATGTTTGGTTACCTTTTATTCAAAACTCATACAAAGTATGTTCACTTGCAAAAAAAAAAAAAAAAAAAAAAAAAACCAACACAACACAACACAACAGCAAACCTGTTCAATTTTTTGATTAATTACACATTTAACATACCAGGTATGTCTGTGAAATGTTAATCAGAGATTTCACTCAATTAAAAAAAAAAAATCATCACTAGGAATGATGTTACAGCCGATGTAATGACTCAATATGGTCTCCCTGTTAAACAGAGATTGGATTACTATTTTCCTGTAAGTCTCTTTAAACAAACATTTAAATGATTGTTGTAATGATTGTTTGTTTGATATTAATTTGGCAAAGATTTGTAAACCAGTTAAGTCCTTCTTAAATAGTTTTTAAAAAGACTTAAATTTTTACAAAAGCCAGTCATCTGTCATGTTATTTAGATTGCACACTCTTCCAGATTCTGTATCTGGAAACAGAAGTTCATTTTGATTGCTGCAATATTCTAAGTACTGTAATAATAAAATAATAATGAAAACTCTTTAAAGGCAACATTAACTGTTGAATAACCTTTTTACACAGAAGAATGGTGTGCTGTTATACCAACCATATGCAATAAGAAAGACTGACTGCAGTTTACTAGGAGTCAGAAGATAATTTATAACAAGCATTCAAGTCTCTATCTAGACAAGTAGAGGAAGTGTTCAAGATACTTATACAATTTAAAAATGCATTTTTGTAGCTACATATTATGTATAATAAGGGTATGGAAGCGGGCGCTAGGAGTAATTTGCATCATTCTTGTTTTTAAAAGTATACAGAAAAGAATTCTATTCACCCAAACGCTCGAGTTTGCTCCCAGATTTCCAAAAGATTCTGTATTGTTTACTTTATTACTAATGATCAATTATGTAGAACTATAGTACTGATCACATACAGTAAACCTGTGGACCAACACTCCATCTGATTAGCTGCTTATTTGATGGTGAGAGACTTTTTGTAGGGCCCCCCTTTCTTTATGAAATATGCAGATTGCTTCTTCCATATATGCTCGCTCACGCACACGCAGAGTGCCACACTGCCACCAAATTATCAAACAGCCCATCAGGCTGGTAACAGCCTGCCAAGATAAACCTACTTCTCCCTGTTCACTCCCCAGCTTCCAACAAGGGAGATTGCCATGAACGTTTCTCATTTTAAGTAATTAAAAATAGGGTGATGCTCTAATGGCACATGGGGTTTCAAGTTTAGGCCTTCATGAGAGTTTCAGACCATGTCCTCACTGACCAAAAAATAAAATACAAATACGGTAGATGTGTTTTTACCACGTAACTAATGCACTTTGGCTATCTCACGCTGAAAACATAGTGGAGACAAGGCACTGTAGTTTTACCCAGAGGAAAAACTAGGTGATGTCAGCCACGGTTGTGGGTACAGTATTGGCCTCACCTAGCTACCTTGCAGTAAACAGGACAAGTACCTAAGTCTCCATTTAGTGTTTTATGGTGATAAGGCAACTAACCTGTGTTATTTATCTCACCGTAAAAAACAAAAACCAACTTTGTGTCAGCGAAGACAAGGCCTGTGTTCTCATGAGCAAGCCTTCCAGCTGATTCTCCTTAATGTCACTGATAGTCGTGTTGGGTGTGATTGTTCAGGAGCCTTAGACAGAGAGAAGGTGTTGAGGGATGAGCTTCATCCCATCCACCTCCACATTCCTGAGTCACTCTGAACTCAAAGTCTAGAGACGACTATTGTTTACTTTCACTGTTTAATATTGTCACGAATACAGAGCGCCTCTAAACACAGAAACAAGGCTCATCATTAATGTCTTTCAAAATAAAACTAAAATGCTTAAGGAAAACAGCTAAATATCAAGACATGCTCCAACAGAAATATAAAATGGGATTTGGCAAGAGATAGGAAACAATAATCCATCTGGTCTATTACTGTTTACTTTCACTACAAGTGCCCCAAGGAACAGGAAATTTATAACAGACTCTACCCTTATGGGTTCTCTTATTCATTTATAATCTTCAAAATGCAAGTTTACATTTCTAGAACTCCTTCCAGCAAAAAGATCTCCAAAGCACAGACTTGCATAATGCTAACACAGCAAGTATGCAGCACAGCCAAGAATAGAACATGCATCTCCTGACTCCCAGTCTTGTGCTTTGACCACTAGACCATACTTCCTTTCATGGAGATCCCAAAACATCAAGCTCTCCTCATACTCTGCTTTGATCCTGATGTAGTGCCAAAGAAATAAGGATTAAAAGTCCTGTGACAAAATATTGCATCCACTGAAATAGTAACATAATTAAATGTAAACAGAGCAACAATAAAAAAGCAGCATTTTATGCTTAGCCAAGCTGAAAAAAAATGGGAAGTAGAGCAATTTCCATGATTTTACATGCCACTACAATTAGCCATTGTAATCCAAGAATCAAAAAGCCTCCGGTCCATTGTGTGTTCTTAATTTCTGGGAAATTGTGACAAAAAAGACAAACTTTCAAAATATAAATACTTATCCTCCATCTATAGACAGTTTAACAGCCCCACATCCTGCTGTCTGATGGTACAGCTAGATGAGACACTTGGCCATCTGTCATTCATGTGTCATTTAAGGCCCATATTTTTAGATTATTCTGGGAAACTCTCTTTGATTTTAAAACCATGATCAATTAAAGACATACGGAGATAAGTTGTGCCTTCATTACTTTGCATCTAAGTAAGTCTTTTGTGTTAGCCTCCCTGATGTCGTAACTAAAGTGACAGCAAAGATACCAAGTCTTCAGGTCACACTATACAGAGGGCTTCAAGTTTTTGTAGCTTCTTGTGACATAGAAGGAAGAGGTAGTTTATAGGACCTAAAGCTACAAATGATTACCAGACCAGTGTTATCTTCCCCTCCTCTTTCCAACGGTTGCTAATATGAGCCCATCAAAAGTAAGCAAAAGGTCAGGCCTTGTGGGAAGCTTTTTTGAGACACGGCACAGAACAACTTCACTGCAACCTAGATTAACCTTCACACAAGCCAGAATTAGCAAGGCTTTTTAAACACACACAGCACCAGCAGCTAGAGAGAGAGAGAGAGAGAAAGAAAGAACACGCCAGGACAAGTTTTTTCCTTATACATTTTTGAAGTGAGCTTGAAAGTGCTCATTTGAACTGAAGGCCATAAAGACTGATCTCCTCTACTTAAAACAACAGTAGAGATGGAGGAAGGTCATCAAGCTACACTTTCCCCACTTCTGTCCTGAAGTAATCTACTTCTAGATTGACAGAGATATGGTAACAATTTCTTTGCACACTCAAATCTTTAGTTTCTCTGCTGAGGCTGCTCAGACGGGTGTGGTGGTGATCTAACTCTCAACTTTTCCCTCATTTAAACATAAATTTGCTTCCATCCCACACTAATCTTTTATCCTGCTTCTGGCTTTCATTACTGTAAAAACCAACAACTGAGTCATGAGAATGAGGTTATAAAAACTTATGTTAAAGGTAGCCCAACACTGTTTAAAGCTTCCAGTTTCCTCTCTCTCTCTTTTTTTTTTTTTTAATGTCCTGTATTTGGTCTTGGTCCCAAGTTATGGACACATCTGATCCTCCATGGTCAGCTGAAGTAAAATGGTGTAACAGCAGAGTTCCCAACCTTTTTCTTTCTGAACTCTTCCCCTCCCCCCACCCCCGCTATAAAAATTCCACAACCCATCTGTGCCACAACAACTGTTTTTCTGCATATCCAGTAGATTAAAAGCCAGGGCCCATGTTAGGGCATAGCAAGCAGTACACTACAGCCAAATCGCCACCCCACTGACATATCTAACAAAAAGAAAACAGCCAAATGCAGTTCAGTGGACTGAAGAGTGTCAGAAGGCTTTTAATCAGCTTAAAGCAACACTCATGACTGACCTTGTGCTAAGGGCCCCAGACTTTGACAAACCTCTCCTAGTAACTACAGATGCGTCTGAGCGTGGTGTGGGAGCAGTTTTAATGCAGGAAGGACTGGATCAAGAATTCCATCCTGTCGCGTTTCTCAGCAAAAAACTGTCTGAGATGGAAAGCCACTGGTCAATCAGCGAAAAGGAATGTTACGCCATTGTATACGCACTGGAGAAGCTATGCCCATACGTTTGGGGACGGCGTTTCCACGGGCAAACCGACCATGCTGCGCTGAAGTGGCTTTATACCGTCAAGGACAAGAACAAAAAACTTCTTCAGTGGAGTTTAGCTCTCCAAGATTTTGATTTTGAAATACAACACATTTCAGGAGCTTCTAACAAAGTGGCTGATGCACTCTCCTGTGAAAGTTTCCCAGAATCAACTGGTTAAAATCATCCTTGAAATGTGGAAAATATTGTTAGGTTTTATATAATCAGTAGTATATCTAGACGTGCGTGTGTCTTATTAATTCTGTTTTCTCCTAGAGCTCCAGGAAGAAATCACAGCCAGTGTGAAGCAGGCTGTCCAGCACTGTCTGTGATTTGTGGGGGCGGCATGTCATAAACATAGAGCTAAGAGTAGCATAAAATCCCTCCTTTACCTGTAAAGGGTTAAGAAGCTCAGATAACCTGGTTGGCACCTGACCAAAAGGACCAATAAGGGAAGAAGATACTTTCAATCTGTGGGGGAATCTGTTTTTTGTGTTCCTTTGTTCTCTCTGGGTCAGCAAGGAACCAGGGCAGGGAAAATACATCTCCTAAAGCCATATCTGAACTAAGCATTTAATATTACAGAAATAGTAAATAATAGCAAGGAAATGCGTTAGATTATCTTTTGTCTTAGCTTGTGAATTTTCCCTGTGCTACAAGGGAGGTTTATCCCTGTTTTTGTAACTTTAAAGTTTTGCCTAGAGGGGAAATCCTCTGTGTTTTGAATCTGATTACCCTGTAAATTACCTTCCATCCTGATTTTACAGAGGTGCTTCTTTTACTTTCCTTTAAAATAAAGTTCTGTTTTTTAACAATCTAATTGGGGTTTTTAGTGTCCTAAAAACCCGAGGGTGCTCACCTTTGTTACTCTCAAGCCTTCCCAGGAAAGGGGGTGAAGAGGCTTGGGGGGATATTTTGGGTAAACAGGAACTCCAAGTGGTCCTTTTCCTGAATCCATCTAACTCACTTGGTGGTGGCAGCATACCGTCCAAGGGCAAGGAAGAATTTGTGCCTTGGGGAAGTTTTTAACCTAAGTTGATAGAAATAAGCTTAGGGGGTCTTTCATGCAGGACCCTACATCTGTACCCTAGAGTTTAGTGTGGGGAGAGAACCCTAAACACCTGCAAACAAGCGTGAACCCAAATGACACAAAAATCACTGAGAAGTGAAAACAAATAAGAACAAGAGACACCAACTCAATCTCAAAGTGCTCTCATTACTTTATGTCCTCTTACATCAAACATTACTAAAGAAGCCAGCATAAGTTAGCATATACAGGAACCACCATGGTACAAAGTAAGCAGTATCTTACTACTATTAAAATTAAACAAAACCTTGAGGCATCTTTTTGCAGGAATTGCCTTCATTAAGCGGAATTACCAGCTCTTCCAGTCTGTTTGCCTTTCACAATCCAGTTGAGACCAAATGTTCATTTTCCAGACCATTATTACTAATGCACTAACGTACTGTTATTACTATTTCACTTAGACATGTTGCCAAATAATGATCTAGAAAGTAAATTTGACATCTTCAGGTTATGTTCCCTCAAGAAAGTGTCCAATTTTAGCAGCCATTGTTTTACATTTCCATTTATTCCATAGAATGATTTCTTGTTTCCAATAACTAACTAGTGGTATCTAGATCTGCAGTGTTGATTTTATTAAACTCTGGCTAATGTAAACAAGTTACTACATTTTCAGGTAGATCCCCTAGTCAGAAGACTGTAGAATATAATCTAATTTTATGTAGTTAAGGGGGGGGGGAGCAAGTGAATAGGAGCAAGAAGTTTCTCCATGAGTTGATATAATTATTCTGTCAAGAAAACATCAGTGTAAATTCTTTGCCACCTTGAGTTCTCTACAGCCATCACATATTAGTCTATAAAAAGGTACATGTACCTCTCCATTCAGATATCTATATGCATCTTTTACTGTCTACTTCTTCCTCTGCCTTGATACCTGTCAACGTTCATAACCCACAATACCACAACACACAAGAAGACCAGCACTCTGAATACCTAGGTTTAATTCCCAGTTCTGCCAATAGCCTCTTAGGTTACCTTTGGCAAGTCAAATTTCATCTACCTATGCCTCAGTTTCTCCATTTATAAAATGAGGATAATGATTCTGACCTCCTGCATAAAGCACACTGAGATGATTGTGATGAAGAGAGCTAGATATGATTACTATTTACATGTATTTTTTTTTGCTTAGGACTCTTTATCCTTCCAGTAGGTCGAACAAGTTTATTGTAGAGTTGTTGTAGCTTTGTTGGTCCCAGTATATGAGAGACGAGGTGCGGAGACCAACTGGATGAGGTACTGGACCAACTTCTACTGGTGGAAGAGACCAACTTTCAAACTCCACAGAGCGCTTAATGAGCAGGAAAGACGGTAAGTGTGGTTAGAGACCACTCCGGCTTAAACAGGAGATCTTCAACCACCTGAAACTCAAGAGTCAAACCAGAAAAGTAGAAACTGGGTCAAGTTATATGAAGGTTATATTTAAAAACAAAAAAACAAACAAAATAAACAAGCATGCAGGGACAAAATTAGGAAGGCCAAGGCATAGAACAAGATTAAACTAGCTAGGGACATAAAAGGTAACAGAGAAACATTTTACAAATACATTACAAGAAGAGGAAAATCAAGGACAGGGTAGGCCCATTATTCATTGATAAGGGAAAGACAACAACAGAGCAATGGCCAAAATGTTAAATGCCTTTTTTGTTTCAGTTTTCAACCAAAAAGGTTAGCAGTGGTCAGACGACTAACATAGGAAACATCAGGGTAAATGGGGTAGGATCTGAGGCTAAAATAGGGAAAGAACAAGTACCGTAATTTTTAACAAGTTAGATGTCTTCAAGTCAGCAGGGCCTGACAAAATACATCCTAGAATACTTAAGGAACCAGCTGAAGAGATCTCTGAGCCATTAGCAATTATCTTTGAGAACTCATGGAAGACAAGGAGAGATCCCAGAGGATTGGAAAAGGACATGTATAGTACCTATCTATAAAAAGGGGAATGAAGACAACCCAGGGAATTATAGACCTGTCAGCTTAACCTTCGTACCCGGAAAGATAATGGAGCAAATAATCAATTTGTAAGCACCTAGAAGAAAATAAGGTGATAAGTAACTGTCAACATGGAAGTCAACAGTCAAGACCAAATCCTGTCAATAGACCCTGCGTGGATACAAAATTTGTATCCACATCCGATCCACAAACATAGTCTACAAATATAAAGCGGCTGTTCTCAGATTTGCAGGGCTCTAGATATAAAATTTGGATCCGCATCCATCCATAATCAGAAAACATGGTCCATGGATATCTGCAGATTTGCAGGACCCTACATGTCAAAGCCACTTAATCTTCTTTAACTGGGTAATAAGCCTTGTGGATTGGGGGGAAGGGGGGAGTAGTAGATGTGGTATATCTAAACTTTATTAAGCCTTTTGATACTGTCTCACATGACCTTCTCAAGCAAACTAAGAAAATATATCCACCCTAGACAAAACTAGTAGAAGGTGGGTGCGCAACTGGTTGGAAAACTGTACTCAGAAATTATCAATGGTTCAAAGTCAAGCTGGAAAGGCATATTGAGTGGGGTCTCACGGGCATCTCTCCTGGGCCCAATTCTAGTCAATATCTTCATAAATGATTTGGATAATCACACAGAGAGTACACTTATAAAGTTTGTGGACAATACCAAGTTGGGAGGGGGTTGCTAAAGCTCTGGAGGACAGGATTAGAATTCAAAATGATCTTGACAAACTAGAGAAATGGTCTGAAATAAATAGGATCAAATTCAAATAAGGACAAATGCAAAGTACTACACTTAGAAAGGAATAATCAATTGAACAAATGACAAAATGCGAAATCATTGCCTAATGCCTAGGAAGGAACACTAAGGAAAAAGGATCTGGTGTTATAGTGGATCACAAATTAAACTTGAGTCAACAATGTAATCTAAGTCTTCTACTCCACTCAGCACTCGTAAGGCCTCAAGTGGAGTACTGTGTCCAGTCCTTGGCACCACACTTTGGGAAAAATGTGAACAAACTGGAGTGTGTCCGGAGGAGATCAACAAAATTATTCAAGGTCTAGAAAACATGACCTATGAGGAAAGATTGAAAAAAATGGATTTGTTTAGTCTGGAGAAAAGACGACTGAAAGGGGACATGACAAATCTTCAAGTACGTAAAAGATTGTTATGAAGAGGAGGGTGATAAATTGTTCTCTTTAAACTACTGAGGACAGGACAATAAGTAATGGGCTTAAATTGCAGTGAGGGATACTTAGGTTAGACATTAAGAAAAACTTCATAATAATAAGGGCAGTTAGGTCATCTAGTCCAATTCCCTGAGGCAGGACTAAATATTGTCTAGACCATCCCTGACAGGTGTTTGTCTAACCTGCTCTTAAAAACCTCCAATGATGGAGATTCTGTAACTTCCCTAGGTAATTTGGTCCAGTGCCTATCAGGGTCCCTTCCAGTCCTACATTTCTATGATTTCTTCAGGTCTGGGAAAGGTAATCAGTATCACAGCTAAACACAAAGTGGAACAGATTTTTAGGCATGAGGAGTTGACACATGTTGCATTCAAAATGAAGTGGGCAATTAACACCCCTGCAGTCATAGGACAAAGAATTTACAGATTGATGGGTGGGTTACAGATTGTTGAAATGAGACTAAAACCAGTATCTATACTGAGCCCATAATTTTTGGTATCTAGCAAAATTATTAAATTAAGCTCCCAGGCTCGTCTTTTGAAGGTGTTGTGCAGGTTTCCTTTGAAGGCGAGGACTGAGAGGTAAAATATGGATTGATCGTTTTATGAAAGACGTTCCCACAGATAATAGGGCGTTTTTGTCATTTTTCTGTGAGAGTTCATTTGAGAGCGTAGTGATTGTCTAGTTTCACCCACATAGTTGTTGGAGCATTTGATGCACTGGATGAGGTACACCACATGTTGTGATAGTTATGTGTAGCACCCATGGATCTTGAAAGGATTGTTGTGGGTGGTATTGATCATCATAGCAGAGGAGATATGGCTGCAGGTTTTGCATCTGTTATGGAAGTGTCTAGTGCCATTTTGCATCGGTGTGTAATGGTCTCTGGGGAGTTTGCTTCTGATTATTAACTTGAGGTTGGGGAGTTGTCTGAAGGCCAAAAGAGGAAGTTTGGGAAAGATTTCTTTCAGGATGTGCTCCCTTTTGAGTAAGTCTCCCCATCAGGTTCTAATTCTTTGATAATCCCCATACAGGTTCCCATATACCCATATAGGGTGGGTAGGTAACAGCTAGGGGTGTGCACTCAGTCCCTCCTCCCTCCATCCCTCTTCCCCTCCCATATTGAAGCAGGTTCTCTCACAGAACTAGGGTGGCCCATTCCACAATAAACACTGATTTTTCCTAGAAGGCTAAAGCCAAATGTACTTCACGAACTGTGCAAACATTTGCTTGGACATTTAGTTATTTATTTTAAATTCAGCATTTGCTACGGCTGTTTTAAACCACAGGGGTTTTTGTGCCTGAAAGTTTGACATTGGCAGCCTACTATCGTGAGTGCATCCACACGCTTCACTGTGCAATAGCTGCTTATACAAATATTATTATCTGATATGGCAGACACGTTATCTATTTCTATAAGTAATACAAGGTTATTGCTACGCACCAAGAGCAGCTCACTTATCTTGGAACCCGTGTGTTGAACATAGCTAATTAACTAAAATATTAATTATTACAAAATACAATATAAATATTTTCAATTTATATCCACCATGAAATCTGATTAAATAAGACAAAAACAGAAGACATTCCCTTTCCTTTACGGCAATATTTATCAGGAAAATTCTTCCCTCTCTTACCCAGTGTCCCTACATGAAGAATGCGAATACCCACCTACCTCACAGAGTTATTATGAAGTTTTACAAGCTTCAACTAATCACTCTTAGAGCCCCCACTCATAAGAAAAGCCATACTGGGTCAGACCAGTGGTCCATCTAGATCAGTATCCGGTTTTCTGACAGTGGCCAATGCCAGATGCTTCAGCAGGAAGGAAAAGAACAGGGCAATTATTGCATCATCCATCCCCTGTCATCCCCTCTCAGCTTCTGGTAATCAGAGGCTCAGCGACAACCAGAGCATGGGGCTCCAACCCTGACCATCTTATCTAATAGCCACTGATGGACCTATCCTCTACTAATATATCTAAATATTTTTTGAACTCAGTTATACTTTTGGCCTTCACAACATCCCCTGGCAATGAGTTCCACAGGTTGTCTATTGTATTAAGAAAGACTTCCTTTTGCTTGTTTCAAACCTGCTGCCTATTAATTTCACTGGGTGACCCCTGTTTCTTATGTTATGTGAGGTGTAAATAATAATTCCTTATTCACTTTCTTTACACCAGTCAAGTTTATAGACTTCTATCATATCTCCCTTTAGTCATCTCTTTTCCAAGATGAACAGTCCTGGCCTTTTTAGTCTATCCTCATATGAAATCCATTCCATACTCTTAATTATTTTTGTTGTCCTTTTCTGTACCTTTTCCAATTTGAATATATATTTTTTTGTGATGGGGCAACCAGAACTTTACACGTTATTTAAGATGTGTGCGTACATCTTATTGTGGCAAAACTGGGTTACTGGGCAACAAAATGGCAAATTAAATTCATTGTTGATAAATGCAAAGTAATGCACATTGGAAAACATAATTCCAACTATACATATAAAATTATGGGGTCTAAATTGGCTGTTACCACTCAAGAAAGATCTTGGAGTCATTGTGGATAGTTCTCTGAAAACATCCACTCTATGTGCAGCGGCAGTCAAAAAAAGTGAACAGACTGTTGGGAATCATTAAGAAAGGGATAGATAATAAGACAGAAAATATCATATTCCCTTTATATAAATCCATGGTACGCGCACATCTTGAATACTACGTGCAGATGTGATCACCCCCCGCTCAAAAAAGATGTATTGGAATTGGAAAAGGTTCAGAAAAGAGCAACAAAAATGACTGGGGTATGGAACAGCTGCCATATGTGTAGAGATTAATAAAACTGGGACTTTTCAGCTTGGAAAAGAGATGACGAAGGGGTGATATAATAAAGATCTATAAAATCATGACTGGTGTGGAGCAATTAAATAAGGAAGTGTTATTTACTCCTCATAACACAAGAGCTAGGGGGTCACCAAATGAAATTAATAGGCAGCAGGTTTAAAACAAACAAAAGGAAGTATTTCTTCACACAACGCACAATCAACCTGTGGAATCCTTGCCAGAGGATGTTGTGAAGGCCAAGACTATAACAGAGTTAAAAAAAAAAATTAGATAAGTTCATGGAGGATATGTCCATCAATGGCTATTAACCAGGATGGACAGGGATGGTGTCCCTAGTACCTCTGTTTGCCAGAAGCTGGGAATGGACGACAGTGGATGGATCACTTCCCTCTGGGGCACCTGGCATTGGCCAGTGTCAGAAGACAGGATACTGGGCTAGATGGACCTTTGGTGTGACCAAGTATGGCCGTTCTTATGGCATTATGATATTTTCTTCCTTATTATCTATCCCTTTCCTAATGGTTCTTAACACTGTTAGCTTTTTTGACTGCCACTGTATATTCTCAGAAAACTTCCGGTCAACTATCCACAATGACTCCCAGATCCCTTTCGTGAGTGGTAATAGCTATTTAGACCCCCATCATTTTGTATATACAATTGGGATTGTGTTTTACCATAAGAATTACTTGGCATTTATCAACCTTGAATTGTACTGACCATTTTGTTGCCCAGTGATGCACTTTGTGAGTTCCTTTGTATCTCTTCACAGTCTGCTATGAAGTTATCTATCTTGACTAACTTTGTATGATCTGCAGACTTTGCCACCTCACTATTTACCCCCTTTTTCCAGATCATTTATGAATATGTTGAATAGCACTATGGTCCCAGCACAGATACCTGGGGGAGACCACTATTCACCTCTCCATTCTGAAAACTGATCATTTATTCCAATCCTTTTTCCTGTCTTTTAACCAGTTACTGATCATCCATGAGAGGACCTTCCTTTTTATCCCATGAATGCTTACTTTGTTTATAAGCCTTTGGTATGGGGCCTTGTCAAAGGCTTTCTGGAAGTCCAAGTATTTTATATCGACTGGCTCACCCTTGTCCACATGTTTGTTGACCCCCTAATAGATTAGTGAGGCATAATTTCCCTTTACAAAAGCCGTGTTTTGACTCTTCCCCAACATATCATGTTCATCTAGGTGTCTGATCATTCTGTTCTTTGCTATAGTTTCAACCAATTTGCCTGTACTGAAGTTAGGTTTACTGGCCTGTAATGGTCAGGATCACCTCTGGAGTCCTTTTTAAAATTTGGTTTCCCATTAGCTATCCTCCAGTCATCTGGTACAGAAGCTGATTTAAGCAATAGGTTACATGCCAGTTAGTAGTTCTGCAATTTCATATTTGATTTTTTTCAGAATGCTTGGGTGAATACTATCTGATCCTGGTGACTTAATACTGTTTAATTTATCAATTTGTTCCAAAACCTCCTCTATTGACACCTCAATCTGGGACAGTTCCTCAGATTTGTCTCCTAATAAGAATGGCTCAAGTGTGGGAATCTCCCTCACATCCTCTGCCATGAAGATGGATGCAAAGAATTCACTCAGCTTCTTCACAATGGCGTTGTCTTCCTTTAGCGCTTCTTTAGCGCTTTGATCATCCAGTGGCCCCAATGACTGTTTAACAGGCTTCATGCTTCTGATGTACTCAGCACAAAGCTCTCATAGAAGGAGAGCTTCCTCAGGATTGAGTTCTCAAAATACAAACTGTGGTGGAGGACTCACTATATTCAGAGACATTGTATTTCCAGAAAGTTCTCACCAAAATGAACAAGACTTAGAAATAACTTCTGTCTTTAATCAAAAAAGAGGCAATACTTTTGGCTGTGAATAACCTAAGTAGTCCTTACATAAAATGAGCCATGTTCCCTTTTTCCTCCCCTAAATTCAACCTAGGAAATCAGGCAAATTATCAGATTCTACTGCCCAACAGAAAAGCTTCTCGGGATGGATAAGTTGAGACTCCAGCATTGTTCCTGGCAAAAGCAGAAGGAGATATATTGGAAAAAGACTCAGGTTAGCAGTCACCCTATCCACCATTTAATTTTTCAAACAATATTAAAGTGAGTCAGGCATGAGAAGGCCAGAGGTAATATTTTTACCCTTCCCTTCCAATACACACACACACACCAAATGCAAGACGATTTAAAATGTAAATAGTTTGACTTAAATTATATTTGATAGATAACAAAAATGTATAGAAAAATTCAACTGTGTTAAACTAAAATTGGAGACAATGTTGGAGGCAATTAAACATAGTAGCTATTTAAAAGTGTCACTGTACTGAGGCGGTCTCAATTGTGTGAGCTTCCACTTACCATACACACAGAGCTAGATCAGCAGCTACACAGTGCACAGTAACTTCTAGATCTGCTTTGATAATACTGCTGGTATTGAACATCTAAAGGCAAAGAGGAGCTGCTGTTTTTGCATTACAAAGTAAAAGTTAAGTTTTTATGTTCTTATGTAATGCAGTTTAAGAACGGCCGTACCGGTTCAGACCAAAGGTTCATCTAGCACAGTATCCTGTCTACCGACAGTGGCAATGCTACGTGCCCCAGAGGGAGTGGACCTAACAGGCAATGATCAAGTGATCTCTCTCCTGCCATCCATCACCATCCTCTGTCAGACAGAGGCTAGGGACCCCATTGCTAGGGACCCCATTCCTTACCCGTCCTGGCTAATAGCCATTAATGGACTTAACCACCATGAATTTATCCAGTTCTCTTTTAAACTCTGTTATAGTCCTAGCCTTCACAACCTCCTCAGGTAAGGAGTTCCACAAGTTGACTGTGTGCTGCGTGAAGAAGAACTTCCTTTTATTTGTTTTAAACCTGCTGCCTATTAATTTCATTTGGTGACCCCTAGTTCTTGTATTATGGGAATAAGTAAATAACTTTTCCTTATCCACTTTCTCCACATCACTCGTGATTTTATATACCTCTATCATATTCCCCCCCCCCCCCCCCAGTCTCCTCTTTTCCAAGCTGAAGAGTCTTAGCCTCTTTAATCTCTCCTCATATGGGACCCGTTCCAAACCCCTAATCAACCCCCGCAAAAAAACAACAACCCTGCAGTCATAAATTAATGACACTACAGAAAAAGCCATTTCAAATCACAAACGTGATTTTCAGTTTAACAGTACCCTTAAAAAAATGATACTGAGCTGAAACTTGATTAAATTCACACTCCAAGCATGTTTTAAGTTCTTAATGTACTGTAACCCTTTTACTCCAGTGTAGAATTATATAAAATGAATAGCAAAATTATCCGTTGCAAACATAGTCTTGCCTTCTTATATTATTCATTGCAAGCTCTGAAATGCTGACTGAAGCAAGAGAGCGAGGAAGAAACAGTGCCCTTATGAAAAGGGAATTTGGTCTTAAGGGAAGTGAGAGAAAAACACTGAGTTCTGCAAGCTAAGTTAGATACAAGTAAAAATTAAGATGCTGAGTGGTTGAACAAAGATGAGTTAAATAACAAAAAAGTCAAAGATTAAACAGGAAGATAAAGAACAGGTATGATCTGGAGAGGTTTCAAAGATGGAACATGAACTGAAAACTGATCCTGTTTCACTAAAACAACACTTGAATGTACAGAAAAATAGCTGGCAAGATTGGAAGGATTATTAGCATGCAAATTAAGGAGGACACTTGTTTACCTAAAAGTGCAGAAATTCCAAGATATTTAAATCAGAATTCCTCTATTAACAAAGAAGCAAACACTGCCGAAATAAAGCCCGCATCAGCAACTTGTCAGTACTCCTCTCAGGCTCCTAGTTTTCCACAAAATGAAACAGTCTGCAGCTGCTCTCATCTTTACTATTGAGGCATGCCCTACAGAGAACGCTGTAACCTGCAAGGCCTTCAGAGGTACTCAGATCAAACCGAACGCAAATGTTGGGACCTACACAAAATTAAAATAAAAAAAAATAAAAAATAAAAAATAATAAAAAAAAAAAAAAAAAACACAGCCTGAGGCAGACATCCAGCATGCAAAATTTCAACACACACTTTAAGTTTGGCAAAGCAATCAAACACACGGCTTCATAATGGTAAGTGTTGTGTAACCTTATTATCCAGTACTACCAGCTCTGCCTGTAACACACACGGTCTACTCTCCAAAAAAACAGTATTTCTTAATAAGGAAATTACTTTCCACATTTAAATAGGATTAAAGTTGTGACTAACCAACAGAACAAAAAAATTCCTTAATGTTAGTTAACATGGGTCCTTAAATAGTGTCTTTAAGAGGGAAAGAACATGATCTGCTGTCTTCTTGTTGGTAAAAGTTATCTGAACTGTTTAACATTAAGATGATTATCCAATGTATTCAAAGCAATTTTCAAGGGCGTTTTCAGAATTACAAATGTGGAGATACAACCACATATAAAAGTATATTTCTATATTCTTCTTCCAACTAGCACTGACTTGTGGAAGCAGAGAAAGAACTGTCATGCATTGCATCCCCTTCCTGTCAGCTCTTTCTCTGCTTCCACAGACTTCTTTAAGTCCCTCTAGTAATCCTGTATAAGCACCATTACCCTTGCGACTCTGGCTAGCTTTTCAATACACCATTATCTGTCTTTCCATGTTCATTTTTTAATTTTAGCTTTGCGATTCTATTATTTCATTTTCAAGGAATATGTAGGCTGCCTGGATAAAATTAAAAACCTGACAGAATCAATTCAACAAGGAGTCTGGTGGCACTTTAAAGACTAACAGATTTATTTGGGCATAAGCTTTCGTGAGTTAAAACCTCACTTCTTCGGATGCATAGAGTGAAAGTTACAGATGCAGGCATTATATACTGACACATGGAGAGCAGGGAGTTACTTCACAAGTGGAGAACCAGTGTTGACAGGGCCAATTCAATCAGGGTGGATGTAGTCCACTCCCAATAATAGATGAGGAGGTGTCAATTCCAGGAGAGGAAAAGCTGCTTCTGTAGTGAGCCAGCCACTCCCAGTCCCTATTCAAGCCCAGATTAATGGTGTTGAATTTGCAAATGAATTTTAGTTCTGCTGTTTCTCTTTGAAGTCTGTTTCTGAAGTTTTTTTGTTCAATGATAGTGACTTTTAAATCTGTAATAGAATGACCAGGGAGATTGAAGTGTTCACTTACTGGCTTGTGTATGTTACCATTCCTGATGTCTGATTTGTGTCCATTCATTCTTTTGCGGAGGGACTGTCCGGTTTGGCCAATGTACATGGCAGAGGGGCATTGCTGGCACATGATGGCATATATGACATTAGTGGATGTGCAGGTGAATGAGCCCCTGATGGTGTGGCTGATGTGGTTGAGTCCTCTGATGCTGTTGCCAGAGTAGATATGGGGACAGAGTAGGCAACGAGGTTTGCTACAGGGATAGGTTCCTGGGTTGGTGTTTCTGTGGTGTGGTGTGTAGTTGCTGGTGAGTATTTGCTTCAGGTTGGGGGGTTGTCTGTAAGCGAGGACTGGCCTGCCTCCCAAGGTCTGTGAGAGTGAGGGATCATTTTCCAGGATAGGTTGTAGATCGTGGATAATGCGCTGGAGAGGTTTTAGCTGGGGGCTGTATGTGATGGCCAGTGGTGTTCTGTTATTGTCCTTGTTGGGCCTGTCCTGTAGTAGGTGATTTCTGGGTACCCGTCTTGCTCTGTCAATCTGTTTCCTCACTTCCCCAGGTGGGTATTGTAGTTTTACGAATGCTTGATAAAGATCTTGTAGGTGTTTGTCTCTGTCTGAGGGGTTGGAGCAAATTCGGTTGTATCTTAGGGCTTGGCTGTAGACAATGGATCGTGTGATGTGTCTTGGATGGAAGCTGGAGGCATGTAGGTACGTATAGCGGTCAGTAGGTTTCCGGTATAGGGTGGTGTTTATGTGACCATCACTTATTTGTACTGTAGTGTCCAGGAAGTGGATCTCTTGTGTGGACTGGTCCAGGCTGAGGTTGATGGTGGGGTGGAAATTGTTGAAGTCCAGGTGGAATTCTTCAAGGGCCTCCTTTCCGTGGGTCCATATGATGAAGATGTCATCAATGTAGCGCAAGTAGAGGAGGGGCACTAGGGGACGAGAGCTGAGGAAGCGTTGTTCTAAGTCAGCCATAAAAATGTTGGCATACTGTGGGGCCATGCGGGTACCCATAGCAGTGCCACTGACTTGAAGATATAAGTTGTCCCCAAATCTGAAGTGGTTGTGGGTGAGGACAAAGTCACAAAGCTCAGCCACCAGGCTTGCTGTGGCCTCATCAGGGATACTGTTCCTGACAGCTTGTAGTCCATCCTCATGTGGAATATTGGTATAAAGTGCTTCTACATCCATGGTGGCCAGGATGGTGTTTTCAGGAAGAACGTCAATGCACTGTAGTTTCCTCAGGAAGTCGGTGGTGTCTCGAAGATAGCTGGGAGTGCTGGTAGCATAGGGCCTGAGGAGAGAGTCCAAATAGCCAGATAATCCTGCTGTCAGAGTGCCAATGCCTGAGATGATGGGGCGTCCAGGGTTTCCGGGTTTATGGATCTTGGGTAACAGATAGAATACCCCTGGTCGGGGTTCTGGGGGTGTGTCCATGTAGATTTGTTCCCGTACTGTAGCTGGGAGTTTCTTGAGCAGATGGTGTAGTTTCTTTTGGTATTCCTCAGTGGGATCAGAGGATAGTGGCCTGTAGAATGTGGTCTTGGAGAGTTGCCTGGCAGCCTCCTGTTCATAATCTGACCTGTTCATTATGACTACAGCACCTCCTTTGTCAGCCCCTTTGATGATAATGTCAGAGTTGTTTCTGAGGCTGTGGATGGCATTGCGTTCTGTACGGCTGAGGTTATGGGACAAGTGATGTTGTTTGTCCACAATTTCAGCCTGTGCACGTCTGCGGAAACACTCTATGTAGAGGTCCAGTCTGTCATTTCGACCGTCAGGAGGAGTCCACGCAGAGTTCTTCTTCTTGTAGTGTTGGTAGGAGGGTTCCTGTGGGTCAGTGCGCTGTTCAGTGATGCGTTGAAAATATTCCTTGAGTCGGAGACGACGAAAGTAGGCTTCCAGATCACCGCAGAACTGTATCATATTCGTGGGGATGGTGGGACAGAAAGAGAGTCCCCGAGATAGGACAGACTCTTCTGCTGGGCTAAGTGTGTGGTTGGAAAGATTGACAATGTTGTTAGATGAGTTGAGGGTACCATTGTTATAGCCCCCAGTGGCAGGTATTAGTTTAGATAGCTTACAGTCCTTTGCTACCAGCACTCCCAGCTATCTTCGAGACACCACCGACTTCCTGAGGAAACTACAATGCATTGATGTTCTTCCTGAAAACACCATCCTGGCCACCATGGATGTAGAAGCACTTTATACCAATATTCCACATGAGGATGGACTACAAGCTGTCAGGAACAGTATCCCTGATGAGGCCACAGCAAGCCTGGTGGCTGAGCTTTGTGACTTTGTCCTCACCCACAACCACTTCAGATTTGGGGACAACTTATACCTTCAAGTCAGTGGCACTGCTATGGGTACCCGCATGGCCCCACAGTATGCCAACATTTTTATGGCTGACTTAGAACAACGCTTCCTCAGCTCTCGTCCCCTAGTGCCCCTCCTCTACTTGCGCTACATTGATGACATCTTCATCATATGGACCCACGGAAAGGAGGCCCTTGAAGAATTCCACCTGGACTTCAACAATTTCCACCCCACCATCAACCTCAGCCTGGACCAGTCCACACAAGAGATCCACTTCCTGGACACTACAGTACAAATAAGTGATGGTCACATAAACACCACCCTATACCGGAAACCTACTGACCGCTATACGTACCTACATGCCTCCAGCTTCCATCCAAGACACATCACACGATCCATTGTCTACAGCCAAGCCCTAAGATACAACCGAATTTGCTCCAACCCCTCAGACAGAGACAAACACCTACAAGATCTTTATCAAGCATTCGTAAAACTACAATACCCACCTGGGGAAGTGAGGAAACAGATTGACAGAGCAAGACGGGTACCCAGAAATCACCTACTACAGGACAGGCCCAACAAGGACAATAACAGAACACCACTGGCCATCACATACAGCCCCCAGCTAAAACCTCTCCAGCGCATTATCCACGATCTACAACCTATCCTGGAAAATGATCCCTCACTCTCACAGACCTTGGGAGGCAGGCCAGTCCTCGCTTACAGACAACCCCCCAACCTGAAGCAAATACTCACCAGCAACTACACACCACACCACAGAAACACCAACCCAGGAACCTATCCCTGTAGCAAACCTCGTTGCCTACTCTGTCCCCATATCTACTCTGGCAACAGCATCAGAGGACTCAACCACATCAACCACACCATCAGGGGCTCATTCACCTGCACATCCACTAATGTCATATATGCCATCATGTGCCAGCAATGCCCCTCTGCCATGTACATTGGCCAAACCGGACAGTCCCTCCGCAAAAGAATGAATGGACACAAATCAGACATCAGGAATGGTAACATACACAAGCCAGTAAGTGAACACTTCAATCTCCCTGGTCATTCTATTACAGATTTAAAAGTCACTATCATTGAACAAAAAAACTTCAGAAACAGACTTCAAAGAGAAACAGCAGAACTAAAATTCATTTGCAAATTCAACACCATTAATCTGGGCTTGAATAGGGACTGGGAGTGGCTGGCTCACTACAGAAGCAGCTTTTCCTCTCCTGGAATTGACACCTCCTCATCTATTATTGGGAGTGGACTACATCCACCCTGATTGAATTGGCCCTGTCAACACTAGTTCTCCACTTGTGAAGTAACTCCCTGCTCTCCATGTGTCAGTATATAATGCCTGCATCTGTAACTTTCACTCTATGCATCCGAAGAAGTGAGGTTTTAACTCACGAAAGCTTATGCCCAAATAAATCTGTTAGTCTTTAAGGTGCCACCAGACTGCTTGTTGTTTTTGTAGATACAGACTAACACGGCTACCCCCTGATACTTGAGAATCAATTCAGACTTTCAACCTTTCACGGAAAATAATGCAGTTACAATTTATTAATGCATAATATTTTCTTTAATATCATCCCTCAAGTTCTTGTTATTTACTGACAACTGAACCACAAACTTCACTTAGGACAGTCAGATTTCAGATTCCCAGGAGCCAGAAATATCCTTTTATTGTACTCAAGTTTATATGTTAATACCATTTAAGCTGCAATTAAACAATGGTTAGGGAGAACTTTAGTTATGCCATTTAGGGAGGCCATGTCTACACTTACAAGGTTACAGCGGCACAGTTATATCGATATGTAGCCGCATTATGCCAATGGGAGAGGGCTCTCCTGTCGACATAATAAAAACAGCTCAACGAGCAGCAGTAGCTATGTCGGAGGGAGAGCATCTCCCGCCGACATAGAGCTATGCTCAAGAGCGCTCATGCTGGCAAAACTTGTGTCGCTCAGCGGGTGTTTTTTCACACTCCCGAGTGACAAACGTTTTGCCGACACAAGTATTAGCGTCGACATGACCCCAGTTTACCAACGAATATGCAAGAAAGCCAATTTTCTAACTAAGAACAGGCTGAGAGTATGTATAGACAAGCAATGAAAAAACTAGAATTTAGAAGTATGAGTTTAAAGTGGCAGTATTTGAATATTTACAAAATGTTATATGGATGTTTCCAATATGGTTGCTGTGAATTCCTATGCATTAATATGTGAATATTGATATGTAATTTTTAAATGACTTTGGTCAGTAAGGTAAAGTTACTGTCTAACTATGGTGGGTTATTAGAATTGCCTGTATGACTACTGATCTGACTTAATGGGGGGGTCTGGGAAGAAGAAAGAGAAAAGCAACACAATAGATCTAGATAAGGATTCCCCAGCAATACACTTGAAAGACAATAGGACAAGCTGTTAGCTTCAAGGATCTTGTCTCCAAGGAAGATGCAAGTTTGGTTTGCCAAAGCTAGCAACCTGGAGATCAAACAAACATTAAAGATTTTAAAAGTGCTTTTCAGAAGAAGGGTTCTCTTATTAAACGCTATGTAGGGAGACTGACAGAGAAAAAAGACATGGCAGAGCGAGTCTAAACAAGTAGGACCTTCCCATTTCCAGCACAGAGCCAGCCTTAAGAAAAAAGCTAGATATACATACATTATGTTTTATTGTTTTAAGATCTACTTTTCTGTTAAATGCTTTTGTTCTAAATAAACAACACCTTCCTTTAAGGAGTCTGTCTGGCGACTGTATTAACCCCCCTCATTGCTCTGTGAAGGAATAGAACTGCCGGGTGTCGCCTAAATCTGACCTGCTGATGTAATCACAGTTAGTACCAGGGGACTGCAACCGAGGGCACAGTCAGAGTGGAAGAATCTGTAATTTCATCTGGAACCGGGTGACAGTTAAGCTACGTCTAAACAGCAAGCAGGAGCCCTGACAGCAAGTTTTGGAACCTGGGCCTATAGATTCAGGCTTGCGGTGCTCAGGAGCTGTGTAGACGTTCAAGGCTTGTGATCTAAAGCTCAGCCCCCCTTCGTAGGCTTCAGAGTCTTGTCTACACGGTTATTTTTAGTGCTGCAACACAAGCACGAACCTGTAGACCCACGCTATGAGACTCACTGACACAGGCTGCCGCATGCTGTGTACGTGTAACCATAAAGGATAGAGACCTACGAGGGACGCATTCAATGAGAGCAAGAGGGATCAGAGGTGCAGTTTGCTCAATAACTGAGACAGTTACTTACAAATCCTCTACACTAGTGTTTTTGGGATGTTTCCCACTGTTGCACTACTGTACCACCATTTCAGCTTCACGGGTGGCAACACTAGTGTATTCAGAGCCCGGACATTTTTACCATGAAGTAAAACAGAGCGGTGAAAATACATGTCAAGTGACTACCCTAGTCTTGCACTATTGTCAGTGGGTAGAAAAGAGATTTTCTGCAAATAGCTATTGAAGACAAGTGCGAAAGGGAGATGAAATGGAATTCTATGTGCTTTATTGCAAAGGGGACTGAATATCCCTGTGACTGGATATTCTTCACATGTTATGGTGCTCTATTCTTCACATGTTATGGTGCCTCCTCCTGGTCATTCTTGGGAATAGCTCACCAGGTCAAAGCCATCCCTCCACCTCTTTTTGTCTGCAGTCCCCTCTCACTCCAGGAGAGCACCGCGAAGCTAAATTGCTCAGGCTTCGGCCTCAGCCTTGGATGCTGGGCCTCGAGGCCCTGGGCTGCAGTCCCACGCAGTGGGGCTTTGGCTTTCTGCCCTGGGCCCTAGCGAGTCTAAGGCTGGCCACGCTTGGAGGATGCCCTGAAATGTGTTTGCGGCCGCCAGACCTCTGGCTGAGAACCACTGCAAGTCTGTTCCACCCTGTACCTTTCTGCATTTCCCTGAGCCCTTTCCTAACCTTCTGGCTCTCCCTTCCTTCTCTGGGTCTGCCAGCTTCAGCACTCCCTCCTCCCAAGGAGTAACTACAAGCTACATATCTGTGCAGCCTCCAAATACTCCTCCCTCTTCCCAGAGACTGACTGCAGCCTGTCCCAGCAGCCCCTTCTGTTGTCAGCTTCCTGGCCGCACCTGTTCCTGCAGATGTGAGCTTTTTCTAATGAAGGTTTCTCTGCGTCTTAATTCTCCCAAGCTTGCCGCCTAATAGGCTAATTGGCCCCTCTGGCCTGCCTTAATTCTTTCAGTGCAAGTGTGAAGAGGACACCCCATCACAGCAGCCACTGAAGTCAACTGAAGCTGAGGGCACATAGTCCTTTGCATGATTAGGCTCGTCTATATGGGAAGAATCCAAAAAGCAGATGACCACACCACAGAAATGGATGGTGCAAAGTTAGGAAGACTGCAAGGGATTTCTAATTCTCAGGAAGAAAGAAGATGGTAATGATCTACCTGTCTGCATGTTTCTAGAGCATCCATCAGCTTGGACAAAAATTCCCCTCCCATACATTGTGGCATCCACTAGTGACTTACAGCCTCTTCCCAAGAAGTGGCAACATTTCAGAGAAGTTGTATGATTTTCCATATACAGTTTGAAATACTTTAGAATCAGAAGCGCTATTACTAATTGTTTGTATGAAAGACATTACATTTTAAGCCACTACTTTTTTATATAAAGCCATGGAACAAAGATGTTATTTAAAAATATATTACAGATCTTCTGTTTCTTGGTGATGCAATGTATTTGTAAAGGGGGCATGACTCACTTTGCCACCTAACCTGTTGATTTCAGTTTTCATTCCCTGAAGTAATTGAAGAAAAAATGTGAGACTGTTTCACAACAAACAAGCGCACAAACAGGGCTCATGTTTTACCAGAGCTTTCAAACAGAAAGGATGTAACCTATAATCTTTTTTTGGGGAGGGGGGGTTCCTAAAAATTATCTGAACCACAAATTCTATTCCAGTAGGCTTCTTTTTAATGGTCAGCCCTAAGGATCAACCTTTCCACACTGGCAATTGTATTTTTTTTAAAAATACCGAAATGACTGCACATTTTTTTCAAGTCAAGGATTTCACAATATGGACAGAATTCTCACCAAAGAAACATACCAAAAGCAGAGTTTATCAATAAAGAAATCTGCCTTCATTCACAAAAAGAAAAAATATTTGACTATTCATAATTTATTATTCATTAATCAATCAATATTAATTTTAAAAGGACTGCAAATTAACTCTAATAAGGATATGATCACAAGCAACCTTTACCTTTTTAATTAAGGCCACCAGATCACAGCTTAGATCAAGCAGAAAAAGAATTTGTCCTAGTACTTATGCTTTGGAACAAATCCAAGAACAACAGGAGTCTGAAATCCTCCAAGTGATTGCACGTTACCCAACTAATTAGTAAAAAGTGATACAAAGGCATACCCGTCAATCTTGAAAATAAGCGCTATAACTGAATTTTTCATTTTGCATTTGTAATATTTTAAGTTATGAGAAAAGTCAACACGTAGTTAGAAACCTGAAAAAGGAAAAGTTCACACACTGTATGCATGTGCCTATTTCTAACTGAATCAAGCAACAAACTCTAAAAATGTACCCATCTATTTGCTCAAATATAATAGGTGGGGGGGGAAATAAATACCCCCCAAAGCTACTCCCTTTCTTTGCCACAAAACAATGTCTCCTGCTATTTAATTAAAACAGTTGCGTGCTGTTTATTATGTATATGCTTAACTGTAAAATTGTCAAACTTTCTAATGCAACATGTTTGGATAGCTGAGCAACAAAACAAGATATTTGTTGAATATCACCAATATTCATAGATAACGTATTTGCTGAATAGTTTTTGAACAGCTACTGAGCAAGATAAACACCACTAGAGAACAAACAAATACATTTCATCAGTATTGTTGAATTATTTATCTTACAAATTCTCTCTTGAAGTATCCAATCAGCTTATTATCTGTTCAAATGCTGTTTGGCAGATACATGAGTTGACAAATTTGTGAAATTAATGGATTTTTTTTCAGTTCTATTCACCCAGCCCTACTTACTAATATATCTTGCTTTTGTTATATTTCTCTTCTTCTCTTTGCTTTAATAGTCAATATATTTTTCCTTCATTTCCTTCACTGTTTTCCTCTTTCCCTGTTCTCTCCCTGCAGTCCCACTTCGCTCTTCCTTTATTTTCTTACATTGTCCATTCTAGTGCCACCT
Source organism: Chrysemys picta bellii (assembly GCF_011386835.1). NCBI lineage: Eukaryota > Metazoa > Chordata > Testudines > Emydidae > Chrysemys > Chrysemys picta. Next base: position 68,986,273 of record NC_088800.1, on the reverse strand, counting down.
TTCCATGTTCTCTATATGTTGTACTTCACTTCTCCAATTTATACCTTTCAGTGCATGGCAACAGCCAAAGGCCAATATGAAAGGTAGATTCCTAGCTACTACAAGGGCATGGGTGTTAAGTCTCTGCTACTCAACCCCTCTCACAGCTCCCTCTCTGCTGCAATGGAAACTTACAAGCTGCAGAAAGGGCACTGAAGTGGTATGTCTGCAGATTTATCAAGATATGCCCCATACCTACACACTGCATTGTACACAAGTGGCTCACATTTGGGAAGTTACCTTCACAACCATAAGGACTAGAGACTTTTTTAAAAATGAAAACGTATGTTCTGCAGAAGTTGAGGGCACACACCAGGGAAAGCTTCCTACTTGCCATGGGAGAATGGATTTTTCAAGCCCCACTCACAATTTGAATACCTCTTGAAAATTTCAGGAAAAGTAGGACTAAAGCAAGCAAGCGCTCAATAGCTACTACAAGTCAGCCCAAAGAAAGTCCTCTGAACTCATCAACAAACAATCCAATGCACTTAATGCAAACTGGTAACATTTTCAGCAATCATTAATGTTACCATTATAATCGGATGAGTAACACAGATTACTACCTCAGAAGGGTGTATTTTCCCAGGAACTCTATCTCACTTCAAGCAGGTTGGTTTAGCAACTGCTCCAGCTTGCACAAGAACTGTTTTTCAGTAAGCAAGGCAAGTTCACAACTTGGAAACTCCCAATGAACTACAAGTTCCAACACTAATAAACCCTTAACTATTTACAAACCTTCAACAAAAAGCACATCAGTTATATCTATTTATATGACTGAAGTAAGAAGAATATCACATGTGAGAATGTAGTTTATCTGACCAAAGCAGGAAACCGTTATTACAATGACCACATGTACACACCACTCTATTTTGTGGCTAGTACCCTGAATACTTATCGAGTCTACAAGATACCACATACATTTTGGAATCATAGAAAGACAGGTTGAAGTGTCACTAGAATCTAGGATTCTATATTTGCAGTAGCAATTGAAAGCCCCATTCAAGATTAGGGCTTCACTTGATCCACAAACCAAGTGTTTTCTTTATTATCTCAGCTATAAAGGGGAACATTCCCATAAACCTCTATTCATACCCAAAGTTGCTTTGTTTACATTACATTCAAGGGGACATCAGGCAAGTGTACTGTACATGCCTGATTAGATAAAGAGACCAAATGAAAGCAAAACCAGAACAAAATTCATTAACAGCAGCTTTAAGGGCAGGGACCATGTACTTATAAGTGTTTGTTCAGCATTTAGCACAATGGAGCCCCAATTTTGACTTGCTACCAGAATATTAATATTTAAAAAACAATACATAGCAGAGAACCATGTAACCAACCATAGTGTAATGATTTGGATAACCAGAATATAGCCCATGTTCTAACTACTCAAATATCCAGATAGAAAGTGCATTTCAACATAAGACAGTATTATAGATAAAGGTGGAAGGAGAATCAGAGTTTGGGGCATGAAAACCACAACAATAAAGATAAAGGAACCTTTGCTACTGCTACTTAACTGTTGAGATACCACAAAGAGCCACCCATACTAATTTATTTACTTAACACACACAATCTAACCTCGATGAGACAGGAAATAATTAAAAGCACTTTTTCTCTTAACAGATGTCATAATTACTGTAGCACAGAACAGGCAGCTCTGTTTGCTACTCAATAAACGTGCCCTGGACTTCACAATCTCCTTAGGTGAGGGCTTGTTATTCCATAAGCCTTATATATGTGATGCATTCTCACGCTCTGCCAGTAAAGCAGTCTGTACCATACAAGTGCACTCACCACCACCTCATGCGGCCAAAGCTGCCCTTAGGATCTACCTAAACTGAAACTAGGCTTAGCCTGGGTGAAATTACCAAGATCGTGCAATGAGTAAATACGTTTAGCAGACAGTCCTATGCCATCAAGAAAAGCACAGCCCAATCAGTCACAAACCCATTTACCACCACCAGCCCAACCCTTTACATAAGTATTGGCTAGGCGAGAGAACAACAAAAGGCATCAGGCAAGCTCTTGGTACCCTAGCGCTGCCACAGGATGGGTGGGGGAGACTCTACCCCTTCCTTGGACCAAGGGCCCTGCACCTGCTCCCTCTGGGGCCCTGCAACCCCCATGCACCCCCTTCCTGTAAGGGAAGAGGGGGCTGCACCCTCCCAGAAAGGGCCTGACCCGGGGGAAAGGCTGCACCCCTTCCATGAGGACCCTAAAGCTGCTCTCCTGTGGGGACCCCGCCAGGCGGCGTGCGGGACTCCCAGGCGCTGGATCTGGCCCCGGAGCACGCGGCGGCAGGGGAAACGCGGCGGCAGACCCCGTGCCGCTCTTACCCAGAAGGGCTCCGAGCCGCCCTCGCTGCACAAGCCCTGGATCGCCATAGAGCGCGGCGACGGCTGGGGCTGCCTCCACTCCACGCTCCCCCTCCCCGGGTAGCAGCGGCGGCGGCGACTGAGGGAAGTGGGGAAAGGCGGCCGGGCGCGCCGCTGCCAAGCTCCCTGATTGGCTCCTCGGTCACGGGGATGCTGGGCCTGCTGTACCGGCAGAACGTCTGGCTGGGGAGCGGCGCCAGGCTGGCCGGCCGCTGGGGGCGCACGCGCCGGTATACAGTTCCATAGGGTGCGGTTTGTAGCGTGCCCGCCCCGCCTACGCGCCGCCCACCCAGCTACAGCGTCAAGAGATTTAATCCCTGCTGGAAGTGCAATTATCAATGCACCCTTAATTAGAGAGGCATTAGGGAGCCTTATTACTACCCCCCCATGGTGCACACCCCTACACTAGGGGATTAATCCGAATTTATATAATTCGAATTTTAGAAACAGTGTATAAAGTCGAATGTATGCAGCCACCCTAAGCACATTAATTCGGCGGTGTGCATCCAGGTACCGGGGCTAGTGTCGATTTCCGGAGCGTTGCACTGTGGGTTGCTATCCCATTGCTATCACATAGTTCCCGCAGTCTCCTCCGCCCATTGGAATTCTGGGTTGAGATCCCAATGCCTGATGGGGCCAAAAACATTGTCACGGGTGGTTCTGGGTACATCCTCCCCCCTCTCCAGGGAAGCAACGGCAGACAACCATTTCACCCCTTTTTCCTGGGTGAACAAAGCAGACGCCATACCACGGCAAGCATGGAGCCCGCTCAGCTCAAGACAGCAGTCATGAACATTGTAAACACCTCGTGCGTTATCATGCAGTTTATGCTGAACCAGAACCTGCAAAACCAGGCGGCGAGGAGTAGGCTACGGCAGCGCGGTGGCGAGAGTGATGAGGACATGGACATGGAATTCTATGAAACCGCGGGCCCCGGTGCTTTGGAGATCATGCTGTTAATGGGGCAGGTTATAGCCGTGGAAGGCCGATTCTGGGCCTGGGAAACAAGCACAGACTGGTGGGACCACATAGTGTTGCAGGTGTGGGACGATTACCAGTGGCTGCGAAACTTTCGCATGCGTAAGGGCACTTTCATGGAACTTTGTGACTTGCTTTCCCGTGCCCTGAAGCGCCAGAATACCAAGATGGGAGCAGCCCTCACACTTGAGAAGTGAGTGGCGATAGCCCTGTGGAAGCTTGCAACACCGGACAGCTACCGGTCAGACGGGAATCAATTTGGAGTGGACAAATCTACTGTGGGGGCTGCTGTGATGCAAGTAGCCAAAGCAATTACTGAGCTGCTGCTATGAAAGGTAGTGACTCTGGGAAATGTGCAGGTCATAGTGGATGGCTTTGCTGCAATGGGATTCCCTAACTGTGGTGGGGTGATAGATGGAACCCATATCCCTATCTTGGCACCGGAGCACCAGGGTACCCAGTACATAAACCGCAAGGGGTACTTTTCAGTGGTGCTGCAAGCACTTGTGGATCACAAGGGACGTTTCACCAACATCAAAGTGGGCTGGCCGGGAAGGGTTCATGACGCTCGCGTCTTCAGGAACACTACTCTGTTTAAACGGCTGCAGCAAGGGACTTACTTCCTGGACCAGAAAATAACCATTGGGGATGTTGAAATGCCTATAGTTATCCTTGGGGACCCAGCCTACCCCTTAATGCCATGGCTCATGAAGCCGTACATAGGCAGCCTGGACAGGAGTCAGGAGCTGTTCAACTACAGGCTGAGCAAGTGCAGAATGGTGGTAGAATGTGCATTTGGCCGTTTAAAAGGTCGCTGGCGCTCGTTATTGACTCGGTCAGACCTCAGCCAAACCAATATCCCCATTGTTATTGCTGCTTCCTGTGTGCTCCACAATCTCTGTGAGAGTAAGGGGGAGACCTTTATGGCGGGGTGGGAGGCTGAGGCAAATCGCCTGGCTGCTGATTATGCACAGCCAGATACCAGGGTGATTAGAAGATTACACCAGGAAGCGCTGCGCATCAGAGAAGCTTTGAAAACCAGTTTCATGACTGGCCAGGCTACGGTGTGAAAGTTGTGTTTGTTGAAAACCCACCTCCTTGATTGACTCATTCCCTGTAAGCAAACCACCCTCCCCCCTTAAATCACAGCTTGCTTTTAAAGGAAATAAAGTCACTATCGTTTAAAAATCATGTATTCTTTATTAATTGATTATAAACATAGGGAGAGAACCGACAAGGTAACCTGGGTGAGGTTTGGGAGGAGGATCGGCGGGAAGTAAAAGGCCACTGAAAAAATTCAATATAATGACAGCCTTTTGGTTGGGCTGTCCACTGGGGCGGAGTGGGAGGGTACACGGAGCCTCTCCCATCCCGCCCCCCGCGTTCTTACATGTCTGGGTGAGGAGGATATGGAACATGGTGAGGGGGGGAGGGAGGTTATACAGCGGCTGCAGCAGCAGTCTGTTATCCTGCTGCCGTTCCTGAAGCTCCACCAGAAGCCGGAGCATGTCCGTTTGATCACGCAGCAGCCCCAGCGTTGCAGCCTGCCACCTTTCATCTCAAGCGTCCCTCATGACCTCACGTTCACTGGCATCTTTCCTGTACTTAGATACCGTGTCCTTCCACTCATTCAAATGAGCTCTTTCATTGCGGGTGCATTTCATTATTTCCGAGAACATCTTGTCTTGTGTCCTCTTTCTCTGCCACCTTATCTGAGATAGCCTTCGGGACGGAGGAGGAAGGCTTGAAAAATTTGCAGCTGCTGGAGGGATGAAAAAAAGGAGAGAAGTTTTTAAAATGATGTATTTTACAGAACAATGCTTATACTCTTTCATGGTGAACAACACTATTCACATTACATAGCACATGTGATTTCAATTCAAGGTCGCATTTTCCATCTTAATATTGAGTGCCTGTGGCTTTGGTGTTAGAGATCACAGACGCAGGTCCGAGCAACAGAATTCAGCTTGCATGTGGCCATGGTAAGCCATTGTCTTTCGGCTTCTGCGCCCTCCTTTCCCACATACCAAGCAAAGCCCGTTGACTGCTGCAGTTTTCCTATTAACCTTCAGCAGCAGAAAACAATCTAACCCCCCCGCATCCAATTCTCTGGGATGATCGCTTTATCCCTCCCCCCACCGCGTGGCTGGTATCAGGGAAGATCCCTGCAGAAACCAAACTAACCCCCAGCCTCCCACTCCCGCCATGAATTATCTGGGATGATCGCTGTACCCCTCCCCCCACCGCGTGGCTGGTATCAGGGAAGATCCCTGCTAGCCAAAGGCGAAAAGCTCAGCGCCAATTCCCCCTCCCCCCGCACGCTTGTCTAACTGCAGGGAAGGATTTCTTTTCAGCCACAGGCAAACAGCCCAGTAGAAACGGCCACCTCTGTCCCCTTAATTAAATTCCCGTATTTCAACCAGGTTACCATGAGCGATACTACTCTCCTGAGGATTACACAGTGAGATAAAGAACGGATGTTGCTTGAATGCCAGCAAACATCGGGACCATACGCTGCCAGGCTTTGTCATGAAATGATACCAGATTACTTGCTACTAGCATGGCGTGGTCAAGTGTCCTACCATGGAGGATGGAATAAGGCTGCACTGCCCAGAAACTTTCTGCAAAGGCTTTTGGAGTACCTCCAGGAGAGCTTCATGGAGATGTCCCTGGAGGATTTCCGCTCCGTCCCTAGACACGTTAACAGACTTCCAGTAGCTGTACTGGCCGCAAATGCATCCCAAGTCTTCAGGGCAAATTAATCATTAAAGAACGCTTGCTTTTAAACCATGTTTTATATTTTAAAAGGTAAACTCACCTGAGGTCCCTTCCATGGGGTCATGGTCTTGGGTACTGGCTTGGGAGGCTTGGGAGGGTACTTCAGTCAGGCTGAGAAAAATATCCTGGCTGTTGGGGAGAACGGAGTGCTATGTGCTCTCCACAAGCTCGTCCTCCGCCTCCTTCTCCTCTTCCCCGTCCGCAGAATCCTCAGGTGTGGCTGATGAGATTACCCCTGCCTCGGAATCCACGGTCAGAGGTGGGGTAGTGGTGGCGGCCCCCCCTAGAATTGCATGAAGCTCAGCGTAGAAGCGGCATGTCTGCGGCTCTGACCCGGAGCGACCGTTTGCCTCCTTTGTTTTCTGATAGGCTTGTCTGAGCTCCTTGACTTTCACGTGGCACTGCTCTGAGTCCCTATTGTCGCCTCTCTCCATCATGCCCTTGGAGATTTTTTCAAAAGTTTTGGCATTTCGTCTTTTCGAACGAAGTTCTGCTAGCACTGAATCCTCTCCCCATATAGCGATCAGATCCAGTACCTCCCGTACGGTCCATGCTGGTACTCTTTCGATTATCGGCCTGCATGGTTACCTGTGCTGATGAGCTCTCTGTGGTCACCTATGCTCTCCTGTGCTGGGCAAACAGGAAATGAAATTCAAATGTTCGCGGGGCTTTTCCTGTCTACCTGGCCAGTGCATCCGAGTTCAGATTCCTGTCCAGAACGGTCACAATGGTGCACTGTGGGATAGCTCCCGGAGGCCAATACCATCGAATTGCGGCCACACTAACCCTAATTCGAAATGGCAATATCGATTTTGGCCCTACTCTGCTCGTCGGGGAGGAGTACAGAAATCGATTTTAAGAGCCCTTTATTTCGAAATAAATGGCTTCGTTGTGTGGACGGGTGTAGGGTTAATTCGATTTAACGCTGCTAAATTCGAATTAAACTCATAGTGTAAACCAGGCGTTAGATGCAGTGTAACATGTTCTCCAACTGTGCACAGTGGAGGCCTGCAGAGCACGTGCTGGTGGCCCACCCTGAGCTAGTGGGTCAGAGGATGCTGGTGCTCCCTACTTTCAATTGAGAGAAACAGAACTGATGGGAGGAGTAAATTAAGGGCCTACGCCATTTCCCACTGAAGTTAGGGGAAATCTTTCTAGTGGCTTGATCAGGATTTGGATCAGGCACTGCATGAAGAACCAGTGTAGTTTGTATACCTCACTTTTTTCAAAACAGACCAAAAACTGGCCTAAAACCCATCTATATGCACATACTTTCCACATGTTAGATTTCCAAATATTCAGTGTAAGCAAGTGCTGTAGTTGCCACATTTTTAATAGTGAATGCAAGAAGATGTTATGTACTCAAACATCTTCAGTATTGCTCACATGTAGAACAGTGCACACTATATGGCCACATTTCTGTGCTACCTTATGTACACTAGACAGCAACAAAAATAGCAGGAGTCCAGTGGCACCTTAAAGACTAACATTTATTTGGGCATAAGCTTTTGTGGGTAAAATACTTCAACTTCTTCAGATGCATGGAGACATGAAGAAGTGAGCTTTTTACCCACAAAAGCTTATGCCCAAATAAATCTGTTAGTCTTTAAGGTGCCACCGGACTCCTGGTTGTTTTTGTGGATACAGACTAACACGGCTACCTCCTGATACTATACAGCCAGCAACTCTATGAAACACATCTGATATGTAGAGCTGGTGTAGGGCGTAGACAGTATCTCTTAGGCACACTATCATTGTTCAGCTGATAATGTGTATAGTATATAGCACATGTAGTGCAGAATATCCCTATGCAGCGATGGCACTGTACATAGGAGGAAAGAGTGATAAGCATACATACTACACTACTGTGATTAAGCAATACACTATTTGGAAATATTTATTTTGCAGGTCACATAATGAACCTGCATTTTATTTCCCTTGTAATGTCTTATAGAGTTAAGTTAAATAAGAGATGTGTAAGAATATAGATTAACCCCACTTGTGTTTCCTGTAGTTAATCAGAAATCTTCATATTCTCCAACAGCAACACATACCATATCTTGGTTTCCCCTTACTTGTCTTATACTTAGATAGCTCCAAAACCCTTCGGGGGGGGAAATAGAGATGTACTGTAAAACCACAGACAATGGAACACTACTGTGCCAAGCAGCAGAGCCGTAACTAGCTATTTTTGCGCCCGAGGCAAGAATATAAAATTGCGTCCTGCCCCCTCCATATAATTTCATAGTAGTTACTTTATTAAAAAAAAAAAAAAGAAAGAAAAATACGTAAATAACAATAATAATAATAATGATAATAGAACGTTTATTTATTTTAATCATAAGTTCCGCGTTCAAAATCAACTAATACATATAAGGTGTGCATCATAGTGCATGTAACATACTAGAACCCTTGCTGGCTCACTGTTTGCCTCTTTGCCCACCTGCTGCTTGCCCACCCGCTCGCCCCCTCGCGCCCCCCAAGTATAAAGCCTCATTCAAAGACATGGGGTCACTATATTACTGCACACAGCAGTCAATCAATGCAGTTGTAGATAAATCTCTGCATTATGCATTTTTTATAACTTTTATATGAATTTGTATTGAACCTTGGTAATATGTTATAGCGGGCCCCTAAGGTAGTATAATTAAGGTAAAAGAAAAATGTCTTTTTGCTAGAAGTAGAATAAGATCTTCCCCCCCCCTTCCCACTTTGTAATCAATTGCCCTGTTGAATGAATGAGGTGTGAATGAGGAAGGCATGGAAGGCAGGCACCTCCAGACAGTTGCAACCCTTGGAGAGGTTTCAGAATAGCAGCCGTGTTAGTCTGTATCCGCAAAAAGAAGAACAGGAGGACTTGTGGCACCTTAGAGACTAACAAATTTATTAGAGCATAAGCTTTCGTGGACTACAGCCCACTTAGGGGTTGAGAGCCAGACCAAGGACAATCAAACTTGTCAAGTGGGCTGACTAGAGAAAAGCAGACATACTGACGGCCTATGGGATTAGAAGCAAGCACCTTCCTTTGGGAACACCCTCTTTGCAGCATTGGGACAACCCCCAGCCCAGAGAAAAGCAGCAAAAAGGACCAACGGACACAGTCCCAGATTTTGAATCTGGGAGATTTGCCCCCCTCCAGCCACTGACTAGCCGCTCGCCTCCTCACCCCCTTCCCCCCCCGCAAGTATAAAGCCTCATTCAAAGACCCAGGGGTCACTATATTAATGGACACAGCAGTCAATCAATGCAGTACCAAAAATTAAAATACTGAAAATGGATGCCCCCTCTCCATCCACGGACTCGCCACTCGCCTCCTTCCCCCCCAAGTATCAGGGGCGGCAGGTTTGTAGAAATTTTGGTGGTGCCCAGAATGCTCAGAGTCCCTCACCCCCAAACTCTGCACCCCACCTGCTTAAGGCTCTATGAGGGAGTTTGGGTGGGGGTGGGGGGGAAGAGGTCTGGGGTGCAGGCCCTGGGTTGGGGCAGAGGATTGGGGTGAAGGAGGGTTGAGAGGTTGGGCTCTGGGATGGAGTCTGGAGTGCAGGCTCTGGGATGGAGTTTGGGTGCTGGGTGCAGGCTCCAGGCTGGGGCACAGGGTGGGGGTGCAGGATGGGTGGCGGGGTGCAGGCCCTGGGAGGGAGTGCGGAGGGCTGGGGGCAGTCTCTGGGAGGGAGTGTGGGGGCAGGAGAGGGAGTGTGGGAAGAGGTGGGGGTGCAGGCTCTGGGACAGAGTTTGGGTGCTGAATACAGGCTCTGGGCTGGGGCAGGGCCTGGGGGTGCAGGAGGGGGTGAGGGGTGCAGGCTCTGGGACAGAGTTTGGTTGCAAGAGGAGGTGTGTGGGAAGGGGGTGGGGGTACAGGCTCTGGTAGGGTTACCATATGTCCGGATTTTCCCGGACATGTCCGGCTTTTTGGGCTCCAAATCCCCGTCCGGGGGGAAATCCCAAAAAGCCGGACATGTCCGGGAAAATCGGGACATGTGGGGCCGGCGATGCCGGGGGCCGGGGGCGCCGAGCGCCGGCGGCCGGTGGTGCCGAGCACCGGGGGCCGGCGGTGCCGGGGGCGCCGAGCGCCGGCGGGGCCGGGGGGGGCGGGGGTGCTGAGCGGGCCGGGGGTGCTCGGCTGGGGGCCCGGGGGGTGCTGAGCGTGCCGGGGGTGCTCGGCCGGGGGCCGGGCCTGGGGCCGGCACCCCAGGGCCCGAGCCGACCCAGGCTAGAGACACTGGGGGGGCCAGACTGGGCCGCGCCTCCTCCCCCCACACCCCCCTTACCTGCTTCAGGCTTCCCGCGAATCAAATGTTTGCAGGAAGCAGGGGAGGGGGCGGAGTTGGGGCGGGGACTTTGGGGAAGGGGCGGAGTTGGGGCGGGGGCATGGGCATGGGCGGGGCTGGGGGGGCCCCGTGGAGTGTCCTTCTTTTGGAGGCTCAAAATATGGTAACCCTAGGCTCTGGGACAGAGTTTGGGTGCTGGATGCAGGCTCCGGGCTGGGGCACAGGGTGGGGTGCAGGGTTGGTGGAGGGGTGCAGGCTCTGGGAGGGAGTGAGGAGGGCTGGGTGCAGGCTCTGGGACAGAGTTTGTGGGCCGGAGAGGGGATGTGGGCTCTGGGAGGGGGTGGTGAGTGCTCGGGGGGAGGGGACTGCCATCACATGTGGCTTCCTTCCTCCCCTGCTGCTCCTCGCCATAGTCTCATTGGGGGTGGGGGATGGGGTTGCCCCTTGCCCAATGTTTGCAGGAGTGGTGGCGGGGGGGAAGGGGAAAGGGTGGATCACAGGGTCAAACACCCACCAAAGCCCCAGCAGCTCAGGTGAGTGAGGTCCACTGCAGATGATCCTGTCGCCCACCGGAAGCCCCCTCGGTGTCTCCTCCAGGTGGGAGCTGGGGGAGGGGAGGGCTGTGAAGCATGTGTGTGCCACCTCTTCCCACCCCCTCCTGATGTGCAGCAGCTAGCTGCCGGCCTCTGTTGCCATAGGCAGCAGCAGCCGGGAGAGCCTCGCGCAGCTTTCGATCCAGCAGGGATACTCCGGGGCTTTTCTGCGCCCCTCAGCTTTGCACGCCCAAGGCAAGTGCCTCACTCGCCTTGCCCTTGTTCCGGCACTGCCACACAGCATGTTTGAAGGTCAAGATAGACCCCCCCCACACACACACACACACACACACTCCTCCTCAGGAGGGTTGAGAGTATGGCAGAGGCAGCACTGCATTCAGTACACATTGATCTCTCACACCTACTGCTGCTCAAGGCAGAAGAATTATTGACAGACTCCAGGAGAAGCCAGGATATGTAGCTCTCCTTCACAGAAGAGTCAAACGGCAGAATTTACATAGCTCATTATGCTTGTAATTTTTGTTGCTTATTCACTTTATACAATAAAACTAGAATGGTCCATTCACACAATGGAATGTTTAAATATTAAAACTTTTCACTAACTTAATATAATTAAATATTTCTAAATCCAATTTTGTGCACCCTGTTCTTTCTTTAAGATATTAAAAACTAGTTGGAAGTTGTTTAACCCTTCCATGTCTACCATGACCCATATCCAAAAAAATGGGCATAGAGTAGTACTTAATGTGTATGTGTACTACGACCCCCTAATACAATGGTTTTAGATGTGTCCCCTATGGTGACTGTCCCACGAAGGATATACACCTTAATAATACTGACAACTAATAAGGATTAAGTTGAAGACACTGAGGTTTTGGAGTTTGGAATTTATTATTTTCAATAGCACTGTAAAATAGGTAAAATATGCTGAACAGATAATAGTCCCTCTTCTGAAGAGGTTACAATCTAAATGCACATGTGGGTACAATATAAAGCAATAAAACATTGCAGGACAAACAGACAAGGAGGGTGATATAGACAGAATGCTTCATGGACATGACAGGTCTTCCAAAGAAAAGGGAGTTGCCTACTAGGAGGAAGGCATTTCCAAGCAGAGGGGAAGGAAACCTAGTATGAAGTCAGAAGTAGAAAGATAATACCTCATCTGTCTTTTCCTCATCTTTCTCTCCAGACAACATCAATGCAAAGATGCACCCACATAACTTAGTTTCAAAGCCCAGGTTCAAGATCCAAAAGTATTTTATGAAGACCATTTGCCTTGAACCATCAGGCAGTCATTATACCAGTGATAATGACCAGAGTTGATGGTATTCTTGTTGTTCTAAAGTTTATCCAAAACATTTAATAAAAAAACCCACATACATTGACAGTACATTGTTCCATCAGTCTCTCAACTGGTGTGCTATTGTATTTGGTGGTAGAGAATTCAGGTAGATAGGTCTGATCATTTCAAGCTAATTTGACAAAATAGATGGATTTTCTTTTTTGCAATACTGCTAAATAACCTACAGCAGTTGGATTCTTTATTACTACACCTGAGGAAAGTTAGTTTAGTACTATACTTATTCTGATTTTATTTCTTGATAAATTCATTATTGTTTTTTCTTGTGTAATTTAAGTATTTCCATGCATCTTTCAGATTATATTTGGATGGGTTGTTTAGATGACATCTTCGCTAAAGTTGGTACAGTCTGAGGCCTTGGCTACACTTGCAAGTTGGAGCACATTAAATCAGCCCCAGGCGCCCTAACTCCTGAGGTGTCCACACTGGCAAGGCATGTAGATCGCCCGGACTCCGCGGCTGGAGCGCCTCTGGTAATCCACCTTCACGAGCACAGAGCTTGCTGCACCCCAACTGGAGTGTCGTGATGCCAGTGTGGACGCCCTGGTCTATTAAAGCGCTCTGATCGGCCTCCAGGAAGCATCCCACAATGCCTGTTCTAGCCACAGCTGGGACTGGACAGCTTCCTCCCCCTAAACACTGATGAGGTCCAGCCCCTTGCCATTGCTACATACTGGGGATCACCTGGCGCGTGGAGGCATGATCACCTGGAAAGGTGTGCTGAGAGCACTCCACGCCTTGTTGAGCGAATAGGAAGGGGACTTTCAAAATTCCCAGAGAATTTAAAGCCACTCTGGTAATCACTTTTGAAGTCTACTACCTTGTACTCAGGTGACCAACCGTCAGACCCACCCTTTAAATTCTCTGGGAATTTTGAAAGTCCCCTTCCTGTTTGCTCAGCAAGGCATGGAGTGCTCTTACTATGACCCTTACCCACTGCACTCAACCCCCATCACCATGCATTTTAGCCAGCCTGAAGTGCAGCACTCATTGCACGGCACTCCAGATAGGAAGGCGGAATATGATAACAGGACATTTGCAAATCTGTGATTGTTCCATTCCCCACCATGCCCCCTTCCCTCCTCCCACACAGCACATATGGGTCACGCCATGTTTGTTTCTCTTCAATAAATGAATTTTTTGGTTTTTGAAACATTCTTTATTGCATTAAGTAAAAGATAGCAAAAGACACTGCTAATCAGTTCATCATACGTAGCAAACACAGATGCTTACTAGCCTTGTGACCACTTCACTCCCGTGCAGGGCACCAAACATTACTTATGATTTTCAGCATCAAACTGCTCCCTCAGGGCATCCCTAATCCTTATGGCCCCGTGCTGGGCCCCTCTAATAGCCCTGGTCTCTGGCAATTCAAATTCAGCCTCTAGGCGTTGAACCTCAGAGATCCATGCCTAAGTGAAGCTTTCACCCTTCCCTTCCCAAATGTTATGGAGGGTACAGCACACGGCTATAACCGTAGGGATGCTGTCATCGGCCAGATCCAGCTTTCCATACAGACAGCACCAGCGGCCCTTTAAACGGCCAAAAGCACACTCAACAGTCATTCTGCACCGACTCAACCTGTTGTTGAACTGCTCCTTGCTGCTGTCAAGGCTCCCTGTGTATGGTTTCATGAGCCATGGCATTAAAGGGTAGGCGGGGTCTCCAAGGATCACAATGGGCATTTTGACTTCCCCTACGGTGATCTTCTGGTCCAGGAAGAAAGTCCAGGCTTGCAGCTTCCGGAACAGGCCAGTGTTCCGAAAGATGCGTGCATCATGTACCTTTCCAGACCAGCCTGTGTTAGTGTCTGTGAAACGCCCACGGTGATCCACGAGCGCCTGGAGAACCATAGAGAAATACCCCTTCTGATTTATGTACTCGGAGGCTAGGTGGCCTGGGGTGCCAAAATTGGAATATGTGTGCCATCTATCGCCTCTCCGCAGTTAGGGAAACCCATTTGTGCAAAGCCATCCACAATGTCACGCACTTTGCCCAGAGTCACTGTTCTTCTGAGCAGGATGCAATGAATGGTCCAGCACACTCGCATCAACATGATTCCAACAGTAGACTTGCCCACTCCGAACTGGTTAGCGACCAATCGGTAGCTGTCTGGAGTAGTCAGCATCCAGATTGCAATCACCACACAATTCTCCACCGGCAGGGCAGCTCTTAAATCTCGTGTCCTTGCGCCGCAGGGTGGGGGAGAGCTCAGCAAAAAAATCCCATAAAAGTGGCTTTCCTCATCCGAAAGTTCTGCAGCAACTGCTCGTCATCCCAGACTTGCATGATGATGTGATCCCACCACTCAGTGCTTGATTCCCAAGCCCAAAAGCGGCGTTCCACGGTGGTGAGCATGTCTGTGAATGCCACAATCTCATGTCATATGCGTTATGCGTGTTGACATCATCGTCAGACTCTTCACTGTCACTTTGTAGCTTAAGGAGTAACTCAACTGCAATTCGTGATGTGCTGGTGAGACCCATCAGCATATTCCTCAGCAGTTCAGGATCCATTCCTGCAGACCAAAAGGGAAGACAGACCGCGCAGTACAAAAACCATTGAAAGATGGCACCAAATGTGGACGGAAGCACAGGGATTGCTGGGATGTAAAGCGATGCATCACGGAGCATTGGGATAGGATCCAGGATGCGCCGTGCCGCTCCTTCCCCTTCCCACAAGCCTCAGCACCAGAATGGGAAGAGGTGCTCTGTAGGATAGCTGTCCATAATGCACCGCTCCAAATGCCACTGCAAGTGCCGCAAATGTGGCCACGCCACCGCGCTTGCAACTGACAGTGTGAACACACGGCAGCACTTTCCCTGCTGCTGCCTACGAGGGCTGGTTTAACTCCCGGCACTCTACATCTGTGAGTGTAGCCATGCCCTGACACAGTGAGATTTCAAGAATGCAAGTAGGTGTAAGTCTGTGGTCATTGTTAAATAATTTGTTGAGAATTACACCTACTTGTATTCTTGAAATTTCACTGTGTCAGACCGTACCAACTTTAGCGAAGATGGCATCTAAAACAACCCATCCACATATAATCGGATATAACAGAGAATGTATCCTAAATATTATTTAAAAAGTCAATGGGGCTGATTAATTTAGAGCCAGATCCAACTCCTCCTGAACCCAGTCGGACTCACTTTCTCTTGATGCTTTTACATCTTTTATTGCCACACATGTTGCAATATTAAACTTCTATAAACTTCATTCACCACAGAAACTTTGAACAAAATAGGTTACACCACATCAGCAAAATGAACCGTTGCCCCAAAAATACAGAGCAGTTTGTCATAACAAAGGTGTCATAGAAATTCCTGTCCGTTCCAGCTGAGGAATAAGGAGAGACGGACACAGCTAATCAAGCAAGGAGCCCCGGGAGGGGCGATCCGTTTATTTCAATTGCAATTGGGTTCGAGCTCATAAGTCAGCAAGAACAAGAAAACACTTACACCAAAGCATTATATGCAGTTGACTATGATAATCT
This sequence comes from Chrysemys picta bellii, assembly GCF_011386835.1. Lineage (NCBI taxonomy): Eukaryota > Metazoa > Chordata > Testudines > Emydidae > Chrysemys > Chrysemys picta. Next base: position 68,970,422 of record NC_088800.1, on the reverse strand, counting down.
ATTCCTCTATGATTGGCCAAAATTTGCTATCATTACCATACATAATTAGCAAGCTACATGTATCTGCCCCTCTTATGACCCCTTATTGTTCATCTACTTGCTCCCCCCTTCTGTTATTTTGCAAACCAAGCAGTTAATTATCTACAGAACGCAGGCACAGAAAGTTCCATTGTCTCCAGGTTTGGAGTTTGGCTACATTTCCTCTCGAAGGAACTTCCTGAGTTAAGATATAGCTGACGCTGCATGTTTCACATGTGTACGTGACAAATTTGCCCCCGGCAGCTAAGTAGAATAATTTTATATCAATTTGACCCATATAATGGGCTCATGATCACACTTTCACAACTGTAGGAGTGTTACAGCAAATACATAGGGGTCAGAATATCGGCATCTGGCGTGGTTCCCACCTTTGCCAAAACCCGTCTTTCTTGTAAAGAGAGAAATATTCACTTTGATTTGCTAGTTGCCCTAACACATTTAGACATTATGCACATGGACAGTTTAAACACAAAACACAATCAGTAAAATCTTAATACCTGCTTTCAGGAGTCCCTTTAACCAGCCTGTTAGGGATGGGAACCAGGAAAATAAACCATCAAACCAATCATGTGTTCAGCTACCTTCATCAGACCTGTCTCGGGCGATGTCTCTTAAGTGGGCTGCTCTGTTAAAGGTATCTTTATAGATGTCATTCACAAATGCATAAAACTCTTACCTAAAGCCATATGATTTTGTAAAGCTAACTGTCTAAGCTGCTTAAGTTTAGTGGCTTGATTAGTAACTATGGTAGCAGTCTCATTAGCCATAATTTATAAAATACCCTGGAGTCTTATAACCCTTCTCCTAAGTCTGCAATTACTAGGGAATGTTGTCCACGTCATTGGTTCGAGTGCTGCAGCCTCTTCAGCTTGAGGTTTGCTAGTGTCCCTTACATTCTAATCTTGCCTTTATGTAATTGTTTCACAATACGAGTGGGGGGTAACAACCAGGCAAGATAAGAACCTGAGAAGTGTACTGGAAGGCATGATAGGCTTTATTCCCATACACCCAGTAAGAACCGAACCCTGCTGAAACAGGGCCGTGTCACTCCCAACGCTTTTTGTAACAGGGATGTATAACGTCCCGTAAACCCAATAGGCCCGCGCTCCAAGGAGATGTCTTCGTCTCTACATTTCTGCCTACATACAGACATTTTCCATCGGAGTTTTCCCATACCATGGTGCAGTTTTCATAGCAGACACTATTGGCGCAGACACTCTTGCGGTTAATGTCGTCAGTGGTGTCAAAACAATAAACAAGGGGAGTGGCCCACTCTCCATCACCATCTGGGCCCACATAGTATTTGCAAGTACTGTTCCCTAAAAACAGGCCTGGCCCATTCCCCAAGAGACACCACTCACCCTGCGCCTTGAAGGTTAACAAATATCTGGAATTAGGGCTTATACCTTCTTGTTGCCAAGTATGAGTTGTAGCCCAATGGGGAGTAACATACACCTTTGAATGAGTAATATTTGCAGCCATCAAAGGGATAGGAAGGAAAGAAAGTCCTCATTCCTAATTGGGAGGCACCAAGGTGCACACCCAGCATGAGTCATTCCTCCATTCTGGGATTCTATTCCTCACCACATGGCTAAATCTAATGAAATTATTATGCTCATAAGAAAGGGAAGGGGAAAACAACAAAATCAACAGAGGAAACATTTTCACAATAGGTTAAAATACCAACAAATAAAAGAAAAAAGAGCAATAAACGCTAATCCAAATAATACTGTCCAATCTTCTATATCCATCAAAAACTCTGATATCAGTCGTTTAGAGCCATGGTTGCCCTGTAGTCATCTACTTCGGGTTGGTCTTGCCGGTCGGCCAACAAGCGTTGCTCCCTCCTTGGGGACCTTATCTAGGGGTTCCTTTTTGAGTGAATTTAAGTTTCAGTCCAGGCAAGGTCTACACCATCCACTGATACTCTAGTCAATCTTTCATTAGTGAAAGGTTGGGTATTTCGTTAATTTAGAAGGAGAGTAACAGCATGTGAAACTTTACCACTAGGCGGTGTCCTTGTACCAACTCTTGAGCTTTCTCAACTAACAAAGCTGCAGCAGCTAGGGCTTTAAGACATTCTACTGCTCCTCTTACAACAGGATACAGTAATGTTGAAAAATAGGCCACAGGCCGTCGCTGTGATCCTAAAGCTTGAGTAAGAACACCAGAGGCCACCCACGCCCTTTCATGAACGAATAAGGTAAAAGGTTTCCTATAATCCAGGAATCCCAAGGCAGGTGCCGATGCAAAGGATGCTCTCAAAGGATTTGGTAGCAACTTTAGTCCATTTCACTGGGTCAGGTTTATCCTTGGCGGTCATCTGCACTAATGGTTTTGACATTTCCCTATACCTAGGAATCCAAGACCTACAGAATCCTGCCATGCCGCGGAACCCCCTTAACTGTCTCTTTGTCTTGGGCTGGGGTACATTTAAAATGATACTTATTCTTTCCTGAGCAAGGCTTCTCTTTCCTGGTTTTAGTATGTGCCCTAAATATTTCACCTCCTGGGAGCAATATTGAATCTTTGAGGGTGATACCTTGTGTCCTTTCATTGCTAAGGCACATAAAAACTCTGAGTCCTGCTTATTAGTCTCTTGTGTTTCTGAGCATAATAAAAGATCATCCACATACAAAAGCAACATGGACTGTCCTGGGAGAATTACATCTTGCAAATCTTTGTGCAAGACAGCTGAAAATATAGCGGGGGATTCCACATACCCCTGAGGGAGACGCCCCCATGATATCTGGGACAAACCCCTAAAAATGACTCAATTAACGGAGTCAGTCCCTTTATTGCCTCTCATGGGAGAGGGTATTGGGGAATGTGAGGGGGGTCTATGTCTGTTCTAACACATATCTGAACTGGCTCAGCTGACTTTAGTAATCCCATGTCAGTGTTTTTTGTTCCCCATACCCAAGGTGGGACAGAATTTTCCAACTCCCTGGGGAGCATTGCTAAATATGAAGGAGTTTCGGGATTCATTAGAGCCATTAAGGGGATGACAGAGTCATCTGGCAGGCTCAAAAGATTGCCTTGGTCAGAGCAGTGAATAGTAGCCCGGAGTTTGCACAGCAAATCACGTCCCAATAAACTGGTTAGTCCTTGGGTAAGTAGGAAGGCGTGTTCCTCAGACAGGGGCCCTATGTGTATGTTTAAAGGTTTGGAAATCTGACAACAAAAAGGATTTCCTTCAATTCCCATAACATGTTCGATTTTACCATTCTTAGGAAGATCCAAATCAGTAAGGGTGGAAAGGGTGGCTCCTGTATCTAATAAGCAATCATACTGTTTTCCTCCAATCATCAAAGGAACTAGGGGATCATTGCGGGATAAGGAAAACACTGCGCAACATAACAACATGGAACCCCCCTTCATCCCATCAGTCATAAAGTCGCCCATCCTGCATCACCCCCTAGAAGGGTTTTCCTCGGCCTCTGCCAACGCCAGGCTCTGCTCCCTTCAATACAACCGCTAACATTCTTATATTCCCTTTTTCTTCCTTCACCCTCTCAGCCTTTCGTCGGGCTTCTCGCCCATTAAACACTCCGGTGGCAATAGCCACTACCTGAGGAAGTGGCATCCCTGCAAATCCTTCCACATCATTTAATCTCCACCTTATATCTTTCGCAGCCTCGTCTTTAAACAATCCTCTTATCACTGGCACGTTTGCAGAAGCCTCAGGATCTAGACCCCCAAACAACCTAGCAGCTTTTATCAGTCTTTCATAATAGTCTGGGGGGTGTTCATCCGGGCCTTGATGGACAGAAGTTACTTTACTCCAATTAGTAGTTCTCTGCCCAGCCTTCTTGATTCCGTTTAAAATTACAGTCTTTAAAGAGGTTAACTTATATTGATCTCCAGCATTGTTGTAATCTCAGTTAGGATCACCCCCATTACATCTCCTTCTGTCAGGGCATTCCATCCTGGTGGCGGTGGGGGTAAATCACCTATAGACTTCTGAGCTCGACTGAGCACTTGTTTCCTTTCTTTCAATGTCCTATGTACAGATTCTGGGTCGTCCCTGACCTTTGAGGTGGTAATCTTCCAATTCAATAGGTCACTGGTAGAGAAAGGAGTGTGGACATAGCGGTCAACAACCTGACCCTCTCCAGTATGAACAGGGTACTGTCTTAAGGGCAATTGGACTACTGGAGGGTCCTGTCCTTCTTGTTTAATGAGCTTGAAATTGACGTCTCCAGGAACATGCTCGGGAGATTAATCCCATGAGCCAGTCGAGGAGTCGGGCAGACTTCGCCTGTGAACGTGGCTTCGGGTATTATAGGCCACTGGCAGATCAGGATACAATGTGGCTTAGGGTTGGGATAGGGTTAGAGGCAGATCCTACACCGGTGCAGAGGTGGTCCCTGGGACCACCTGATTTACCTGAACGGGAAGGGGTTGAGGGGACGCAGCTGGTGGGGGAACTGACCTATAATCATCTTCCTCTTACCACTACACTGCTGGTAAGGAGGAGGTTTAGCTTGTTGTAACATGAGAGTGCACTCTTTATCTTTGCAAATTGGGGCAGCATTATAAAACAAATACAAATAATTCATTTGTTCTAGTCTTAAATCTTCCAGGATGGTTCTCAAGGTTTTGAGGCGAAGTCTTCCCCAATTCCTGAGAACACATCCCAGAAGTGTGCCGGTATCGAATTTCCCCTGACAATTTCCCATGTCAGGTCTAACTGACTCCTAAATTCCCTGCTTCAGTTCTCCACCATCCGCAGTGTTACCGAGAACAAAGCCCTGGAGTCAGTGACAGTTTCCTTTATGTCCCGGGGAGACCACCCAGCTATCCAGTCAGCCTCTGTTCCTGCCTGGGTAATCTCCTGTCATCCGCAACTTGTTTTTATACTGGGTTGGCACTCTAAGAGTGTTTAACTGCCAGACGGATGTCCCAGTAATTTCACCGAGGCTGTCCCAAGGAAACCGTCAGGTCTAAGACCCCCGTGTACACATAACATAAAACAGAGACAATTTACCTGTCTCCTGATGAGGCCTCTTCTAATGCGATCTGTCTCGTTGCTTGTGGTCCGTCTCTTAGAGTCCTCCTTATCGTCCCCGCTGGGGGCCAACTCCCAAGACTATACAACCCAAGGTAAACTCACCTCAGCGCGCACTGGTCCTTCTCGAGGGAGGGGCCCCAGAGAGGTTCGAGCTGGAGAGGTCCTGCCTCGGTCGCCAAAACTATCATAGAAATTCCTGTCTGTTCCAGCTGAGGAATAAGGAGAGACGGACACAGCTAATCAAGCAAGGAGCCCCGGGAGGGGCGATCCGTTTATTTCAAACAAAGGAAAAAGCTAGGCTTTCCAACTTGCTATGCATGTTAGACAAGGGGCCAATTTCATCGATGGGGCAACTCCATTTGTTTACATCAGGCACAAATTCAATATGATAGTTACAAAGAGCAACTCCTCTATCAGGAACAAGTTGATGAAATTTTACCACTATATTAAAAAGGGACAGTTCAGGTGATTTTGCTGCTACTAGTGGAGATCTTCCCTGGCAGTTTTGATTTACCCCTATGGTTCAAAAACAGTTGTGTAATACAAATGTTCTGCTTTAACAACAAAACACACCTAGAAAATACACACTGTAAATAAAGGAGTCATGATCCCACATAACCAAAAGCAGACTGATCTATCTAGATCTCAGCAAATCCAGGTTATTTATCCATAATGATTGAGTTGCTTTCACATTATACACATACACACACCCTTAAACACGATGACCCCAATCCTGCATGGAGAACCACACAAACAGAACTCTACATGCACAGAGAGTCCCAGTGATTTCAACATTTCACAACATCCACTTTCACAGGTCCTTTTTATGTTTTTTAAAATCTCGTTTTTATTGTGAACTTAAGTACAGAGGGAACCTATCTATCACAGGATATAAAGGGGTCCATAGTAAAAAGCAAAAGTCATCCACCTCCTAGCATTACCATTTTTATAAGGAAAAATACTGACACCCCATACAATTACACACCAAAAAAGGGGGGGGGCAGGCCAAAATGAAAGCTTCCATGGTAGTTATAGTTGCAAGTCCCCTCTTATATTTGTTTTAATAATATTCATCATTTTTATATTTTACGAACAACCTTGAATCCAATCATAAGATCATGGCCTGAGTAGGCAGACCCTCTACAGCAAGTGTTCTCAATCTTTTTCTTTCTGAGGCTCCCCAAACATGCTATAAAAACTCCAAGGTCCACCTGTGCCACAATAACTGGTTTTCTGCATAGAAAAGCCAGGGCTGGCATTAAGGGGCAATTGCCCAGGCCCCCATGCCACAGGGGGCACCATGAAGCTAAGCTGTTCAGGGCCCCAGGCTTCAAGCCCATGCAGTGGGCCTTATACTTGCTGGACCCCAGGGCACAAAGATGAACACTGGTCCTGCTTGGAGGACCTCCTGAAACCTGCTCATGGCCCCCCAGGGGGCCCCAGACTCCTGGTTGAGAACAGCAGTGGTTCTCAAACTGTGGGTCAGGACCCCAAAGTGAGTCCCAACCCCATTTTAATGGAGTCACCAGGGCTGGCTTAGACTTACTAGGGCCCAGGGTCGAGCTCAGGGCCAAAGCCAGAGGGCTTCAGTCCTGGGTGGTGGGGCTCAGTGTAAGGGGACTGTTGTCCCCTTACTAAAACTCAGTGGGGATGTTTTGGTTGGCTAGCCCCCAGTGCCAAAAGAAAGGGGAAGGGTCGATGGGAAATCAGGACCCTGAGACGGACGGTCCCCAGGAACAATGGAGAGAGGCCAATGCTCCGGGTCAGCCTGATTGACGGGGGAGCAGGCTACCCAGAGAGTCAGGAGCCAAGGAAGTCACACCCTGCATGTGAGCTGGAATTGCCTGGGTCAGATAGAGTGGGGCTGAGCTAAGGAGAGAGCAGGGGCCCAAACTGAGCTGGGGAGCAGAGCTGTGCCAGATCCAGAAGGGCCAGAAAAGCAACCCAGGGAGCTGGAGGCAGAGCAGCAGCAGCGCTGAGGCAGCATGGAGCTGGAACTGGGGCTGGAGCAGTTCAGAGCCAGGTGCAGTGAGCAGCTGGGGAGAGCAAGGGGGCAGTGGGCCCAGCACGGGGAGACACCCCCAACCAAGCGGCCCTGCAGACCGGACTTGGAGGGGGATTGTAACCTTGACGGGGTGGGGGTGACGCTGGAAAGAAGGGTGCGGCCAGCTAGAGCCTGAGAGCGTGTGGCCACCGCCAGAGCAAGTGTCCAACCCACAGAATCCCTGCAGCACAGCCAGGGCCTGAGAAGGGGTCTGGGACTTGTGAGGAACATACTGAACTCCCCTTACATTCTGGAGACACTGGTTGTGATGTCCCCATGCCACAGAGCGGGGTTATGTGTTTTCCTTTAACCTTTCCCATTTTTTCCTTATTTTTTAATTGATTGCTGTTTAAGAAATTGTATTTGCTTTGAACTGTGTGTAATGATCAGTGGGTCAGGGAAGCACCCCAGAGTCGGGTCACCCTAGTCCCCGCCCTAAGTGATCACAAGGTTGGGGGTCATACCCCCCAGGAATCCTGGGCCCAGCCTTGTTTGGGTTATAAGGACTTTGTCACACAGGAGAGCGGAAGGGGAGCCCTTGAGGTCAGGCAGCCCTTTGGGTAAAGGAAGTGGGAGTGAGGACTCAGATTCTTTCGCTAGCCCACTTCATCAGGATAGTGTATAAGCCAGGAAAGTTCCCCACAATAGCAGGACCATTCCCCCTCTCACATAATGTTCCAGGCAGTCCTTGGGCTTCGGTCCTGCCCAGGGTGGTGGGGCTTGGGCTTTGCCCCCACCCCTCTAGAAGCAGGGGGCTCGGCCAGGCTCAGGGCCCTCCTGGGGTCATATAGTAATTTTTGTTGTCAGAAATGGGTCACAGTGCAATGAAGTTTGAGAACCCCTGCTCTACAGAGCCACCAAATACTATATATGTGGACAGACCCCCAGGTAGAGAATATAAACAAAAAAAGGATAATTGACCAGACAAAGTGAATAGTCAGTCACTAAAGGCATATAATCACCATGGCTAATATGATGCATATATAATCACATGTATTATTTAAAAATAAGAGCTCATTCCATAAGTTTTCTTATCTGCATATGCTTTCCTCCACCCCAGAAAGGGCCTTCCCTCTCGCCTAGCTTTTTCTTCCTCAAAGAGTAGCTAGGCTTCCTTCCCTTCCAGTTCCCCCACTGCACCCCGCAGAGGGTCCCCTTCCACCTCCTGAAGAGGTCAGAAGGAAATAGAGCCTTATAATCGCTTTGGGTGACAAAGAAATACAGCAAACAGCCAAATTCATATAATGCAGGCAACATTTGGGGATTTATGGGAAGGGCTTCCTGCCCGACGTTCCCCTTCCCTCACACACAAACACACAGGGCTAAATCCACCGCAACAAACACTCCCACCTGCCCACACTCATGGGCAGAAACCAGCTCCACCCCAGCCTCAGTGGACACCATCTCTCCACCCCGCCCCAGAGAGTCACTTTCTCCCATTCAACCCCCCCGCTTCGGAACGCTTCGGCTGCCACGCACCCTGATTGGCTCAGGGCGCAGCGATGGAACGTTAAGACAAGCGCCACTTCCGCAATCGAAAGATTTTCGCGCCACCTCCCTGTTGCCGGTTAGCACAGTAGGCACGCGCAGCGCGACCTTAGCCGTTTTCATCCGGGGCCTTTCACTCTCCTCCCAGTCCCCGCCCCTGGGCGGAGTAGTGCCCGTTGGAAGATGGCGACCATCGCCGAGTTGAAAGCAGGTAATGGCTGCCTGTAGGGAGCAGCTGTTCCCAGAGCGCCCGTGCTGTGTGGGAGCCCCTGCCCGCTCCGGGGCGCTCTCGGGGGACGGGGTAGCAGTGGGAGCCGCTGTGGGCAGCGTGTGCGCCGGGCCGGCGCTGCTGGATAAATCCTTGGAGCCAGGCCCTGGTTTCCCAAGTGGAGATTCCCTCCCGCCCTGACAGACGATTGGGCGAGAGGCCCTGGCAGCGCAGCGCTCTTTCCCGGCGGCGCTGCCGGAGCTGCGCGTTGCCACACGTGTGGACGCAGCCCTGGAGGAGCTATGCGGGCACCGCCTGTGCTTGAAGCGGCCCTCCTCCGCCCCAAGCGCCCACCTGGCCCTAGTGTAGACAAGGCCCCAGAGGTAAGCTAGGTGATGAAGGCACTGCTGCGCCCCCTACCCGTAGTTTATTTTCTCTCCACTCTGTATTGTGCAGGGTAATTACCCCTTGTTATAAACACACCTTCTCTTAGCAGTGACGCCAAAGCCAGAGTCTGGCAGGGAAAGAGGGGAAACAAACCTGCATTTATAATGGAGAGGGGGAAAAAATTGGATAAAAACGCCTCACATGTTTCCTGACTACATCATATAGAAACAAACAAGGGCATGGATCTAGTTTTTTTACCCCTTCTTGCAAATCCTCTTTTATGTTCATCAGTCTCTTATTCTTTGGAAGAGTGTTCCTTCCCAAACCCTAGCATTTCCCCCCAAAAGCTCCTCTCTAACAGCCATTACAAAACATATCAGTGTTGCCAAGTCTCATGATTTTATCTCAAGTCTCACAGTAGTTAATGAGAATAGTTTTTTTTTAAAGCCCCAGCTCCTGGAGTCTTGGGATTAGGTAAAACTGTCAGATTTCACCAAAAAAGATAGGGTGGATAAAATTAGGTTTTTTGGGGGGGGGGGGGAGTTTAAAGTGGATTTTTTAAATTGTTTAAATTATTCTTTTAAAATTAAACCTGTTTAAACTAAAATCTGAATTTAATACAAAATGTTAATGCCTACATTTATTATAATCTCAAAACATTTAAATATGCTGAAACTATGTCCCTCTATCAAAATCTTTGCGTTAAAGGCTACTTTTTTGTATATAAAGAACATTGAGAAAAGCCATCTAACTTTTCAAGTTAAGCTTTATAAATATCGCACAATATTTTCATGTACTGTATTAAGGGCTTGATCAGGTGGGGGCCATAGGGGCTGTGCTACTGGGTGCAAGAGACTGGCAAAATCATCACAGGCATTGGGACCTAGTCTTTGACTCCAGGAGACACCATTATTATTTCATTAGGATCATCCACTGACTCAATTCTTAAATTATGAATATTTAAGACTCCTCCCACCATAGAAATTTACTCATTTCATGGGGAGGAGGGAAGGGGGAAAAACAGCAATTGATCTACCCAATAACTACCAGCCCTAGTAACTAGCAGCAGTAAAAGCTGTAACAAATAGCAAAATTTCAAGTGTGAAGTACAGAGCTTGGTCACAGACAATGCTGCAGGTGTAGCAAAGATGAGAAGAAATCTAGAAGATAAGGAAGGGAGCCTGTAAACTGTAACATGGGTGCAAAGCTCATTTGCTTCACTGAAAAGATCAAGAGGATCCAAACTAATTCTCCCCTAAGATGGAATTCAGTGGTTGACAGTTTTGAGCTATTTATTAAGAACTGGCCTATTCTGATGATGTTTTATGAAGAAAATAGTGACAAAAATAGATGGAACTATTATACCCAAAGTAGTCAACATTGGACTAAAGAGGAATGTAGAAGATATGCTGAATGTACTGAAACCTATTTTCATAGCCTTGAACAAATTGCAGCAGAAAGATTGCTACTGTATTGCTGATGATGTTGAAATTTGGAAAGAACTCAGACATTGAAGAAATGCCAACAAAGTAGTTAAATTGCAGGCCATAGAGTAGCAGATGGATCAAGCATCTATGCTACCTCATTTCCTTGCCAATATTCTCAACCCAAAGTACCAGGGTAGATGCTTAATTGCTGAAAAAGAATATGTGGCTATGACATGGGGATCTAATAATCACCCAGTCATTCTAATCATAATAAATTTCAGGGCTGTTTGCTGATGTTTTAAAGACAGTCATGGCACTGAACTGGTGGAAATCATAGCTAATCACCTGAAAAAGAACGTATTGAAGTGCTAAACCAGCTTTTGACCACAGAAAGCATATTTTCTTCATTTGACTAATTAATTCAAAGTTGAAAAATTGATTGGGAGTTGAAAAAAAAAGCAGGAAAACTGGTCTCTTCCAGTCGGTGAATAAAGATGAGGAGGGAGGGGTGAGATCGACCAGTCTTATGTTTGAAGGATAGCCGAAGTAACTTAAGTCTCCTGAAAATGAGACCGTTTAGGCAAGAAGGACTTTAAGCTCCAGTCACATTCACTTAGGCGTATTGGAAAATTTTCCCAAGCTGACTTGAAATCTGTTTAATTCACTGACTACAGTTAATCCCTGTTTCTTTAATAAATGATTGAGTTGTGTTTTGATGAGACTATATTCAAAACATTTAAGGTTTTAATAAAAAAAAAAAAAACTTTATATGCAGTTGTGTAATTCTAGTTTCTAACCTAGTGCAGCTTGCGCAAAATTATCTAGTAAATGAGCAAGATATTCACCATTTTCTAACAGTCTATAAATGTACAATTAGGAATCTGAAAATTGTAAGCTATAATTGCATAAATAAATGTATAATTATAGTGTACCTTCCTAAGTGGCAAAAAGATGTAGCAAATCTAGCGTACAGCCTATTTAGTTGTAAATCAACATGTTTTAATGTTTATATCAGGGGTCGGCAACGTTCGGCACGCGGCTCGCCAGGATAAGCACTCAGGCGGGCCGGGCCAGTTTTATTTACCTGCTGACGCGGCAGGTTCGGCCGATCGCGGCCCCCACTGGCCGCGGTTCGCTGTCCCGGGCCAATGGGGGCGGCGAGAAGCGGCGCGGGCGAGCGATGTGCTGGCCGCGGCTTCTCGCCACCCCCATTGGCCCGGGACGGCGAACCGCGGCCAGTGGGGGCCGCGATCGGCCGAACCTGCCGCGTCAGCAGGTAAATAAAACTGGCCCGGCCCGCCTGAGTGCTTATCCTGGCGAGCCGCGTGCCGAACGTTGCCGACCCCTGGTTTATATGAACCAGTGAGAATGCACCTTTCTTTAGAAAAATAAAGAAAGTACAAAGAGTTTATTAAAATTGATTTAAATCCAGGCTTTCCACTTGGTGATTTAAATAGCTGAAAAAGTAGTATCTAGACCTCATGGTTGCAGAGAATAGTTTGACACTAGAATCCATCTTTCCTAAGGCAAATAAATAGAACTCATTAAAATATTTCTCAAAATTCATTGTTAACCAATGTCATGATTAGTTTTGGGCCCTGACTCATGATTTTTGAACACTTGGGGTTGGCCTTTCCTATATTAGACATTTTGAAATAATTTCTTACTGGTTTTAGCAGCATGAGAACCTTGTATACACTTGAGCTCATGGTGGCTGATATTGCTTTTAATTTCATGTTATCTAGCTTTGCTCAGAGATGGTCTCTAATCAGTGCTTAAAAGGCCAGCTGACTTGTCCATGCTTCGGATCCCATGCATTTCTCTTCATAATTAATAATCCTTAACCACCATTCCAAATAGTTTGGACAACTCACTTTTTTAAAAAATGATTAAGTTATATAAAATGACTGATTCTGGGGGTTAGTATTGAATAATAAGCTTATGACTATGTGCAGTAATAGAAATTCTTTTTTATGTATTTAATAGTACTAAAGGACACGTTGGAAAAGAGAGGTGCACTGGGACAAATAAAAGCAAGGATCAGAGCTGAAGTTTTTAATGCGTTGGATGACCAAAGTGAACCACGGCCACCACTGTCTCATGAAAATTTTCTAATCAATGAACTAATTTGTGAATACTTGGAATTCAATAAATATAAATACACTGCATCTGTTCTAACAGCAGGTATTGGGTTGGCTTACTGGCTTCAACTGCTTTATTTACAATCTCTATCTTAATGGATAATGGCTGGATTAGCTCAATAAATCTGATCGTATTACATTGTGATGACATAAGTCAGAAAATCTTCAGGGTCATGTGTATACTCTTTTTCCCTTCTCCCCAGCTTGTTTTGTAAAGGTTAGTGAAGATAAATAAAGTGTAGACATCTCTTTTCCCTCAGACATCAGGCTAAATGATGGCATTAGTCTCTGAGAAGTCTTTCTTTCCCAGGCTCCTTACCATAAGTTAAATGTGTCAATGTAGCAACTGATGCACAGGAGAGGATGGCTTTCTAAAGCAAAAATTAACAGTCTGCAATAGCAGGCGGAGAAACATCCTTGCCAGTTAAGCGCAATCGCATGTGATGCACATATAGTATATGGAATGCAAACTGCCACCACTGAAGTGTCCAAATATTTTCTGACATGGGAATGAGTATTTTAAAGCATACAGTCCCATTTATATTTCCATTTCCTATTAAGTAAAGTGCAAAATGGAAATATAAATGAAGGATGAAAATTCAGGTGTCAACTAATGATTCCAAACTATATTAGCACTTCAAATGCGGTGGAGGGCAGTCTTATGTCTTGGAGTACTGTGAATACACTATCTAACTGCACCCAAGACTTGGTTAGAGGTACTCAGTAAATAGTAGGATTGAGGGTAAAAAGGAGTAATTAGTGTTTGAACAACTGCGTCTATGCTTTAATGTTACTGATTATATTTCAAATATTAGTGTGATAGTTATATAAAATAAATCAGTGTCCTACATATTTATACATATTTGAAATTTGTACAGGTCCTCAGTTCTGGCATTATTGCTGCTGTTGCCTGTTGGAAATGTAGTGTGCAAAAGACATGTAACATGCTCTAATTGTGCTTAGCAATAATATTTAAACTGGAAAGATGCAATAATTAGACTGAAAATAGCTCAGTAAAGCAATATGAAAGATGTTCAAGTAAGGAGCTAATTTGATATTTGTACTCATTGTGACAGTATCCTTTAGAGTCAACTTTCTCTTAAAAGGATATTTTAAATGCACAGATATGTCCATGCATCTTTTGATGGGGAGAGAGGAAGGAGTTTGTGGATTCCATTATGTGCGGAATCAGCCTGATATTTGTAACAGTTGTGTTCCATTCTATATGCATCCGAAGAAGTGGGCTGTAGTCCACGAAAGCTTATGCTCTAATAAATTTGTTAGTCTCTAAGGTGCCACAAGTACTCCTGTTCTTTTTTTAAAATATTTTAAACATTCTTAACTTTTCAGAATCTGGCCAACCTGAAGTACCATTGGATAGACAGTTTCTTGTCCATGAGCTGAATATAGTGGAAGATCCAAATAGAAAATCAGTGTAAGTAGATTTGAAATCACAGTGAACTCTATTCAATATATGTGCCACATTTTCTATGCCTGCTGTAATATTTGTTTAAGACCCATGTAAGTGCTATTTGCAGTCTTAAGTCTTGGGGATGTGCAAATGGTCTTTGGAGGAACTGGCCTACATTTCATGCTCCAAGGGTGTAATTCTGCTCTGCACAAGCATGTTACCAATTTGTGTAGTAACTGTTAGCATCTGAAACACTTATACAGAACTGTTCTACCTGGTTTGTGAAAGTCTCCAAACTGCGCATTAGGACCACAACATGCAAGCCTCAGACACTACCCTTTAGAGAGCTGTTCACTGTGATTTTCCACACATCTTTCAACTAACTCCAAAGTCAGTTGCGAAATTGTGCTTTGAGACTTCCATGTGAATTTGTGTGGTGCTCCTTGGCATGACATTCATAAACCAATGAAATGATTGTTTCTGTATTGGCAATTATTAATTTTGACAAATATGAATAAAGAATCAGAGGGTAATTTTTTACTTATCCTGATTTAGGGCATCCTGTATGAGGGAAGATGATCAAATAGGATTGCTTTTTACAAAATTAGAGGAATGTATTTTAGGTTTATTTGTTTACAAACAGAAGGAAAAAGAGCATTGGCTGTGACATTTTTAAACTAAATAATTTTGAGACAGGAATTATAAACCTTGAGTTAAAAACACAATGTTTGGGAAATAGTTATGCTGAAGACATCTATTTGTCTACATTCTGGGAACCAGTACTGAGGACTAAGTGGCCTTTTCCTGTTCCAGGACTCTTTGTTCTTTGAAATTAAAAAAAAAAGGGGGGGGGGGAATTCTTATGCTCAGCACTTTACATTCTATGTACACTACTTTGTTGTTTCTCTTTTAACAGCCCTCTCTTGTATGGAATTATAGCTCATTTTTTACATGGTAGTAAAGGCGACATCCATGATACATTTTCAAAAGGATCTTCACTGCAGTTTCCAAGACGGAATCTCAGCAAACTACCTAATGAAAGAAATCAAATGGGTGTGTATATCTTAATCTGAAGCTTTGTTGTCCCTCAGGAGTTTTTAGGTCCTACAAGAAGAGCCAGCACTGTGCCATCTGCGCACCACTGACTCTGCTCTGATCCCGTCTCATGTTTCAAAGGGCGTAGTTTAGCACAATGTTTAGGGATAGTTCTCTATTCCAAATCTGGTATTGGCAATTAGAACTTGACCACTATTCCCCCCACCTCCAGTGCCCTGTTTTGGGCCACTTGACATAGAGATTTTAATAGAACAAAGATGCTAACAGATGGGAACAGTCATTGCCATAGATCCATAAGTGGTTTTTGCATCTAAAAGTGAATTCATAAGGCAGATCTCTATAGCCAAAAGTTTGCCTAGCCCATATTAAATTATTTCCCCAGTTGATTGATAACTTCATACACATGTATAAAGAACATGAAAGTGGAACACATCAGAATGCAAAATAAGATACACCAAGTGTATAACCTCTTCTATGCAAAGACTACATAAAGGAGGAGATTTATTTTTCCAGGTTTCTTTGTGATGATAGTTCTATCAAAAACAATGTTAATATTTTCAAAATGTGTTGGCTAATCATGTTAAGATCTAGGGCTGTAGGAGGTATCCTGCTACAAAGTGCTACATTAATACCAGATATAGCTATATGTACATGAAAGAAATCTTTGCTCAAACCATAGCTAATTTTATGAAGCAAGAATCCTTCACTTCTGATCTCTTTTAATGCGTATGAATATTTCATTTTTACCTTGTAACATCTAGGTAGGAGGAAAATACATTTCTGACTTACCAAGACCAAACACGCTGAAAAGCAGATGTGAAAAATGTTCACAGATCTTGTTTTTGCCATCAAATGTCTTGATAGTTGGAATTTTCCTCTAAAATGGGAATTAACATTATCTGGACAACAGACATTTTTAAAATTGGACACAGTGAAGTTAAATATACAGCCTTATTTTAAGTATTGCTGAGTGTTGCAGTTTCTATTGTCTTCAATGGTAGCTGCAGGTAGCCAGGACAATTGAAACACACAAGTTATGTTTTTTAACTGTATATGAAAATTTTAAGAATATTACAAATGCTTGAAACTCATTAACAGGAGACAGATGAGTTATTCTGGTTGGTAGATAGTAGGAAGAGAGTTATGTGCAATTTTTCCTGTAGTTTTAGAAGTTAGGATTTGCTGACGCTGAACATTACCAGTGTTACTGATCTTGCATTGAGCAGCCGTAAATCCCAACTCCCAGTGCCAAAATATCACCCACAATCTTTTTCCAATTTTGCTTCTGAGGAAAAGGCCCATATTTTACTTTGTCACACTACTATAAATCTGGAATAGTTCTACTGGCATCAGTTGAATTACTTCATATTTACGCTGGAATAACTAGGAGCAAAATTTATCCCAAACTCTCAGTACAGGGTTGGGGTTGCATACACATGAATATATATTTTTATGCAAAGACATTTCTTGTATGTTCTGATCATCAAAATATTTCCAGTAGGAAGTTGTCATTAGTTCAGGCATCTTTCTTTAAGTTTAATTTATGCCTGTAGGCATAAATACCCAATTCTCTCTAAGGCCTGATCCAAAGCCCATTGAGATCGGTGGGAGTTTTTCCCCCTGACTTCAGTCATCTCTAGATCAGGCCATAACTAATATTACCATGTTATACTGTAATATCACTGTCTTTACTTTCCTGTTTGTTTCTAGCCACTTTGGCCAGGTCCACACAAGTATTTAGTCTCCTTTCACTGAAATCAGTGGAAGTTGGGGCCTAAACACTTGTGTATCTGGGCCTTTCTGCCCACCTACTACTGATTCTGACTAGATACAGTGTATTTTCCCCCTTACTGTTTTATGCACAAGAGAGTGAAAGGGACAGTTGCTCCAGGATTTTTTTCCTTGAATAAGCCACTCTGCCGTGTTTTATTTCACTTATGTGCTCGTTGAGATTTGGTACTTTCCCTTAACTGTAAATCCTGAAAATCCTGCTGAAGATGGATATGTTTTATTCTCTTACATTATCTACAGATAAAAAGCATTATATACAGGCTGTATTTTTATAGAGAGATTTATTTATCATGTAGGGGTGTCAAAATGGGAGGCAGGGACAGCTAGTTTCCTTTCTGCCACAAGAGGGTGCCAAAGAAGCAACACTTTTTGGTACAGAAGCTGGGCTTCTCAAGAAGTAACTGGTTTCTCTTTTAGTTAATCTCTTTCTGTGCAGTATTATCTCTGAGTGTTTAAGTTCAGTGTTGTGCTGGTTAGTTTAAACAATTATGAACTTAGTCAACAATCTTGCAATTGATTCTGCTCCGGAGCTCCTATGCAGAGCCCATTGATTTCGGTGAGACTCCACGCTGGGGTCTCCCTGCCAACTACAGGATGGGGTGTTAGTTGTTAGACATTACTACCTCCTTATGTAGGAACGGTAACTGTAGAAGCATATCTTAACTTTTTCGTAGAGGAAGCTTTAATCTTTAGCTTTAGCCTATTTGTATTGTGAAGCAAGCGGATATGCAAAATGCAGCTGAGGAGCCCACAAAAAGCAATTGTTTTATGATACCAGATGTGTCTGATTAATTCTTCAGTACGTCTTACTATGAAGAAGCAAAATCAGTCCAGTGGAATAAATAAATGATCTTGAGAAAACAAATATTTCAGCATTCTGGAATCTGTTTTCACTTTCTTTGTAAATAGAACTCCTAATGAGTCATGTATGTTAAACAATGGAAGAGAAGACCTTTATTTTTCATGTTAGAAATGTTCTTGTTGTCCTGTGAATGTTCTGATATGCTTTTGGGCATGATACATCATAGAATATCAGGGTTGGAAGGGACCTCAGGAGGTTATCTAGTCCAACCCCCTGCTCAAAGCAGGGCCAATCCCCAGACAGATTTTTGCCCCAGATC